>NW_017729025.1:136224926-136235143 GCF_001723915.1 Gavialis gangeticus
GCTCAGGTGCCCTTTCAGCATTGATTCAATTTAAATAGAAGTAAAGCTTTAAATCAACCAGGCTATCCACAGAGCACAGCATTGGGGCTGGAAGAAGGGAGGTTGCTGCAGGGGGCTGGGAGCTGGCTGGTATTTATTGAAAAATAATTGAAATAAAACTATTTGTTTTCCACCCCATCCCACCTCCTTATCTTCAGAAGGTTTTGGTGTCATTCCAGCCTGGAATGGTAAATTGTTAGACATCTTTAAAAAAAATGTGGGATAGAAAGACTATTTTCTGCCCAACTCTTCTTTTGTGTTCCTTAATTGTAGAAGACTATATATTTGTAATACTCCATTTCTAGCAGGATGTAATAGGGATTCAGCTGTGTATGGGCTCAGGGTGGACTGGGTGATTTTAAAAAAGATTGCATGCCAGTGAAGGTAAATTATCACTTTACCAGAAATAACAAAGATGCATCCTGATCCTTCTTGAAGTCAATCCTCATTTTACCTAAGTTACTTATAACCAGTTATCATCTGTTGTTTTTTTCTGATGTAAAACATAATTCTGTTAAAAAAGAAGCCATTTTTATATTGTAGCTAAAGATCCCTATGTTCTTCTGGCCATTTATTGGTTATAATGGGGATTGTATTTATTGAAATGAATTGAAGGGTTTAACCCATTTTAGAGTATAGAGAATGCATTTTAAAAGTGTCCTCTCGGACTTGGAGAACTATGTTTTCAAAGCAGTGTTGTATTCATATGCTTATGGTCATACAACCTATATCAATATTTACAGACTAAAATATTATATTAAAAAGCTAATTAATCCAAGTTATATTTTTAAAAGTACTGAACAAACCAGAAATATATGGCAAAATGAGGAGTACAGACCTCTAAATTATATTACCATTAATATATATAATTTTACTTCTAAATATTGTTTTCCTAATTTTTTTCAATTAGATTAAGTGTAATCTTTCTTGATGCTAGTGTCAAACACAGCTGGCTTTCTGTAGTCACAGCACAAAGATAGGAGGGCAAGTATTAGGCAGAGATTTAAGCCCTTATCCATCAAAGAATTTAAAGATGTATTTCTATTTTAAAGAAAAGGATTCCCATTTCTGTTTAGCAAAGCCCTCAAATAGATGCTTAAATCCCATTGACTGCAATTGTAAGTGTGTACTTAATACTTATTGGATCAGGGCTTTTAAGAAAGGAAACAAATGTAGTAATATAAGAAAAAAGTTGAAATTAAGAGAAGATGATTCCATTTAATACCAGTAACTCTTACCACACACCATTTTGATTTCAGTACTTATGCTAAGGAGTTGAAGATCCCCTATGTGCGACTGGAACGTCTGAAAATATGTGTGTCAGAATCTGGGGAGCTTCCAGTGTTCAAACTCCAGCCACAAAAGAGTGAGCAAGATGGAACTTTTCTTCTCATAGTTGAATGTGGTACCCAGTCTTCCAGTATGGCAATAAAAGTAAGTTGAGCTTGCATCATGCTTTGCTTGCTTGCTTGCTTGCTTGCTTTCTCTGTCCCCGACTCATTGTATATATGGTTACAGATGATGCTAGGCTTTTGTATGATTCACTTAGACCTGCTGATGAATTTTACTCTCCTGACATTCTCTGAAACACAATGGCGATGGGTGGGAGTATAAAACCCTAAGACAGATAGTTAATGAGGCTGTGCAAAGCTTCAGTCCCCAATTCAATTCAGTGGCGATTCAGCCCAATTTGGTGGTGAATCTCTGAATCCAAACTGAATCAGAGAGCCCTTTAATCTTTCTGAATCGAATCAGAACCCTTCAAATTGATTCGGAAAGATTTGGAGATTCGGACACAGGCACAGCTTTAAATGTTTTTTCTACATACCTCTAGGTAGCAGGGGCTCATGAGTAGTGCGATGCTGGGGTGCATCGCACTACAGAAGTGCGAGGGGCTCCCCAGCATGCTCAGCAGCAGACCTAGAAGTGGGCCAGAAGCACTTCAGGTTCACTTCTGGGTCTGCCTCTTGGGTCTGGGGGGGCACCTGGAGTCCCCCCGCAGCTGATTGCCGAACCAGAAGGGCGCAAGGGGGGACCCCATCATGCCCCCTGGTGAACCCAGAAGTGGAAGGGCCCCCCACACTCCTGTGGGATTATTCATCCACCCCAGCATTGCAGTGTTCACGAGCCGCACCTTGAGGTATGTAGAAAAAACTTTTAAAGTTGTGTCTATGGCCAGATCGCTGATTCTCCAAATCAGCATTGAATCTTCAGGTTCAGATTTGGCTGGATCAAATCAGGGACAGTGATACAAATCAACAAATTGAATCACTGTCCCTGATTTGAATCCGAATTGAATAGGGCCCACTTCACACACCCCTGATAGTTAACACATTAGGTATTTGTTAGCTATGTCTGCTCCATGGTGACAGAGGCCATCTTTCATCAACTCCAGGAACAAGGTCCTAGGGATGCCCTGGTACTAGGTTTCTGCTTGGCTGAAGAACTGGTGGCTTAGGGGACCCCTAGTCTGTCCTCATCACCTCATTTCCAGGGTGAATATGCCAGGGCAGGGTTTATTACTTAAGCAGCAGGGCTGAGCTTCCTGCTATAACAATGCAGACATAACCTACATTTGTGTGGTATTCCTCCCTGCTCCTTCTTTAATGTTGGAGGCATCCCAGTAGTGTAAAACTTCCATCATCTCAACATAGCTCTAGTCATAACATGACAGTGTAGGATGGGAAAAGCAGAACAGAGCTTTTTTTTTGGATTGCTGAGATGCAAGAATGTATTTGCTTTATAACTTGCTTCACTGTGGATGTGACATGAAATATAACTGCCATCTAAACAAGAAAATACATGGGGTATATGGCATGGGGTTAGCACTACTACCTCTTCCTTATAGCTGGGGCAACTGAGGCACAGAGAGGCAGTGCCTGGTCCCAAGTTGCCCATCAGGCCAATGGAAATAGGGACTCCAGAGTCCAAATCTAGTGCCCTATCCAAGAGTCCACTTAAGATGCACCTATTTTACATGTAGGGGCTTGGATGTGGAAATGATGATTCTGTGATTCTGGGTTTCTCTTCCTTCAAGGTCAATCAAGATAACCCATCTGAAGGAAAGATTCCCAAACTGGGAGGCTCAGAAAATAGGAAAATCCCCATCAATCCCCCATCAGGACAAGTACCATCTCCTTTTGTAGATATCTTTCCTGTTGATCATAAGCTTAACAATGGCATTCCCAGCACAAGAAAACCTCCGCTTCCTCAGGAAATCAGTCCAATTGAGAACGAGGATTTCTGTGCTGTCTGTCTGAATGGAGGAGAACTGTTGTGTTGCGACCACTGTCCCAAGGTCTTCCATCTCTCATGTCACGTTCCAGCCCTGCTCAGCTTTCCAGTGTGAGTACATAAATGCATCCTTAAAGCAACCTTGAGCCTTGGCCTGCTGTCTGAGGACTGTATGTGGTAGTGTTATACTCTTTCACTGCGTCTCTCTTAACTTTTATTGGTCTTCTTTTTTTTGCTTTGCCAATCTCACAGAGGGCAACAGGATTTCCACAAGCTCTTCCAAAGTAGGAGCCACTCGAATTTTTAACAAGATCAGTTTTCAGTCATGTGTTCTCCTCTGGCCACCCAGCCAGCACTACAAAGGAGGGGCAGACCTGAATTTGATAAGCATCACTGCAAACTGCTGGAGGCAAATAAAACTTTACATAGTGCATGAAATCTCTGGCAAGGTTCAGACAGCTCCATCAAAAGATTAGAAAATAGCGTAAGGACCAGAAAAATCAGGGTTCTTCATTTCAGAGAGCATTTTCTCAGTTTCTTCAGGGAAAAATGTTCATCCCTTCTCCATATACCAAAGCAAGTAGACAGCTTGGCTTTCTATACCTGGATGACCTGAAATTTGCTGAGGAAGCTTAGCACACTTTGGCCATTTTTTTGAAAGTTACTGCACTACTCCCTGGACTTCTCTGTAATCTGTCAACTTGCCAAGGCCTAATGGTAGGACCTGATGTGTGACCGAGATTCAAACTAGGGAGCACTGGGTTATTTTTCAATCGGGAAATTTAAAACAGGATGTTGAGTAAATAAAGTCTATAAATTCAGTTTCGAGATTCTACATTTCTAACGTAAATATTTTATAAAAGAAGTCAGGAACCCTTGTTTCTGTGAAGCACAATTAACTTTGCCTCTCAAGTCCCTTTAAATATGGGATATAAGGCTTACGTGGTCCTTTGTCCTCACAAGTCAGCAAGTTTTTTTTTTTTTTATTATTTTATTTCCCACCCCCTAGAAATTACTAAATTATTATTATGCTCTGTTTTCAAAATAGCATGTAAAATGTATGTTTACTAGGCCAGATTTGTTTCTGTTGAAGTCATTTAGTTGCTTTAACTAAATAACTCTTCTTCTGGCTGTAGTGTTCTTGTCTTGTCTTGTCTCTTACTAGTTATTCAAACCCTGGCCCTCCTAAAGTTGTCTTTGTCAGTGTGGGATTGGCAACTGCTGCAAAAGGGATGTGCTAACACTCCCCTGCACACTTGCATTGAATTGGGGGTAGGGGACATGTATATACTTTGGCAAACATGCAGTAAAATAACAATGAGTTGTTTACCAATTCGTATCTCTACCTATTTAACAAATAGTTTTTCTTACTAGGATCTGTTTGGTTTGGAGAATCTTCTGTAGCTTTATGTAGCTTTAAGCTTCTGTAATTGATGTAATGAGTATCTTTTTGTGTATCCAATGTATCCATTCTGTGTGGTGAATATCTTCCTCTATTACCAGTAAGGGCTTAAAGTAATTCCTGCTGGTTCAGTTGGACTGCCAAGTGTTCTCATCAGTGTAGAACAAAGGGTGAGAAATAATGATAGTAGCTAACTAGGGACTCAGCTGGGATCACTGGTGTTTATCTCATTGGCTGCTTTTCGTATTTTGTAATATTAAAAAAAGAATACTTGAAGCCATTTAGTTGGTCATGTTGCTGGCATGTATTAACACATACTTTTAGTTCTATTTCCTGTTCCTCTATTCCATCCAAAGTCAAGTTAACAAACTATCTGAAATGGTATCTATCTTAAATCAGATTGAATTTTATTAGTAGATGTTTAGAATTATGAATCCATACTAAAGCTTTTGGAGAGAGGTTTTCACTCTGGGTAGCATCTAGCACAGTAAGCCTAGTGATTAAGTTGCACTGTAATATGAACACAAGACAAAAATAGAGAAGGTAAGTTATAAATTACACAAATACAAACCCATTAGGCACCAGTTGCTTTTCCAGTTCAGAAATACCTTGGAAAAAATCTCATCTGAAACTTTGCTAATATTGTGCTGCAGGGGAGAATGGGTATGCACACTCTGCTGTAATCCATTGAAACCAGAGGTGGAGTATGACTGTGAAAACACACGCTACAGGCACATTAACAAAGCACTGCATGGCCTGGATGACTGTGATCAGAAGGTGGGTACAAATGTAGTTAGACAAAGAGCGTTTAATATCAGAGTATGCCTTTGCAGTAGAGACTCATGAGCATTTTGATGTCTTGCATGATAACTACTAGAATTTTTCAGAAAGTTGGGGTCCAAGTACAATTTAAATCACCCATTACACTTTTCCTGGCTTTCTAAAAAGTCCCGTTTAATTTTATGATGAAGGCAATGTTGCTGAGGTGGACAGAACTGGAAAGTCAGTTCCTTTTTCTATCAAGCAGAAAAAGCAAAGCCAACAACAGAGGAAGGTTCCTCATTGCACCTAGCTCATCTGTCCTAAGCTTCTGTAATCAGAATACCTCCCTTCATTCACACCTCTGCTTAGGCCAGCTGTGATGGTATTTTTATACAGTAGTGTAACTAAGGCAGGACTTGCAGGGCATCAGCCCCGGATGCTGACTATGAGGGGGCACCAGAATCACCTCTCTGGGAGTCTTTGCTTTGTGCTGCCCCTGTCAGCGCATAGCAGCTTGGCAGTGCAGTGTTGCATCCAGCAGTGCATCTAGGCATGGGGTGAGGGGGAGAGGCATGTGGGGCAAATGGTATGGTGCTTTCTCCTCTACTGGTTCACCTCCTTTGCCAGGTTCAGCTCTGCACCCAGTGTGTGGGTATGGGTGTGGGGAGGAAATGAAGCACCAGGGTGGGCTACCAGGGAGCCCAGCCATGGGGCTGCTGCTGCTACAGCTGCTGCTGCTTCAGCAGCAACAGAGCATCAGTAGCCCAGGCAGGTAAGACTTCCCTTCTCCTTACCCATGCCTCCCCTCCCCTCTTCATCTACAGTAGTCGGTATATCCCACTCCCAGGCTTACTATGCCTCTGTTTTTGTGATGTGGACACCTATTGAAATCCTTGATTCCTTTCACGTAGGCCATTGATCAGCTTGAAGATTATGGCAATGCACTTAGTGACTTGAGCCAGACAATAACTGTTGGTCTCAGTAGCCACTCTCTGCATCCATTAAATCCTTTGTGAAAACTGATTTTTTTTTGAGAAAGTCAGTGTATACGCCATACCAATGAAGTAAGGCTAACAAATACATTGGCTTATGCCTCTCAATCATATATGTATGTTTAGACCATTCAGATCTTTTGGAATTGAATAGAGAAAAGGATTTCTGTTGCTTGGTTGACAAAGATGAGTTAAGTACAGCTACTCAAACAGTTCTGAAGACTGCCTCCAGACGCAAAAAAAGGAACTGTAATATAAATTAACATGTTAAGCCAATAAAGTTAACATGAACTGCAGGATTTTTACACAGTCCCACTAAATATATTTTTTCCAATATTAATGGGGTATGTTTGACCACCTACTGCCAGAGGTTCTTGCTTATTGCTTATTGTTAATGGTCCATGGCAGCTAACTTACTAAAAAATAAGTTAGCTGTTCAAAAATTCTGTTTGAATTGTAGCTGTGTGTAACCGCACTGGGGAAAAGATTTGTAAAGGGGTGGGACAAAATGGGAAACAATGAATGTATATCTCACAAAATTGTAAGAAAAAGTATCCAGTTATTTGAGGCAGACATGGTTCTTTGGGTAAATCCAATATCTTTTATTAGACCAGCTCAAATAGTTGGAAAAAATCTTCTTAGCAAGATTTTGGGCACAAACACCTTTTGTCAGGCTAAGGAAGTGTCTGCAGATGGTCTGTGCTCTTCCTGGATGGAGTGGTAAAGCAGCCAGTACATATGCAAGAAAGCCAGTCAGTTAAAATGTAAATTGAAGTGGTTAGTAGGTGAGAGACAGGTTGGGAGTGGGGGAGGGGGAATGAATGTAACTGTAGTCTATATTTTTAAGTTTTTGTAGAAAGTCTGTTGTGTCTTGGACAAAACTTGCTTTTTTGAGTGACAACAGGTTTTAGGTTATTTGATGTGTTATTTGAGGTGTTTGCTTTAACATTCTGTCATCTTAAAAACAATGGGTTTAATAAGTTAAAGTAAATTAAGACATCAAGACTCTCTGCAAATGTGTGCTTTATATAATTGAGATATCTGTACACGTGAATTTTCCAATTTATACAAAACAATCATTATATATACAGTTACTTGTTATAAATATATAACTGCTAGTGCACTCAGGTGGTTAAGCACAATCCTGGAGTGGAATTGGTAGGTCATTTTAGACTAGTCTAGTCTTTTTATAGTTATTTTTTCTGACAGTTATAAAATATGTGTATGTTATAGGTTCAGTTGGATCATTGTTTCCTTGGATAATTTAAGAGTGCAGACTTCCACCTGATTTTACTCTCCATGCAGAAATCAGCAGCTGCATCTAATGATGTTCTTAGGCAAATAGTTTTCACATCGTTTATGCTTTTCTTTTAATCAGGTATTGAAATAGATGTGAGTGTAGAATAAAAGTTTACCATCCTGTACGATTTAAAGTACTGAACTTTATTTAACATGACATAATTTGCATAATGTTTGAAGTGAAATGTCCTTTGGCATTAGTGCTGCATAGGCTGTATGGCAACTTTCAGTTGTCACAGTACTGAGTCAGTGGGTGCTGCAAAACTTTGCCCAACTCCGTTTAAAAACAAAATAAATACGTAATGTAAATTTGTGTTTTCCAGAAGTGTGAAAAGTTGGTGCTTTTCCTGTTCTGCAGCAGTCTGAGCCTACCCTTCCACGAGCCTGTCAGTCCACTGGTAAGTACTACTTATACACAGAGATGAGAGAATCCAAATTGTGCTGCAGTTCTTCTAAAACATTTCTCCCTTGTCTTCCTGAAGATAGCCATACTTAATAGTGTCTTTCACCACTGATAGCTGTTCAGAAAATATAACCGTAGTAGCCTATACATTCTGCCAGCTAATATTTTAGTGCCAGGTTTGAATTTTTTGTTTGTTTGCAAGACATGAGGATGGTGGCAGGTATCACAGTAAGTTGGGACAACTGACTTCCTCTATACAAAGAGAACGTAAAATGGTCTAGTGATGAAATGATACTATTGAATACCATGCTGCAGTATGAGAGACTTAGACTGAGATGTAATCGTAGACTTCCTCCTTTCTGGTCTGTTGTCTGACAGAAGTGATGCCACTCTGTTTTCAATAGGAAAAGGAGTTATCTGTACTACTGTTAAGACTCTGGTTGCCCGTTGGTATTATAGTAACAATCATTACCTCAGTATACTGAGGAAAATACTGATTATGACAAGATGAAATGAAAGTATCATGACACTGGAGCACAGCTTGAAGCAAGTTGGTGGAGAGAATGAGAGAAAAACAATAGTCCCAGCATGAAGGGATGGTCCATAGAGTAGTATAAAATAAAAATACCACATAACAAGCTGTTTGTGGAACTTATTAGCAACAAGAAAATTGTTTCTCAGAGAGAGAGAGAGGTTCTAATATGTGGCCTGCTAAGGAAGCTGTGGGTTCATCAGTAAAGTTTTGTGGTGACAATTTTATACTTATTCCAGGCTGAGCAGTGTCTGTTGTGCTGTTGTGCTCTGGTATAAAGGCACAACAGGAAGGACAAAAATGCCACAGCTCTACTTTTGAACCAGTAGAGAGGATTAGCTTAAATGCAGCCTTCCTGCGAAAGGCCTTTGTTAGTTGAGTGGAACAAATTGGTTCTCTCTCTTATCTATAAACTGAGTGTTGCAGAACCTTATTTTTTTTTTGGCAGACCTAGGTGTAAGGGTTATTTACATGGTAGTAGTATTTATGTAAATCCTAAGGCTTAAATGACAACAACTATGCCATGCTGTGATAGGTGAAACTCCAGAGACTGCAGATTGTAGAAAAGACACCATAGGGCAGTGATCATTCTCACAGTCAGGTTGGTATTTAATCCAGTCTTGGATTTGTCTACAGAGAAATGGGGGAAGATGGTGTTGGTCTAGAGCAGTGGTTTCCAATCTGTGGTGCACATACCACCAGTGGTACGCAGACAACCTGTTAGTGGTACCCATTAACAAATTTATTATAATTACTTTATATGACAAAAGTTTGCTAGTGGTACGTAAGGTTGAAGTGAAAAATTTGCTGGTGGTACTTAAGGTTGTATTGTTTTAAATCGGCGGTGCGCAATCTGTCAGAGTTTGGGAACCGCTGGTGTAGAGGTCAAGAAATCCATTTCAATTTCTTTTTCTACCTCAGTTTGACCCTGGGCAAACTCACTCCTGTTGTTCTGTAAAAAACTCTCCTTATTTGTAGAATGGAGACATTGGGCATTAATACACATGCTCTGGGAGTGTGGTGGGTGGGGGGTGCTTTAATTAGAGTGGCTTCAACAGCTTCCCCAATTAAAGCACCTGGAGCGTCCCATGTATCAGTGCTCCCACACTTCAAAATGGTGGCAGGAACGCTTTATCTAAAGCTTGTCAAATGCCTCCATTTTGAAGCATGGGGACACTGATACACAAGGCGTGGGAGGCTGCTGGAGTGCAGTAATTAGCACACTCCAACAGACTCGTAACTACAGTGCGTCAGAGCAGCCTCCCTGCTTATGTATGGGCACCCATTAATACTGAATTTTCACACAGTTAAAAGCAAGGATTTCTTTGGAAGATACCTTTCATTGGACCAGTTGCATAGTTGGAATATAGTTAGACAACCTTTTGAATGCAAGACACTTTCCAGCTGCATAGTTAGAATAGAGTTAGACAAGGTTTCAAATGCAAAACATTCAAAAGCTTATCTATTATCTCAGCTATGCAGTTGGTCAAATAAAAGATATCACCCAAAGAAATCCTTGCTTCTCACGTAATTCCTGGACCATCCAGAAACTAA
>NW_017729025.1:136240143-136248779 GCF_001723915.1 Gavialis gangeticus
CAAGACACTTTCCAGCTGCATAGTTAGAATAGAGTTAGACAAGGTTTCAAATGCAAAACATTCAAAAGCTTATCTATTATCTCAGCTATGCAGTTGGTCAAATAAAAGATATCACCCAAAGAAATCCTTGCTTCTCACGTAATTCCTGGACCATCCTGACTACAACATCATTCTAACACTACCTCACAGCTAAATACTTTTATCTTTGTTCATATTGATCTTCAATTTCTTTGTATACTACAGACAGTGTCGTTTACAGGGTTCCTGTTATGAAAAAGATCACACATAACAATCTCTGTTCATTTTCCTTTAAATCACAGGCTCGGCATTACTATCAGATCATTAAAAGGCCCATGGACTTGTCAATTATCCGGAGAAAACTCCAAAAGAGGGAAAAATCACACTATTCTGCACCCGAGCAGCTGGTAGCAGATGTGCGTCTCATGTTCTGGAATTGTGCAAAGTTCAATTATGTAAGTATCCACTATGCAAAAACCAGCACATGCCACAATAAGTCAGTGAAGGGGCAGAGCGCTCAAAATTTAACCTGGTCCCAGTTGTAGTGCTGGTTCCACTGAAGTTCCACTCTCATAATGGAGTCGACAGTCAGGTTTTAAATTCTTAGTAAATTCTACAGACTTGTTAATGCCAAAAATGAATGTTTTGAGTTTGGACATACTTGGATAAAGTTAAAGAACAGTGTTTTGTCCACTGTAGCAGGATCAGGCATTCTAGGGGTGGCTGTGATGCCCCCTAGTGGCCGGTCAACTTCTGCCTCCACTCTGACTCGCTGGGGTACCCTTTTTCCTTCCTCACCTGCCATGTCTTGATGTAATTATTTCTAGTGTGAAAGGGAGGCTGCCTCAGGATCCCAAAGTAAGCCCAATTCTGGCTCCACTGTGGCCCTTGGGTACTGAGTCATGGCTCTCCTGGCCCTATTACTGCTTTTTTGGACTATTTGTGGCCTCTCTCTCCCCCTATAGCCCCACCCATGCCTCTCAGATGTTACCCTAGGTTGGGGGTGGCCAACATTTTGGGGCACAGTGCCAAAAACACCTGCAACTTCAATTTGTAAGATGTTGGTGTGCTCGGAGCAGAGAGCGGGGGAGCTGCAAGGGGCCTGATCCTTGTGGCAGCGCTGTCCAGACCCCTTCCCCAAAGCACAGGGAATGTCTTTGTGTGCCACACTGGCATGCATGCCGGAGTTTGCCTGCCTGTACCCTAGATCCACAGACCGGCTTGTATAGGCCTCGGCCATTTTGGCTTTAGTCCACCGGTTACTCTTGCCGTAGACTGCCAGCCTAGGCCTGAGTCCTCTGGCCTGGCTTTTGCATCTCAACTGCTTGGCCATTGGCCTGTCCCACTCAGGCTTGGCCTATGGCCCTCTTAGCTTGAGCCTGCCCCCAGCTCCTCCTTGGGGCACAGACTGGCCTTCTTGGCCTTAGCCCATCCCTGTCTCACCCTTAGGGCTCAGGCTGTGGTCCTTTCAATTTTGGCTGCCCTGGATAGGGCTCAGAACCTGGGGTGCCTCCCATCCTTCCCTCCAACCACTATCCATTCCTCTGGTCCCCAACTATAAAACACAGTGCAAGCAGACTTCTCTTAGAGAAATGCAAAGCCTCCTCTGGGCTGTCATACCACTCCAGAAGCCTTCCCTTGCTTGCTGGTTCTCTCAGTCCCTGGGATACCTGGTCTGCTCTGCAGCTTCTGCCTCTTACCAGCTCAGGCTAGTAGGTGCTCTTCCTACCATGGAGTTCAGGGCAGCAGTGGATCCCTGCTGCAGGCTTATATCTACTGAGGCCCTCCCTTCTCAATCAGGTACTCTTCTGACTGGCCACAGGTGTGTCCTCCCAGCCTGATGGACTGCTTACTGCACTTAGGCTACAGTTGCTCCCTTGCTGCATTTCCTCCCACAGCTAATCCTGGGGCCCTTTGAGAGACAGACTGTAACAGAAAGTAACAGGAACCCCTGGTTCCCTGTTACAGCCAACTAGCAGCCTTCCTTGCATATGATCTACCATACTGGCTTGGAGGGACCAAAGCAAAGTAACTGGCAGAAAGGAAATATATGGGAAGAGAGCTAAGAAGTTGCCGAAGCACTTGTTGCTTTCTGTACTCTGACCCAGAGCACATCCATCTTCTAGCAGGTGCATAAAATGTCTGTCTCAATAGCGGGTGTAAGTGCAGCAGGGCTATTAGACTATAGGGGGTCCAAAGGAGACTAGTGGAGATGTGCAGGACAGTGTCTAAGTGCCTTTAGATGCTATTTTAGAGCGGAGGCTAGGAAGACCTTGCCACCCCATTGGTGAGCTATATACATACAATAATACAGGATTATTATTTCTTCCCTTACAGCCAGATTCAGAGGTTGCGGAGGCTGGACGATGCCTGGAAGTCTTCTTTGAGGGCAAGCTGAAGGAGATTTACCCAGATAAGCACTTTCCTTTGATGCAACAAGAAGACTCTGATACTGAAGAGGTAGAGAGTGAGCATAACCAAATGCCCCCCAAAGGGTTCCAGTGGCCATCATATGGACAGGATTGCATTCAGCCTAAAAGGAGGCGGCGCCATGCTGTAAGAATGCAAAAGCAAAAGCATTTGGTTGCTCAGTGGCCACACTGCTAATTCTGTTACAGCTGTTGATGTGAAGTCTTGACAATGCTGTGTGGGAATAAACTGTCAAGCTTTTATCACATAAATATGAGCAGTTCTACAAATTTATGGCAAGATGCCCTCAATGGAATAAAGTGTCAGTGATTATAAATGTGTGTGAGCGTGTGAGTGAGATCTCTGAGACTACATGGTTATCTTTCTAGCAGAAAACTGTGTCAAGAATAGTATGAAAGACAAGGAGCCCTCTAGCTATTCACTGTTTGTTTCCTTTGTACACAGGAAATCGAAAAAACTAAACGAACGATGTTTCAGCCATCTAACAGCCTTCCTCAGGTGTGACCTGCTGGAGTTACTGGATTTGCTCTGAGGAACCAAACGTCCAGCAGAATAAGTGACAGATTTAAGATGTGTGGGAAGAAAACAAAGCAAGTGTTCAGGCTGTTAACTTTATTTCGCAAAATCTACCGATCACCTGCCTTATTCCTAGATGGTGTGGGTAGACCGAGGAAGCTAAAGTTTGGAAATTGTACCTAGTACTCCATCTGACTAATGATGTGTATGTTTGCAGTGCTTACACTGAAGTACTAATGCTGTGGTGACATGCAATGAAGAATAATAATAACAGTAGGATTTTTGTAATAAATAGTACTGCTGAACCATTTCATAATCTATTTAATATGATCCTCCATTTTATAGAACACAGCTAACCATGTAATAATCCTGCAAACTGTGAAGCAAATGTTGCCTAAGTTGTATAGCAAATACTGTTTGTGGTCACAAAAGATTAAATGTACTCTGGCTCAGTGATTTCTAAGGGAACTAAGTGAGGCCTCTGAGACTTGGTTTAATGCAATTATCTGGCTAGTTGTTTCTTTTGAAGGGGAGCATTTTCTTGAAATCACAAAACAGCAAGTGCTAATATTGAAGGCTCTGTGAGAGTTATTTCTGAGCGTGTAATGTTCCTTTGCAAAGAATCCCTGCATTAGTCTCTAACTTACTGCTCAGTAGAGCACTAAGGGATTCTTAGAGCATTAAAGGCAGCATTTTTATAAAATCAGAAACCTATTTTGTCCTGTATAGGTTCTGGAGCTTATTGCGTTTATGATAAAGGAATTGCATGGTTATAGAAGTGCCTATAAAATAAAGCAACATTTCCTTCATTTTCTGTTTGGTTATTCCTGGTAGCTGAGAGTTAATAATAGTGCCACAAGATGGTGATAATGTGGATGTGCAGAAGCTCAAGCAGAAATGAAAGGATCTCTAATTCTTTGTTTCCTTGAATTACATGAACCTTTGACAGAATAACATCTAGAGCCAGATTGTAACCTTGCTGTTCACCTGCGTAAGGAACAGCATGTTGCTGTAAGGCCCCAAGAGCAGGGCATGTACAGAGAGGTGATTCACAGCCAGACAACCCCAAATTGTTCTTTGCTTCAGAAGCACAATGAGCCAGACATTATGTTGGCCAGTGCTTTGTGTATGTGCAGGGAGAGTGACTCCTCTTTGCACTTCTACCCAGTTCTGTAAGCTTCGCTTTTAATCTGGCCCCAAGAGAGGAGTGTTGTTGCAGATCCTATGCACAATTGAGTGCATTCAGTTACAATCAGTTTCCTGTAAATAAAGAAGATATTTTCAGCAGTTTATATGGGCTATTTGGTCTGGAAACCATGTATGCTACTTTAGATAGCACTTTAAAGTAAAAGTTTATCTACACAATACTTGGATTTAATGTTATAATCTGTTGTCTGTATTGCTTATTGTTTGCCATTAACTCAGTAGTGAGATGACATTTTGTTTGCTTTGAAATAATGGAATCTGCACTATAAAAATGGTGTGCTACAAGCTGAATGAAAAGTTGAGAGATGAGGATGACAGAGGTATATGACAGTTTATCTTTAGATATGCTCTGTCTGCATTAGCTGTAAAAGCATCCTGTGAATAAAGATCCATATGCTTGTGCTTTTTCATCAGATTTGTCATTTTTTATAGAAAGAACTGCCTTGGTACAGAACATTGACGGCAGGTTCATGTCAGACTCTGTTAATCACACTCACCTGTGCCACAGGTATCAACTCCTCCTGGCTGGTAATGAATCCTGTCGAATGACCTACTCCTCCATTGGCATTGTTTTAGTAAGTGGCATCATATATAGTTTTCATTTAGGATCATATATAGGTGGAGCTAGAAATGATTTATTGAGCCTGTTGCCCTACCTGGGGAGAGAGAGCTTAGAATCTATTTTCATTTTTTAGATGCTGTAGTTCTAACTTTTTTGTGATTTGTTTAGTTATTTGCTTAGTTTTCTAAAATGTTGTCTTGAATCAAAAATGAATTCAGGGTTCACTGTGTCTTGTATATGAAGCTGATGCTTGGTGACATCAGTATGATTTCCGAGAGAGAGGAATGCTGGCAAAGCACAGGCATGTGAAGCTAAGAGAGAATATATCCAGCTTTTGTGTCCCAGTCTGGACCAAAGAGAGTTTCAGGTACAACCAGCTACCCTGAAGATCTTCAGAAGAAGGCTGGACATGCACCTTGCTGGGGTTATTTGAGCCCAGCAGTCTTTCCTGCCCAGAGCAGGGGGGCTGGACCCAATGATCTTACGAGGTCCCTTCCAGCCCCAAACTGCTAGGAATCTGGGGTAGGATGCAGCTCTGAGGAACAAGCTCTCTTGCCCTGAACTTGTTTTGGTCAGTTGGTGGAAACAACAGTAAGGGATGCAGCTGTTACTGTCAGTTGTAGACTTAATGCCTGGGTGGCAAGCAGACAAGCTGAATTTACTAGCATGATTTCGCATGCATTAAAACACACCTCCACAGACTAGCACCTCCCAAATTTGGCATGCGTCTTGAGACCCACGTCTTTCATCAAGGTATTGGCCTTTAAAAACTACTACTAAAAACCTTCTGAGCCTGGGCTAAGAGAAGCACTACATCTTCAGTGTCAATGTTTTCCTGGAAAATTGTCTATAAAAATAAAAAATAGCATTACCATGAAGGGGGGCTGCCAAAGGAAGGTTCCCTTTTTGCCATCAAAGTGCAACTGTTGGGTTATAAAGTTTCTTTTTTCCCTGACTGTCACATACCTTTGTTCTAAACACCTGGAATGGACAAACTCTCAAGCATTTAAATACTTTCTCTTGAAAATAAGTGGGTGAACTGTGTACCAGAAACACCCAGGAAAAGCTGTGCAAGTCAGAATGTCTCCCTTTGTCTTTGGTAATAGGTTTCATGTGGGAGGAAAAATCCTCTTCATATATAAGCAATTTTAAAACTGATTAATTACTTTAAGGTAATAGGCCTGCTTAAGAGAAAATGATACCTACAATTTGAACTTCATTCCCTTGCTTGCAGTTTCAAAGAAACACTTGTTCCAGGATGATTAAAATGAATTGAATTACATTAAAGTTAATAAAAGCAGGTGTTTAATGATACAGACTACCAACTGCTTGAATGTTTAGGGAACTAATGTCCTTTCCCAAACAATAAAAACCTGTGAAGTGTATTTGTGCACATCATAATCTGTGGTTTTTGCTCCAGTTACAGCTGTTTTATATTAATAGAAGAATTGTCTGAGACCATTGAATAACTATTCACTAATTTATTGAAAACTGAACTGTTGTGAGAGGGCAGAGCAGAAGAGATAAAAATCTTACTGTATTATAACATGTAAACAAAAGCTGTTTCCTGGTCGTTCACATCTTGTGTTATGAAGGGAGAGAAGATATCCAAGTAATATTTCAGACCTATTTCTTTGATGAATCAAGGCATGGTTTCTTCTGTGATCTCACGTTCAGTTTTCCATTCCAAAAATATTTTTTCCTGTCCTTTTAAAAGCTGCTACCCTAGGTCTGTCTCCCTTCTCCAAATCCTACTTCTCTCCCTCTGCTGCTGCTGCAGTTTTATGCATCTTTCCTCCATTTCCCCATTCCCCACATAATAGTCAAAGATGGGTGCTGCATACCTGGGTACAATTAATTTTCCTGCCCTATTTGATGCCTAATTTGTTGTAAGCTGAGTTGTACATTTTAACAGAGAAGCATTCACTTTAGAAAAATATTTTTATGCATAAAATTTTAGGATGAAATGAAACTTAATAGAACAGTTTCTCTCCCCTCAGCTTTCATGGCCTGACCTTGTTCCTGGTAAAGTTCACAGAAGCAGGAGTAGCTGCTTCATCTCCTGAAAATGTGGTGTCACAACTTATTTCTAGAATAATGCATGCTGTGATAGCAGTATAGGTGATATTTCATTATTTTTTAATAGGCCTCCTAGAGATTCTTTATATACACAGAGTCTGGAATAGCTGAGGAGGTTATTGGGTTATTATTAGCTCTGTAGTAGGAACTTAAAGGAAAGATGTAGAAAATTCCATAGCTTATTGTTGGACTATAAAACCAGGATAGTGGTAACTTTTCTTCCTTGCAAAGAGATAGCATATTGCTTCTATCATTTTGGTCTGATGTAGAGTGCTTATATGGGAGTTAGAGTTGTTATAGCAAAGGAGCTAGGGCATCGTGCTATGGCTCCAGAAAGCATAAGTTTGAAGCCTTAACTAACATGGTATTAAATGTTGTATTAAAAGGACTTGCATGCAAATAAAAATAAGTGATTCTTTAGCTCCATTTCACCCTGGTGAAGTCTTACCTGAAGTACTGTACCGAGTTTTGGGCAAAGCACTTCAAGAAAGAGTTGGACAAATTGGAAGAGTCCAGTAGAGAGCAATAAAAATGATGAATGATCCAGGCCACAACTTTTGGAAGAAAGGTTGTAAGACTCAGGACTATTTAGTCTGGACAAGAGAAGACTGAGGGGGGATTTGATGACAATCCTCAAATACCTGAAGGGTGGCTATAAAGAAGATGGTGACAAACTATTCTCTCGCCGCATCCATATGAGTGAGCATGTGTCTGCTGCAGTGTCTCAAAGCAGTCTGGGATGCTGCAGGAGGCACACCACAAAATAAAAAATGTTCCCCACACAAAAGAAAATACATTGGAAAAAAGTGGTGCAGGATACCTTCCTGGAGTGTGCCCCAAAGCAACTGGAGGCTGGGTCCTCCAAGGAGATGCTCTACCACCAAGCCAGAGTGTTTCTATGCCTGCCACATGTCCCTGGTGCTCCAGCACACTGCCTCAGCATACTGGAGGGAATAGAAGCAAGGCATGGCTGGCAGCAGTGGCTTGGAGCTGGCTGGGACACAGGCTCTGTCCCTGGTAAGCAGGGACATGGGGGTGGGGGGACTGAGGGAGGGGTGAGCCCCCCACGCGCCCTCCCCATGGCACACAGCCCCTGCCGCTGGCAGCAGCAGGCCCTCAGGGCGCTCATGGCCCGCTGGAGGCAGAGCCTCCTGGAGGCCCAATGGTGCATGGCTCCTGCCTGCAGTGCCGGAGCCCCGGGTAGCAGCAGGTGCCGGTCTGGTCCTGCCCAAAGGCATGTGCCAGTGGGCCGGGCCAGCTCCATCCATCACATGTAGTCCCCAGGTCTCAGGCAGCACCACACACTGCCAGGGGACTCTGCCTGCAGCATGCCATGAGCACCCTGAGGGCCCGCTGCTGGCTACTGCCATTGGTGGCTGGGGCTGTGCACTATGGGGGCTTGGGCATGTGGTGGGCCCCCCACAAACCCTGTACCCACAACCCCCCATGAATCCTCCCAAAATCCACCTCCACAAAACCCCCACCTACATGGGTGACTGGTGACTCCTGAATCTGGGGGTGGGGCACCAGATTACTGTGGGGGGAGGCTGAGAATTCCCCAGTGGCTGATCACTGAGTCAGCAGCAAAACTAGAAGTGCACTTCTACCAACACTTCTGGTTTTGCGGCTGGCTCTTCCACGGGGTGTACAGCTGATCTCAGGAGACCCACATGCACCCCCTATGTATTGCCAATGCCCACCCACATACCCACCCACAAACTCCACGCCCACGAACCCTACCACAATCCACCCACAAACCCCAACCCCCATGAACTTCACTTCTACCTACCATACACCTGCCCCCACTTCTCCCCCCACACCTTCC
>NW_017729025.1:136248790-136267765 GCF_001723915.1 Gavialis gangeticus
CCCACTTCTCCCCCCACACCTTCCCCACCCTCCCTCTCTCCCCTGGCAAACCCCACCTCCCCCCCACACAAATCTCACACCCTGTGTACTCAACTGCCAGATGGAATGGGACCTGCCGGTGGGAGCCATGGCTGCAGGGGCAACTGCTGCACTTCAGTCCTGCCCCATGCTCACACTGGTGATGGGACATGCAGCCTCTCCTGGGGGCTTCTGGTTCCAGGAACCACTTAGGGATGTGATGAGCTGGGGAGAAGGGGTGGAGGTGGCAGCAAGAGTGGGTGATGGGCAGGGGGATTGAGGTGGCAGAGGGGTCTGTGGATGTATGTGATGGATCAAGGGTGGCATCAGGGGTGTGTGTGAGAGAGAGAGATGGGGGGAGGGTAGGGAAGCACTCCAGGTAGGAGTGGCCACAAAAGCTGGGCTAGGAGCCCCCCTGTCCCTCTAGAACAGCCTGTGCAGGGGGAGGCTGGCCTGGAAGGGAAGGGGCTTGCTCAGCCCAGTCCCTGAGCCCCAGTCGAGGGCTTCCCAGGAAGGGCATGGGGATTGCTGGGTCCTGGGCACAAGCGCAGGGAGCAGAACAGCAAAGGCTGGTACTGCTCCGAGACAGCTGCAGCTGGACCCATGTCCTGGTGCAGGGAGGCAGCTGCTGCCAGGAGGGAGCCAGTGCTGCCAGGAGGGGTAGGCAGTGGGTATGGGTCAGGAGTCAGGGGCACTGGCAGGTCTGTGGGTTGGGAGTGAGGGGCAACAGCATAGGCTGGGGCATGGCACTAGAATATCAGTGCTGCTCAGCACCATGAAGCAGCTGCAGGTCTAGCTGCAGCTGTCCCCACATCCTGATAAGCGAAGGGGGCAGGGGCAGCTCTGATTTTTCTATGATTAAAAAAACCCAAAAGCAAATGCCAAAGGGTATAGATATTTAGAATGTATTTTATTATGATGATAGAGGCACCAGTAGGCTTCCAAATTGCTTTAAAATTGTAAATATATCAATAAAACATTGCCCAACTGACCTCTCTCTATATATAGTGGCATTCCATTTTATTTGAGGAAGAACGTGGATTTTGGGTATTTTCATAAGAGAATATGGGTTTTTTAATCAGAGAATCTGCAATTTTTAACAGGGAACACGAGGATCCCTGCTGGTGAGGCAAGTGGCGGGACCAAGGCAGAGAAGCCTGACCAGGGCCAGCACGGGGGACCCAACAGGAAGGCAGATGAAGTAGCTGACCTCATGGTCATTTGGGGCCAGGAGGACATGCTTCAACAGTTCAAAGTGGGCCACCGCAACAAGCACATCTTCCAGGCAATAGTTGCCTAGATAGCAGAGCAGGGGTATGGAAAGACATGACAGAAGTGCCACATGAAGGCCAACTGTGCAGCCTTGGCCCACTGGCAGCTGGCAGCAAGTGACAGCCAGGCAGCAGTCCCCACTGCCAGACTGCTGCACTGGGTACAGGGTGAAGGGGCCACTCAGCAATCCAGCTGGCATAGGGAGCTAGTGTCCCCAGATACCAAGTGGCTGGGCCTCAGAAGCTCCTGAGGGCAAGTAGCCCTGAGCTGCTGGCCAGGCCAGCTTTTTATACTGCTGGGGCCAGCACTGGTGCTCGCCCCAGCCTCTAGCTCCCTGTGGCAGGGACACTGCCACAGACTAAAACCTACCTCCAACACTAGAGCAGAGGGGGAAGCGGGGGCTGCAGAACATTGCTGAGGATCAAAGGCACTGTGGCGGGGGACAGTTGGGGCCAGCATGGACCTGCTTTATGGCAGCTTGCCAATGCTGATTTGCCAGCCGGCCCCCTGGATGGGATATAAAAACCTTGCCGGATGAGGATTAGGGAGGACTGGGTGTGAATCCTCTGGAGGGCCCAGAGCAGCCTACAGCTGTTTGCAGCCTCTCAGAGGGCATGTGGTAGCAACCCCAAGAGGGGCCAGACAGAGATAAGTTAAGCCCAGACTAACTACTTACCAGAGATGGAGCACTGGATCCTGGATACGGCCAGCCAGGAGTCAGATGATGTCGAACTTGAGAAAAAGAGAGAAAAGGATCTATGGCCTGCCATTGACCCAAACCAGAGGGAGACAGAAGCACACTGGAGGGCAAGGTAATCCGGGGCTGGTAAAATTGCAGGCCAGTTGATGTATGGCCTAAAGCTGGATGGTACACCGTCCAAATCAGACTTTTCTGACTTAAAAGGGGACAAAAAGAAAACCTTTATCTTGATGAGTCCTAGTTGTGGTCTGGAATTAACATCTGGTTGGCGTAAGGTGGTGTGTAGGGAAGGCGGAGCCCCAAGGCAGAAAGCCAGACCAAAAGATTAAAGAAGGGACTCAGGAAACGCAGGACTTAAAATCATCCTCCCAACAACAAATCTATTCCAATAAGATGTGGCTGATGAGAACCTCTGGGGACTGTACAAGATATCTAACTGAATGGCAAGCTGTTAACAGCAAGATATCTAACTGTTAAAGAGATGGCAGCACCCAAAAAGCCAGTACGGGTGAAAGGCACTAGTGAGTAGCATAGGAAGTTACAGGCATGGCAGTGGAGATGCCACCGCTGGAAGGCAAGCTGTGCTGGTACTGGGGGAAAGGAACAACAGCAACAATGGTGCACCACAGGAGATCCGGCATGTTCATCTGCACTGGCGTGGACACGCTTTATAGCTGCATGCCGACGCCGGTTTTCCAACCAGCCCTCAGAAAGAAAGATAAAAACCCCACCAGCCGACATTCAGGGAGGACCGGAAGTGAGTCCTCCAGAGTGCCCAAAGTGGAACAAACGACTGCCCTGGCAGGCGTGAGTGGTGGCAACCTCAAGAGGAGGGGATGCCCAGCTAAAGCTGGCTTGGAGGAGCCACGATACTTACCTTTCTCACGACCATGGATCCTGGATGAAGCCAGTGGAGACTGGGACAGCAGTGAGACTGTGAAGAGAGAAAGAAGAAAGGCTGAAGCTGTAAGTAGCCATCAGGGAAAGGGAGAGTGCCTGGGAGGAAGGCACCCTGGGGACAACGTTAGAATGAATCAGGCTGACACCAGGCCTGAATAAGGATGGTACACCATCCGAACCAGGACTGTGATTAGATATGGGCTAAGGCCCAACCATAGCTGATGGATTTTGTTTTAGCCTCAGTCAAGGACTATCATCATCTCCAGTTGGAGCAACGCGGGGTGTAGGGAAAGCAGAGCCCCGAGATGGAGATCCAGGCAAGGAAGCCAAAAGAGGGAATTGGGAGAGACAGGATTCAAAAACATCTAGCAATCATCTATAACAACAAGACATGGAAGGTGAAAACCCCTGGGGACTCTTCGAGGTATCTTACTGGAAGGCAAGCTGTCTACTCGAAAGGAGACAGCTGCATCTGAATAGCCAGAAAAAGTGAAGCACTCAAGTGAATGTCATGGGAGACTACACTCCCCCTGGCTGAAGATCCAGGAGGAGCTAGGCAGGGTCAATTTGCCCCAAGTGGTACAATTTGCCCCACATCAAAGTGCATGTTCAAGCATGTGTGCTGAGATACAAATCTCCAGCACAAACTTGTGCTGCTGCTACTTGAGCTGCTGCAAGCGCCTGTTCCTGCATGTGTGGATGTGCCTTATGGCTGCAAGGGACAGGACAAGTAGCAATGGTCTTAAATGACAAAAAGGGAAATTTAGGTTGAAAATTAAGAAAAACTTTTTAACTATGAGGATAGATAGTAGTGGAATAGATTACCTAGAGAGGTTGTTGAATCCCCATCCTTGGTAATTTTTAAGACTAGATTAGACAAACATTTGGATGAGATGGTTAGACAAGGATGATCCTGCCTTGACCAGGAAGTTATACTAGATGACGTAATGAGATCCCTTCCAGCCCTGCTTGCCTATGATTCAATGATTCTTAATTGCAACAAGGGAAAATATCAAGATACATTTTCTAAATGTAAGGATGGTTAAGCACTGGAACAGTTTACTTGACGATTTGACTTCACGGACCTTCAGATTAGACCCAGAATGATATTCGCTTAGCCTGAGTCTGAAAAAAGTTCAAGAGGATATTTAATACATGCACACAGGTATGTGGGATTAGGACAGCTAGCTTCCTAGTGTGGAAGATTTAGTTGTTTCTCTTGGTTGTTTCTGGATTACACTTTACTTCACAATCTGTAGTGATCATGTTTTAGATAATTATACTTTTGCCACTTGCTCACAGTTACTTGTACGTTTGTGCAGTGAACCTGAATTTAGCTCAGGAATGTCTTTTATTTTATTATATATAATTCCACAACCACAACTCTTTCTGTATTCTAAAGCACAGTGTGGGGATTTTTGAACAAACAGATCACAAAGCCAAACTAAACAACTCTGTTTTGCACTTGAAAAGCAAATGGAAAACACCTGTAAAGAACATATGAGTGCAGACACGATATAATCATGAGGCATTTAAATAACCCTTTACAAATCACAGAAATTAGAGATGGTAAAAGACCTGGGAGGTCTAGTCCATTCTCTTAGAATATAAATAAAGCAGAAATGCATTACCTAAACAAATTTCAAAATACATTCCAAGTAGTCCTTTCCTACCACTCCAATTCAAAGGAACTGTATGCTGCATTATAATATACCCAGTCATGAAAATCGCAAGCATTTTCAATGTACAGTATTAAGAAACTTAATGTGCCTCATTGTATTAGAAATCATATTTAAAAAAACAGTCTTTCAGAATTCCACAGTAATATATTGCTTTCTTTTGCCAAAGATTTCAGTGATTCAAAACTGGGCCTTTCAACATATCTCTGAGGTTTCTGAGTATAATTACCCTCAATTTACGCACGGCAAATTGAAACATGGGTATATACAGCTAGTCAGTGGTAGAACTGGGAATAGAAGCAAAGACTTCTGATTCTAAGTCTTCTGCTTTACCCGCTAGATTACATTCTATTGACATAATGTTGTACAGGTTCAAACTTGGGAACAAAAGCTGAAGTCATTCACTAGAGCAGTGGTTTTCAACCTTTTCATTTGCTGACTGCTAAAAAAATGTGAATGGAAGTGCAGATCCCTTTGAGTTGTAATTGTGGTATTCATATCTTTTTGATTGATCGTAGTCAACTTTTGCAGACCCCTTAGACATAATCTGCAGATACCACAGGGATCTGTGGATCACAGGTTGAAAACCACTGAATTTGAGAGGTGTCATTGAGGGAAGGGTCTTTTACCTCGGTCTTCACGGAGCTGAGTGCTGGCTGACTTGGAGATAGCACTGACAGTCACTGCTGGTGTGTATCACGTTGGACTTTCCTTACCTAAAAGAAAGCTCTGTCCAAAGACAATTTGCATTTAAGGGCACTGGACAGTGCTCTGAAATGCTGCCACTGCTGCTCTGTTAGTAAAAGTGCCTATTTTTGCTTACTGCCAGTATTCACCTGCACTAGCCCAAGGGCTTCAGATAACAGTATAATGGCAATCTCAGGTGGTGTGGTTACCTTGGAGTAATTGCATGCAAGGTGGATTCCCTCAGAGAGTGAACCTCATAAAGGTTTTCTGGCAGTAGTCTCCATGGCTTTCAGATATCATTAAAGTCATCTTCCTTTAGTTTCTGGCTTCAGAGGTGTATGTGATATTAATGAACAGACAGCATTACTAGTTGGGACTAGCCTTTCCCATGTGAAGGTGAAATAGTGATGTTTTGAGCTACTCATCTGTCTTGGTTTTAGCTCTTGCATCATGATCTATAGTATTCCCCCAGTATTTGCCTTGTTGCATCATGTCAGCTTGAGACCCCAGGTAATTGAAGACCTTTAATTTCATAGATGAGGAACGTGTGTGGGCTGACAGAGGAGGTTGCAGACTTGCAGCGTCATGCTGGGGGAGCAGAGAGAAGCTTGGAGACATATAGTCTCGGAGGGAGAAAACTGTGGCTCAGAACATGAATTTCCCTGCCATCTTGATGACTAACAGAACAGAAGCATGTTTTCCATATGTAAAATGTAATTGCCTTTATAGATATATACTGCCCTTATAGATTTCAGTCATCTGACCATACAGAAATTGGGTCCAAGATCCCAAACTGCTGATAGTTCATTTATCCTCCACATAACTTAACTCACCTGTTTCCTTGCTAGAAAAAAAAGCACTAAGAGTTGCTGATAGCACTGGAAGTTCCTGGAGTATGATAAGTTCCTAATTCTACTTTAAATAAGTTCTTTCTTTGTTTAGTAACAAAATGTATGAACTGGTTACTCTTATGAGTCAATAAAACTCCAAGGAAATAAAACAGAGATGATTAGAGAAATGTCTGGATTTGATGGCAAATTGTGACAGCTACTACTATTTGACATGAAAAGGAATAGAGTCAGAGTGGACCTGGTATGGTCTTGAAAATTTGCTTCTTCCTTGGAAAGTGTAAAAATAGTATTTGGAAACCACACTTATTGAAAGTAAAAAAATATTTCCCCTTAACTACCAGACCTAAAAGCCTACTTTACGCTTTGATGGCCATCTAGCATCCTTCCATATAACACAAGGTCTTCAGATGTAGCAATACCTGTGCAAACCCATTTAAGGTTAATAGATTTTAACAGCTGTCACTATGGACATAGCATAGGTTGGAAACCCTCCAAACTAGAAATGACGCACAGGAAGGCAAGATACCAGTTTGACTGTCAAAGTCCATCATGGGCTTGTAGGCAAGGAATAAAGTTTCTTCGCTTCCGAAGTGGCAGTAGGGATCTTGACTGAGACATGGACACCCATGTTTTCATTGTTTTGTAGGTAAAATTCCCAGGGCCAAACTTCACTTTATGATTACAAAGGGCATAGTAAAAGCTGACTGGTTTCTCCTTTTCATATTGTTCCATAACACGTGAACAGGGCAGGAAACGCAAGTGTAACAGCAAGTACCTGTAGAATATATGAAAGGGATTCTTCTTTATGGATTGTGTATTCAGCTTGTGAAATGTACTGCAGCTGAGCTCATGGCATTGATTTGATACTAGGATTATTACAAGGCTAGAGAATTTCACTATTGCTCTTAACATTGCCTATTAAACAAATGCAATTGAATTTCATACTTCAAAATGCAGGGTGATCACTATAGAATCACAAATGAATTATTTTTCTCTCCATTTCAGCACACTATAATTGGCAAGTTATTTTTCTAATTTCCTCTGACTCCTCAGGTATCAGGCATTTCTGGAGGCAGAAGCTTGGATTGGATGAACCAACAGTCTCAAATGACACAGCAAAGCCTGAGTTCAGTGAGTACTGTCTGGGGAATAGAATGCAACCAGTGAGGTTTTCAAGTTAGTGTCTATGCTATTATATACTGTAGCTCTTTAATTTCAGCATAGCCTGCAAATGATGTTACGTGTACTTAACCACATATTAGAAAACTAACAGATCTTTATTGAACTGTTGTACAATTGTCGTAATAGATTTGGAGCCTATCTTCTGCTACTGAGGAGAACGATGGGAGCAAGGAATGTTGGTAAATCTAAAACAGTGATTCTCAACCAGGGTGATATGGCAGCTGGGGGAGCCTTGAGATCCTTTCAAGGTGCTGTGTGGTGCCATGAAATGTTAGCATTGTTGGGTTTGTTTGTTTCCTCAGGAACAAGAGGCAGTAGTGCTGCTACTTGTCTCTGGGGTACACCTGTCCAATGCGCTCTCTGGTGCAGCAGGTTACCCTGGGTGGGGTAGGGAGGCTGGGGCCAGCAACTGTTCTAGCCCCAGCAGCCTTACCTGGGATCCTGGGAAGCTGCAGCCATGGCACTCCTACAACTGGAAGCCTGGCCAGCAACCAGACTGTGGCTCCGGTTGGCCAAGCTCTGGTTTTGGATGATGCATGCCGCTGCCATGTGCGCTGCCCCATTATTTTTCTGTGTAGGGTTCTTTGACACCAGGATCTCCTGGGGTCAGGCCCCCCTGGGGTGTTGCAAGGTAGCAGCATGGGAAACACCTGCATTTGTGGTGTGTGGTGCTGCAGATGATTTTGTGGTGCCACATACCCCATGGCCACACTCATCTGGACGCGGCCAATGATGTCAAACAGAAATCCATAGTGTTAAAGCATTCTGTTGTGGTCTGAGTTCTTTGCAACAGAAGAATTGCTTTATTTTTTTCTCTAGTTTAAGAGTGAGTGAAAGCTAAGAACTGGCATATTTTGAGGGGTGCCTTGAGTCTAACGAGGGGTGCCGTCAGGCTAACTAGTGGGTGACTTGAGTCTAACCAGATTGAGAACCACTGATCTAAGGAAGGTGACTGCCTCCCCCTAGTGGTTTGTAGAATCATATTTTCTTATGTAAGAAAGAAAGCCATTCTGTGTTATTTCAGGAGATCTCAGTAACTCACAGACTCTGTTCTCTCTCTGCAGGATGATCCAAAAATGTTTCTTTAGGCTTTTAATGATTTTTTTTCATCTAAAGAAACTCCAATTAGATTTATGTTTCTTTTTTTTTTTTTTTTTTATATATATGAACTTTTACTGAGAGCACTGATAGAACTGTAGTAGGAAAGTTTGGCTGAACAGAGGAATATGAGGAGGCATCTCCACAAAGCCAGAGCTGAAGGCTATAAGACAAACTGTTACATGAGAACCTCAGAATTGATGGCAAGCTTTCAGGCACAAACACCCTTCATCAGGCTGGGGAAGCGTCTGCAGATGATCTGTGCTCTTCCTGGATGGAGTGTTAAAGCAGCCAGAGGCCAGTACAAATGCAAGAAAGCCAGTGTGTTAAAATGTAAATTGTCAGTTAATTTACATTTTAACTGACTGGCTTTCTTGCATACATACTGGCCTCTGGCTGCTTTACCACTCCATCCAGGAAGAGCACAGACCATCTGCAGATGCTTCCTCAGCCTGATTGAAGGGTGTTTGTGCCTGAAAGCTTGCTAAGAAGATTTTTTTCCAGCTATTTATTGAATTTACCCAAAGAACCATGTCTGTTTGTCCTTAGACCAACACAGCTACAACCTACACCTCAGAATTGATGTGCATTTATTTGAGAACTGCATTGCACTGCAGGCAAAGGAAACACGTTCCATTCTAGGACATATCGACTGTTTCAGTAGAATGATATGGTCTTGGGTGATATCATTAAGCACTAGAATTTTAAAAATAAATATCTTAAAATATGCATGTTTTAATTTGGAAATACTTGGTAGAAAATACACATATGATGTATGTCTCTTAATATCTTCCACTACATCTTCTAGCTATTATGAGATAAAAGTTTAAACTTTCCCCTTAATTTTTTTTTAATAAAAAAAGTGTTTTAATTAAGACTATGTGAAAGGAAGAAGTGGAGAAGGCTTTGGCAAACAGTTCAATAGAGATCATACCATACCCAGTGCAAATACAACAGTTACTAAAAAGTCTGTCTAACCCTTTTGCACCCATTGTGGAATTGTGCCAAGATCCAAATTTCTGGCTCTTGTAGCTGCAGCAATAACACATAACTTGCTAAACAGAAAGCAAACTGATTTTTATACTTCAAGATGTAAAACTGTTGCCAAAGAAGTCAGGAGAGAATTCACCTTCTAGTTTAGCACCAGAAAATTGATGTCACTAACACAGTATAACTGACAATGTGTCAGCTATGCCTGTGATCCCACTAAAGTCTTTTTACAGAACATTATTTATAAATACAGCTTTGCAAATGAAAAGTAGAAGGAGGCGTTTGTTTGCTGTAAGTACTGAAGAATTAATCTTAACATTGTGACCTGTCAATATGCCACCATTGGTCCAGTTAATCAGTTGGAACAAATCAACACGGTTCTACAGACTTCCCTGTCCCTGCTGCCTGTAAGAACAGGTAAGGAAACAGTTTTCTGTCCTCTTCTGTCATCTGGCATTCTTGTTCCAAACTCATGATATGTTTTTGGACAGACAGAAAGTATTTTCTTGGACTACATCTTAAAAAAGACTGGTGTGACTGCTTTTTGACTTAGTTGGTGACCTTATAATACCAGTACATCTACAAAAATAATTATCACATATGCATGCCCAGTCAAAAATATAACTGTTTGCAGTATTGTGTATTGAAGAGAGAAAATCTGAAAATCCCAACAGCTAATCAGTTTTATTTTGGCATATTATCTTTCGTCTCTTTTGGCTATATATAGAAGCACCCCCATTACAGGTGCAATAGAGTTAGACTTCTTTAAAAATCCGATAGACCTGATGCCTGAAAACACCTGATGACTAAAAATGTGTTCAACAGCCTCCTAGATACATAGCTGGGCCAATAAAATATATCACAGAAAAAAAGATCTTTGCCTCCTTAAACGAATAGCTGTAAGATAACGTGTACTATAATTATCTTTACAACTGCAACATAGAAGGGATGCACTTGTCATGCTGGGAGTTTTGACCATTTCTGATATTAAATCAAATTGTTTCTAACTAGAATAGTATATAAATATTTACGCTTAGGCACTGAGGCACATCCTGTAAAAGAACTGGTTTGTTCCATACAAATAGTGAACACATTCACTTTGCTCCTAAGCATTAGAGTATCTTCTATCTGGCCATACCCTGGGCAAACTGGTGAATTTTGACCTAAGAAGAAAAGAAATGCATGAAGGCTGAGGTCTAGTAACAGCAGCCAGCTTGGCCCTCCACAACTCACTCATTCATAGGCTAGTCATGCCCTGGTCCATACTCTTCCTGGAATGAATGCTCTCATGGAGCTTGGCTTATTGTGCATTTTAGGACATATCTATCCAGAAGTGACTGCACTAACCGTGCTTCTTTGGGTTTTAATCTATGACAACTTTGCTCCACAGCCATACTAGCCCTCCTACTGCTGAGTAACTATCTTGCAATTCCTAGCACAGCTCCCAGAGGCAGTGGATTCTAGGAGAGAGTATAAATCAACTAGGGCACTATAGGACAAGAGTGGGAAATCTATTTGAACTGCCTTGTCCTGAAATGTTTTAATTTACTGAGCTGCTCAGTTGCTAATATGGTGTAGATGGAAGTACTTCAAGCCAAAGCTGACCCCTGTAAGTCTGATCCAAATGGCATTCAGATCATATGCAGTGTTCCCAACTCTCACGATTTTATTGTAAGCTGTACAGTATTTGGTATTTTTCTTACAAACCCACTCCTGGAGTCCTGTCCTTAGACAACAATCTTTGTTTTTCACTTCAATTTTTCTAACCCTTATGCTTGTGGAAGAAATTTGCAAAGTATGAACCATCAATCTGATATGGCAGAAAGAAATACCCTATTTTTCTGGAGGCTGCAGAATAGCCAGTGACAAGGCAATCCCCATCCTTCTATGAAAGGACATAACCCAAGAGGAGGACCAATTATAAAGGGTGGAGAACATCTCAAGATTTCACCACCTGAACAAATATCTATTTATAGTGCTGTCTGAGTGGATGATTGCATTTCCACATTGTCTTTAGCATAGCAAATTCTCTGTTGCAGACCAAGTCTTACTAGTTTCAGTTCCCCTAGAACTCAGAATCCCCACACTAGCTTCACACTTTAAATGTTCCCTACTGCTAGTCTTCCTCCTTGCCACTGCATCCTCACATTCACTCCTTCTTCATATCTGCAGGTTGAAGACTTTTTCCTTAATAGAAAGAAAACCCCTGTGAAAAGGGCATTTCTTTCAACACTTTGCTCTCACCCATACTGACTTCTGCGGACCTTGCCAATGGATAAAGGAATCAATTAAGTGTCAGACAAATTTTGGACCTCAGGTCCAACACGGGGTTGATTTGAAGTATTTTGCTTCTTAACAGCTTGCATCACCTGGCCAGTTTCCAGGGATATTGAGCTGAACTCTACTGCTGCTAGCATTTGAGGGACAACTGTCAGCAGGAGCTTGACCCTTCCTCTCCTGTAGGCTACTGCATGACATCTCTTTCTCTGGAAACATGAACAGTAGTATTTTTTTTACTTTGCTTCACTGTTTGTGATTATATAGATAGTTAGATATACCCATAGCTCTAAATGGCTAAATTCCAGTAATTCCCTGTTTGCATGCAATACAAAGGATAGCTGTTACTTTAGGGCTTTGTTTTTCCACATGACAAAAGCTCGTAACCCATGCTGAACCAACAGGAGTTACAGGTATTCCTGAAACGAGAAAAGTGTTAAGTTTTAAGGCATTTTTGTTGTACTTGGTGTCTTAAAATCATTACAGATTCTCAATGACCCTTACAGCCACAGCTGAATAAGGCAGCAAAGACTCTCTCAGCCAAGTGAAAAATATCACCAGTCCCCAGCCTGCACTCTCCTCCCACAGTGCTATCCACACATTAGTCCAAGGCTTTGTCACTGCAAGGTTGATTACGCTGGCTGGTCTCCCAGAATGTGCGGTCTAGAAATTCTAGCTGTAAGGTGATGCCTTATCGCAGTGGCATGATCACATAGCATGAGATCTTCAGATATTGCAACAGCTTCTCCCAAAGGGTTGCTTGGATTGTGAAATTCCATCTTCACCACTAATAATTTTACATGGATTTTACATGGTTATCTTTCTGTTTCTTTTGTTCAATCCTGTCTCTCTACGTTCCATTCAGCACTCTGTACTCCTCATCCTGGCATTGCCTGGCACAGCCATATACTCAGGCAGATTTTGCAGTTTAAGTGATACCAGTAGATGGAATTGAAAGATCCTAATCATTAAAGCAACTGTAAATTTGATACTTAGGGTTGCCAGCCCTTCAGGATTGCCTTGGGGTCTCCAGGAATTAGATATAAATCGAGACTGCTGAGAGTCACCCAGGAGATAAATGATGAGGCATTCATTAAAATAAACATTAAATGTTGAATCCGATTTATACAGTAGCCCAGTGGGTTTAAAAATATTATGTGCATTTGCCTTCCTGATGTAAAGTCTACACTAGGGGTAGGCAACCCCTGGCATGGGTGCCCGAGTGTGGCACTTGAAAACATTTTGCTTGGCACACGCACATTGAGGCAGACTGCAGGGAAGAGGCTGGGGCTGCACTGCCACAATAAATATTGGGTCCTTTGTGGCTCCCCCACCATCTGCCCCTGGCACGCCAACATCTTACAAGTCAAGGTTGCAGGGGTTTTTGGCACTCTGCCCAAAAACGTTGCTGACCCCTGGTCTACTCACTGTAATCTGTAACTGATATATGCAAGCATGCAGACGTGTTTGTGTTGTGTGTTGTGGGCACACTGGTGTTCTGGAAACCTCCTGAAATAGATTCAGAGTTGGCAATCCTACTGATACTGGATTCAGGATATGATTTTGCCCCTTTGATTTTCTGCCAGAAGCTTGCCTTTCTATGCTATAGAAACTTCATCTTTTTCAAGTTAAGTTGATTATGAACTGGAAAATGTAGGTGGGTAATTTAGCAATATCTTAATATTCAGACTAAGCATCTGATCAAGTTTAAAAAGCTTTTGACATAATATCTCTATTCAAGGATTTGGATCTGGTAGTGGAACAGTAATGGTTAGACAGTGGCATGCTGACAGACAAGTGTGTGGACATTTACATTTGTTACCTTTATAGTTGTCAGTTAGGTCAGTCTCTTCCTTGTACTTAACTTTGAGAGCTAAAAAGATGAAACACAAGACAACATTGTTTTTACACAATATTTCTTTCCTGGGCTACTTATTTCTGTCACATCATTAACTTGGTAGTAAGTCATTTATCGTAGGACTATGCAATATGTAAATTGCAGCTATGTGCCCCAGTCCACAGCTGCATTATTACTGACCAAAAGCAAAGCAGTGGCTAAACCCAGTATGCCCAACCACAAGAGGATCACTTGGGCTGACGTGGTTTCCCTAGCACCATCCTTCCTTGAAAATGGCACCATGTTTATGGGCCATATGTGAATAAGAATGGCGTATGCACCTTGAGCATAGAATAAGTCATGGTAAAAGTCATTGAGCAAATGACCAGCCTATAGGAGTCTGGATGAGGGCTGGCTATCCACATATAATAGAGGTAAATTATAGTGCAAGTCATTCCCAAGAAAGCAACTGGAAGAGTTGCCAAAAAGTTCAGAAGGCCCAATGATAAAAGGAGAGGGTGCTTTTGTTTCCAAATTGAGGCCTCAGCTGTTGACTACAGCCTAGAAACACACGGAACAATTCAAGAGGAGAGGAGATGGAGTGGAGCCCTCATAGACAGTAAGACAATTGTTAGCAACTGGCCAGGGATTGCTGGGTATAGAAAACCTGGCTTATAGCCATGTGCCAGTTTCAAGGAAGGATGGTGATAGAGGAACCACTATGCCAATGACCCATGTCAGCCTGAGTCATCCTCTTGTGGTTGGGCATACTGGCTTTATCCACTGCTTTGCTTTTGTCCAGTAATAATGCAACTGTGGGTTGGGGCACATATCTGCAATTTAGATATTTTATTAGAGTCTCTTGGACGTCCCAGTAATAGCTGTGGGTAAGCACACAATTTTTCATCTGGACTTGGCAAGAAGTTCGTGACCCTTCTTGCTGGCAAAGGCTCCAGCCAAATCTCTCAACACTTCTGTCACTTCAAGATTGGATTACTATAATGGGATCATCCTTAGGCTACCTGTGGGAAATGCAGCAAGTTCAGAATACAGCCGCCCATCAGATTTTTCAGCAACCTTATGCTTCCCAAGTGTGTGGGACAGTCAGAATCAGGCCAGCTCACATCTGTCCCAATTTAGATAATTTTAAAGTTACTCAGATTACACCTGGGTACAATTAGGACCCTGTTCATTAGCTAGGGATTGCCTGGACATATAACACTTTCATCATAATTCTTTCCATGGCAAGCACACTCTTAATATATCTTGTGCCCTGGGCACAGAGACCTGGAGCTGGCTATCCTAGCTATATGATAGCAGAGGATTTCCTCATGCCAGCTTGTGTTGCTAGTACAATTTAAAGGCTCCTTTGTACCATTTTAATTTGGCAAATAGACTGGAGGGCCCCAATGGTAGCAGTGTCAATTGAGGATCCTTCAATTAAGTCCAAGACAGGAAGAGCCTGGGGCTGCAGCTGATATGGAATTGCAATATAATAAACAGGAGCCTAGAGATAAAGGGATGCCAAAGAGTTAATACAAACAAATAAAAAACCCTGTTTGGACAAAGAGGGAAGTTTCACTTGTCAGTGAGCTGTACTTGGATAGAACAACTGAGAGGGTCCCAGAGAGAGATCACAGGAAAGATGGGTAGGAAGGGACCTCACAAGGTCATCTAATCCAGCCCCCTGCTCAGAAGCCAAGTGTGTGTCTAACCTGCTCTTGAAAATTTCCAAGGACGGAGAATTCAAATCTTCTCTAGGTAACTTATTCGAGTGTTTGATCAACCTCATAGTCAGAAAATTCCTCCTAATCTTGAACCTAAATTTGCCATGCTGGAGAGCTTGAGGCTTGAACTGACTTTAAAATGAAAATGAACAGTGGCCAGTTTATTGTCATAAGAGTAATGGAGAATAAGTTATACAAGAAAATGGATTTATCTATTATCTTCTTTATATTAAATAATCATGAAAACCTCAGGTATTCAATGGTGTGTATCTGAAGACTAACTTAAAATACTGACCATATACAGATTATTTTAGTATCATGGGGTTAATAAATAATGCAATATTAATACTTTAAATGGGGAACAAGTTTACTACCTGCTCTACCATTCTGATTGAAATTGAGTCAGTGGGCATCTTTCCCATTCGATTTGATTGGAATAACCAGGTACTTATAAGGGTCTCCAAAAAACAAAAAGCAGAGGATGTGTCTACACTATAGGCTTTAGTGTGAAGTCCAAATGTCTGAGTTGACTTTACATGGCTTTGTTTGGGTCCTAGGAACTGTCTAGCCCTGGAGACCCAGAATTTAATTTAGGCTAATTTATGCTGCTTCTCAGTAAGGTAATTTAACCCAGTTTATGCTTGTGTGACTGTGAGGAGGCTGCTTCTGGTACCCTGGCTAGCTCTTCTACAGCCAACTTGGATACTAAAAATATTGGGTAGTTTTCCCATTGACTTCAAGAAATATTAGCTACCTTAGGTGTTCCTTGTACATTACATATTTAACTAAGAGCTTAAGTAGGTGTAATAGTTTACTTTTTCTGTTCTAATTTCCCCTCATTAATTTAAGATTATATTTGCCTTTGTCTCTTTTGTACCGTTATCATGGTTCAGGCAAAATACTTACACTTGTCTAAAGAAAGTGTTTGCAGTATGTGAAGAAAAGCCTTTGTTGGAACTATTGTATTATAAACTATATAGAAATGTTGCTGGTGTATTTTTTTGGAAACATTTGTTTATAATACTATCTATCTTTATGTTTTGGAGTAAGAGGTGGGCAAAGAAAGATTATATTCCTTTTGGATAGGAGTCAGCAGACGCATCTACATGTGTCTCTTTTAAGTGGGTTTAGCCTAAAATTGCTATTTTTAAGGCACATTAAGGGTGCTTGTCTACGTGTGTGTGCCCTTAATGCACCTTAAAAATAGTAATTTAAGGGTATGTGAGCCTAAATCTGATATCTGCGTAAAGCAGGTATCAAATTTGGGCGCGAATAGCTAAGTCGTATTAGTGCATGTGTAGATGTGCTAATGTGACTTAGCTATTTGCATCTAAATTTAATGCGCCTTAGTGTAGACATTAATGCCTCCATGTGTAGACGCACACCTAAATTGCCTTAATATGCCTTAAGCAAAGGTGCATTAAGTTTAGGCATGCATAAATACACTTGTAGACACACCCAGTAAAAATAGTTAAACAGGACCAGGGAAGCAGCCTTAAATGTTGGCTATTTTCAACCAGCAGAAACAGAAAATCCACTATCAAATCCTACCCTATAAACAATAATATCTTTGATTGTCTGTTTCATAATGTCTTTGGGGCAAAAAATGAATTAGATTAGGACTGAGAAAATAATTGAAAAACAAAAATATTTTTGTTTTTGAAGCAAACCTCAAAAAAATTGGCTTCTTTTTAATTCTTAAAGGAAAATAAAATATATTTTTTAACCAGTTGCATTTAAGATATTTGTATCCACGTAAGTAAAATAGATTAATATTTTTAGCATGGGGAGTATTATTGAGAAACCCAGAAATGAAAGTCTGTAGTTATCATTTGCATGTGGTTATTAATGCTCTAAATCCCAAAGGTACTTTTTCTTCTACTGAGAACTAGTGTAGGAGCAAGCGTTGCTATGAGATTGTGTACCTGGTAGATTTATCATCTCTCAAATGGAGAACATCTTTGGGAAAACAAATGTAATTATTTCAAATTACTTATTTTTACAAATCACAAATTTCTTCCTAATAATCAGATTAACAGACCTGCTGTATTTCTGTAGACTCCAGTCTCAATCTATAGGTTGCCAGATGAATATTAAATTGCATCTTGTGTGTCCTATAAAGTGAAAGTTCTTACCATAGGCTAAAAGAGTTTAATAGTACAAGAGTTTAGAAATATATGTGTGCACACAGTACTAGTAGGATGCAAAATAATAAAAATCTGAAGAGCTGAATAAAGTAATTCACCATTTTCTGCTTTTATTGCATAACTAGCCAATTGCCCGTCATGAATGACGGAGTGTTTAAGGGAGAGATTACATACCCCCTGCCCTCAGTGCACCCTTTGGGGCCAGCCATGTAAACAGTCCCTCTGCCCCACGTGTCCTCCTTTGGCCTCTGGCACGGTGGCTCCATCCCCACACCACACCTTCGGCGGAGCTGTGGGGCTTCTCCCTGCCTAAGGAGACAACGGCAGTGGCTCTCTCCCCTCCTCACCTGCCTCTGCCTCCTCCAACGGAGCAGCATGGCTTCCCTCCACCTGAGGAAGTAGTGGCAGCAGTGGTGGCTCCCTTCCCCCAGCCCGCCCATCCACTTCCACCTCCTCCCACGGAGCAGTGGAGCTTCCCTCTGCCTGAGGCAGCTGTGGGGGGTTGGGGCACGTCCTTCGCAGTACCCACCTCCTCCCATGTCCGAACGGGCTTCCTGTCGCTTAGAGTCAATCACCTGAGGGCTGTACGCGTCCGTTCTGCCTGCCACGACTTTGATTGTATTCTGGTTCAGTGATATTAATCCGAACGCATCAGTCCAAAAGTGAGACTCCTGGACTCTCAGGGTCCTGCGTCGATGAGGGCTCCGCCACCCCTACACCCTCGCCCGTACCACCGGCTAGGTTGCTGATCAGGGTAACTGCCCCGTCAGTATGTCGTTCAATGTCCCCAAAAAATGTCCGGTCAACACAAACGTCACAGCCAGGGATTCTCTAGAGCAAGGGGCTGCTTTGCCCCTTTCGGCCCCCTTGTTATTACCCTAACTGCTGTGTGTCTCGGCACTCTTCTCTACAGCCCTCTCTCTGGGCTCTTCAGACCTCTCCAGGGCTTCCAAAAGCCTCTTAGTCCTCCAAAGGACCAGCCAGCCTCTTCATCTCCATAAAGTGCCCCTATACTACAGTATATACGGCTCCCAGCTCCTGCCAGGTCCAGCCGTGCCCAGCAGCGTTCAAACGTCCGGGGCTTGGCTGGGGCCCGTTGACCCGGCTCCCCAGCCCTGTTGGGGCTTACCCTTACCCCACAAGGTTCGGCAGCGTCTCCGGGCATTACCCCTCTGCCTGCAGGTGCTTCCTTGGTTCCCGGATGCCTCCCGGCTCACTTCCAGTTCCACCTTCCTCACTCCTGGCGTCGGCATCTCCCTTATGTTGGCCCCCGCTGTCCGGGCCACGCCTCCTTCCTCGCACCTGCAAAAGGTGAGTTGTTGCCCCGTGTTCCGGGCTTGAGTGAGGGAGCTTGGCGCGATTGCGCTGGGGTGGGAAGCCTCGGAGCCCACGCGCCTCTTCACTCCCTCACAGCAGTGATAGCAGCTCCCTTTCCCCCAAACGCCCACCTCCACCTCTTCCTACAGAGCAGTGGAGCTTCCCTCCATCTGAGAAGCCAGTGGTGGCAGCAACTACTCCCTCCTCCTTGCTCGCCTCCTCCTATGGAGCAGCAGGGCATCCCTCTGCCTGAGGAGTGGCAGTGGCTCCCTTCCCCCTGCCCACCCACCCCC
>NW_017729025.1:136267776-136271375 GCF_001723915.1 Gavialis gangeticus
GCAGTGGGGCTTCCCACTGCCTGAGGCAGTGGTGGCAGCTCCTCCCTCCCCCTTGCCCGCTTCCACCTCCTCCCACAGAGCAGCAGGGCTGTCGCCTCCCTGCCTGTGGCGGCGGCAGCTCCTTGCCTGCCCAAGGAGGCACAGCTCCCACAGCCAATTGCCGCCAGACCTCTTGGTGGCGCATCTGCAGTTGCCCAAAAGCATTACAGACAGACAGACGCAGACAGCCGGACAAAGCCCTTTATTATATTAGAATACTAGGGATTATATTAGAATACCAGGCAGCTCCTCTATGTATTAATGATATATGATGTTTGATATTATATTCTTAACAAATATTATGATAATTTGAAAATACTTTCTGCTTATAAGATAAACCTATCCAGATTTGACTACGCTCTGAATCCAAGGACTGAAGTCTTTATGAGGGGCAGACCTGTGAGCTACAGAGTTGTAGTTGGGTTATATACTGCAGCTATGTCCAATTCAGTTGATCCAGTTTTAAGATATAACTCATGGTTAATAAAGAGCATTCCCAAGCGGCTGTTGATATCGGTATGTATGTTGTACTGAAATAGTAGATAAACAGGTAGAGAAATGTACATGTTTGCTTCACCGTTATCAAAGATTAAAAACAGTTGTGATGTGAATATGTAAATCTTTGCATTCTAATTGGCTAATAGCTACTGTCAGGCACATAGGGAGTTGCATGTTGTAGGGTTAAACATAACTGTATAATGATTATGCAAATCAGACACTGAGATGTGATCAATGCAAGGTTGGGCTGGAGATGGGGAATATAGTTATGCTTCAGTAACTACCCCAGCGTTCCTGCACTCTGACTTGCTGAGACAGTAGGATATTTCTGTATGAGACTTTTTAGCAGAATGCTCTGAGTCTCAATTCAGTGTGATGCAGGAATATCTAGCACCCACAGTTGAAAGTGTATTGAGATTTTTTAAGTAAAAAAAAACAGGTCTTGCTCCTTTTGTTCATATTAAAGGTTAATCTCCAACTAGGCTGATGCAGTAGACCTTGGGATGGCTGAATTTTCTACTTACAGTTTTATTTAAACATTTAGCCACTTCTGCAGAGTGGGTCTCTCATGGGCCTGGATACCTTTTTAAAAAACCAAACCAAACCTATCTTTTAAAAACTCCCTTTTAGAAAAATTATGATGATGCCTTCATATTCCTCTCTGGCTAAATATCAGTATCCTCAAAGATTCGAAATTATGCAGGTGTGTTTTTTCTTGACCTCTACAACGTAGCCCATTTTTAAAATAAAAAAACAGAGTTGTTTCCCTTATTTAGATGAGCCTATTTGAAGAGCTTTTCAGTTTTATTTTCAAATCTTGCTTAGGCAACGAGCAAAAAAAAAGCTCTGCTCTCCTTACAAAAGCACTGAATTTAAGCTTTCCATTCTGAAGAGGACAAGGACTTGAGCATAAGGTATCTTATACATTGAAACTGAGTTGTGTAGTCAGAGTTCTGTAGAGAAGTTAGTATAATTTCTATCTTGGTATATGTATACTGCACTCATCACCATGGTTCCTCCATTTCATTTTGTTACATACAATGTGTTTAGCCTCTCAGTTTCACTAAATTTAAAGTTCAGCAGAAGAAAGGATAAATGAGGGACAGGCCTATAGTACAGCGTGCGTGTGTGCGTGCACTGTATATGCAGTTTAAGGGAGAGTAGTGATGTTCCATTTTCCAAAGTTAAATTTCTGCTCTTAAGTTGTTTTTAAAAAGCGAAAGGAATAAGGTAATAAGCATACAGGTCTTTCTGCATTTAATTTTATTTTAAAATCGGATTCTCTCCTGTCCATTCTACTTTCCAGCATAGTATGTTTAATAATTGTGACACATACAAGAGCATTATTACTGGTGTTGTGTTATACTGACAACCAACTTTAGCTGGTTTAGGAATTTAAACACTGTAATCACTGCAGTTACCATAGTAGGTTTTGGCAAACAGTACACAATCCATTTTCTAAGGGCAATTATATCCCTAGAATGGTATGTTTACATAATGTAAATATGTGTTATTTTATAGACTAAAGTGGTGACAAACATTTGCATCTTGTGAAAGGTCACCATACCAGCAATCTATTCTTCAGGGATGACTTCTGCAGACAATAACTCAGATTAATAGTCCATGTCATGTATATATGGAAGGAGGCAGCACTGATGCATAGAGGGCCTGCCTGGCAAATTGAGGAAACAAAAGGAACCCACTGGCTTTTGTTCTGTAAGCAAATGCCTTTGCCCAGATCAAACCTGTTGTATTTTTCTTTCTCATGCCCTCTGCACCTCACAGGTGCTTGCTGAGAGCTCTGAGCACGTGCAGCAGTGCCCAGGCCAAGTCCACACCGCCTGATTTACAAAGCCCTTAACAATTGAACCTCCCTGGACACTCTGTTCCTGACCTGAGGGTGGCTGTTCTCAGACAGCAAACTTTTAAAGCAGAGAATTGCAGAACAAGAAATCATCCACAGACCAGACTCTGTTAAGTATGGTTTAGATAGGGATTATTGCATTACTTGGGTTAGCTTTGGTGACTCCTTTGTTCCTATGGGCTCACTACTTGTTTGCTTGTTTCTCCTAGTGCCGTCTCCCCCTCCCCCCGCCACCTTTCACCCTCCCTTGTCTTGTGTTCTAATTTCTTTCTCCTTATACTCTGCTTTCTGCCCATCCTTTCACAGCATCGAATGAAGTGAGCTTCAGCACAAAGGCTTTTGCTCCCTCTAGATATTACAAACAAAAGATAGCTAGATAGATATAGCACAAGCTTTTGTGAGCTGGTTTACTTCCATCTACTGATCTATCTCTATAGATATTATAAACAATCTTTCACTAGATATAGCACAAGATTTGTAAGATGAAGCTTATTTCTATCTATCTCTAGATCTTATAATCAACTATCGATAGGCAGATACAGCACAAGCTTGTGTGAGCTGAAGTGTAACTACAGATGTAGGATGAACTTTTGTGGGCTGAAGCTTATTTCTATCGATCTCTAGATATTATAATCAATCTACTGATACACAGATGTAGCACAAGCTTTTGTGAGCTGAAGCTCACTTCAGTGTATTTATCTCTGTAGATATAATCCAACTAGTGACAGGTGGATATAGCATGAGCTTTTTTGAGCTGAAACATACTTCACCCTAACTATAGGTAGATACAGCTATAGCATGAGCTTTTGTGAGCTGCCGCTGACTTCTATGGGTCTCTAGACAGTATAACCAATCTACTGATACGCGGATGTAGCACAAGCTTTTGTGAGCTGAAGCTCACTTCTGGCTCTAGAAATTACAATCAATGTATTGATGCCCAGGTCAACCTATTTCTCTCCTTGTCCATACAACCATCCATGCAGCGACAGGTGGACAGACACAGCACACGTTTTAGCGAGCCTCGCCTCGCCTCCCCCATGTAGCTCTGTCCAACCCTGTCGGGCTGCAGCTGCGGGTACAGCTCTGTGCTCTGCTCAGTCTGTGCGGTGCACCTCTCCGGGGGGGAACGTGTCCCGCCGGCCGCCAAGAGCAGCAGGGACCCCGGCCTTTCCCCCTCGCCCAGGCGGCTCCTGAGCGC
>NW_017729025.1:136276375-136290313 GCF_001723915.1 Gavialis gangeticus
CCATGCAGCGACAGGTGGACAGACACAGCACACGTTTTAGCGAGCCTCGCCTCGCCTCCCCCATGTAGCTCTGTCCAACCCTGTCGGGCTGCAGCTGCGGGTACAGCTCTGTGCTCTGCTCAGTCTGTGCGGTGCACCTCTCCGGGGGGGAACGTGTCCCGCCGGCCGCCAAGAGCAGCAGGGACCCCGGCCTTTCCCCCTCGCCCAGGCGGCTCCTGAGCGCCTGGCTGAGCCACGGGGTCCCCCGGGCCGGGAGCAGGGGCCGGGGGCAGCTCCTCCCCCGCTCGCTGCAGCTGTCCGGCCCCGGGGGGAGGGGTAGGGGGCGGGGAACGGCTTCGAGCTCGGCTGCGCGTATCTCCGCGCGGCCCCAGTCCCCCCGGCGGCCCCGGGCCCAAAGTTTGGGCAAGTGAAGAGCGGCGGCGAGAAGCGGGTGAGTGCGCGGCGCGGGGGGGTGGGGAGAGGGGAGAAGGGGGCTCCGCCAGGCCCGCCCATCTGTCCGGCCGGGAGCCGCGAGTTGTGCGGTTGTCATGGCGACGCGGCGGATGCCGGCAGCGGGGCCCGGGGGTGGGGGCGCGTCGCCCGGGGCAGGTCTCTTGCCCTGCCCCCCGGGGCGGCAGACACCGCTCGGCTCCCCGCCCCACCCCCGCCGCGCGTGCCCCGAGCAGAAGGGGGGGGGGCGAGCCCATGCGGCACTAATGGGGGCGACCCCCTGAGGTGCTAAAGGGAAGAGGGGCGCAACCCCGAGGCACGAAGACTGGGAGAGGGGGTGGCTCTTGGAGCATTGCGGAGCCCTCTCGTGGGGCACCGGGGAGGGCTGCTGGGAAGCTCTGGGTTTCTCTGGCCCCGGGGCTGGATCCCAGTGGGGTTAGGTGGGGCTCTTGCCCCTGCTGAGGGGTGGCGGGAGCAGTGCAACTGTGCGGGAGCTGCAGAGCTATGCTTTAGCCCAGCGGTGCCCGTGGGTGCTGTGGGTAAAACTTCAAAGTAAAGGGAAGAAGTTACAGATCTAATGCAATTTTAAGTAATGGATGAGATGATCTATTCTAAGTTCTACACTTGCTTCTTTTTCTTTTAAATTTGAATGTGCCTTTGGGCACTTAAACGTTGGGAACCAATGCTTTAGCCCAACGGTCTGAACATGGTGCAGGCAGTTGGGGTTTCTTAGGGCTGGGTGCTCTAGCTGTGGCCCTCAGGCCGCATTTGTCCCATGAAGCCCCGGCATGCAGCTTGTGGGGCTCCTCACCAGCCGGGGAGCGGTGGCAGTGAATTCAGCCACCCTCCCTGGCTGCCAAGCCCCAGAACCTGCGGGGCGGGTCCGCGCTGAGCCATGCTGCCTTCATCACCTCCTCCCTGCACTGCCGGTTTGGGTGGGGCTGAGCCATGCTGCTTTTCCCTGCAGGGACAGGCCATGCCCACGCAGCTGAATCAGGCCCCTCTGGTTCACTGGCCCATAGACGAAATGGGCAGTGCCTGTGTGGCCTGCCAGGCCAGAAAGTTGAGCACCTCTGTCTTAGGGCAATATCTTGTATTGGACCAGCTGTGTGGCTGGGATAAAGTTAGACAAGCTTTCGAATGGAAGACATTCTTGCTCAGGTCTCCAAATGTAGGAAGCCAGGTACAGCAAGTAAAGCACCGTGCCAGGGGAGGGGGTGAGAGAAATTCTCAGGTGTAGCAGACACAGCATTAGCAAAAACAAAGAAGCTAAGTACTGGGAGATCAGGGCCTATATGGCTTTCTGTATTCAGAGACCTGAGGAAGCATGTCTTGCATTCGAAAGCTTATCTATCTTTATCCCAATTATATAGTTGCTCCATTACAAGATATCACCCTAAGAAATTCTTGCCTCTCACTTGACTTCATGGCTCATTAAAACCTGCCCAATCCCTTCTAAACTCTTCACTCCACAGGTGTTAATGCCTCTCTCTTCTTTCTTAACTGTCTTGATGTTCCACCAGTTCTGATGCCTGTATCCTGCTCTTGGTCATGGAGCTCCTATTTCACAGCCCTGCAGATTTGTTTTTAACTTGTTCCAATGAAGTAATATGTGTGTTTGCTTCAAACTTAAACTGAGTAATACAGCCCTAGGCCCCTAATGTATTAGTAAAGCTTCCAGTTTATTTTTAATGGGAGCAAAGTATGTGTTATTTTATATGTGGTGATTCATAGATTGTAAGACTGGAAGGGACCTTGGAAGATCATCGGGTCCAGCCCCTTGCACCAAGCAGGAAAGATAACTGGGGGTCAGATGACCCCAGCAAGGTGACTGTCTAGTCTCCTCTTGAAGATTCCCAGCGTAGGTGATTGCACCACCTCTGGAGGGAGCTCATTCCACAGTCTGGACACCCTGACTGAAGAAGTTTTTCCTAATATTGAGCCTGAATTGATCTCCCAGGAGTTTGTGGCCATTACTCCTGGTTTTCCCCTCAGGTGCCCTGGTGAACAGTTGTGCACCAAACCCTTGATGTACTCCCCTAGTGTAATGGTAAGCTGCTACCAGGTCCCCTCTCAGCCTTCTTTTCCTGAGGCTGAAGAGTCCCAGATCCCTCAGCCTTTCTTCATGTGGCTTGCCTTTTAAGACTCTGATCATACGGGTGGCTCTTCTTTGGACTCTCTCAAGCTTGCCCACATCCTTGTTAAAGTGTGGTGCCCAGAACTGGATGCAGTACTCCAGCTGTGGTCTCACCAATGCTGACTAGAGCAGAAGAATTACCTCCTTAGTTTTGCTGGAGATGCATTCATTGATGCATGCAAGAGTATTATTTGCCCTACTGGCTACAGCATCGCACTGCCAGCTCATATTCATAATGTGGTCTGCTATTACCCCAGGTCCCTTTCATTTGTGGTGCTAGTCAGTTTGGTGCCGCTAAGCCTGTAGGTGTGTTGGGGGTTGCTCGTCCAGAGGTGGAGCACTTTACATTTCTCAACATTGAACTTCATCAGGTTGCAATCTGCCCAACTTGCTAACCTGTCTAGGTCCACCTGTAACTGTAGTATAGTTTATCTTCAAGTGTGATCACGCTTTCCTGTAACTCGGTGTCGGCCGTGAACTTGGCTGGTGAGCTCTTCACCCCCCCACATCCAAATCGTTAATAAAGATGTTTTGCACCACACGAACTGCACCCCCCTTTTTAAAATCCTGTATCTGCCCATGTTTGCACTCCTAGCCATGCTAACATTGCATGGCACCCTGCAGCACCCTTGAAAGGATCTCAAGACAACCTGGTAGAGAACCACTGCCATAACATTGTGCTCCACTTAATTGTGCATCACTTAATTGCTTTAACACAGGCAAGCAAAGTAACCTGTCCCAGAGGATGGGACAACTTTTGTATTATTAAGGGTAGGGATGTGAAAAGTTAAACAATTAATCATTTAACCAATAAGTGCAATGATATCTAGCTAGCTTACTGGGTATTGTTTAGTATGGGGTATGGTCTGGCTGGGAGGGGGAGAAGGGAAGCCACACAGTGCCCCAGCAGGAATGGGAGGGTGGCAGGGCAGGCAGGATGAATGGGGGAAGGGGAGGGCCAGCGGGGACTATTACCTGTAGCCTATGTGGTTAAAGAGGAAAACAGTGGGTAACTTAATGACTTGTCAATTGAGCACTTAGCAGCTGTTCACAGGTGCTCTGTCCCTCCCAATGCAGGGGTTCATGTATATAGGCTTGACACTGCCTCCCCCCCAGCCCCCTCATAGGGCCCCAGGAGTGGCTTCCAGCAGCAGCTTTGTCAGAGCCTCTGTGTTATCAGTTAACCCTTTAATCAATTTAATTAGAGGAGGTTAAGTGGATTTTTTTTAACAATATTTACATCCCTAATTAAGGGCATGGTGCTAGCAAGGGCTGAGTTGTTTTGGAGGGACTGCCATGTAAGACAAAAATGTAAGCATCTGATTCTGCTGCTAAGGTTGAAAGATTATAGGAACTTTAAAAGAAACATACACATCACAAAATATATTTGAATTTGTGCCTATTGAGGCTGCTTTATTGGAAAACATTGTCGCAGAATCCTAGCACTGTGATGTCATAAGTTGAACGTGTAAACTCTTAGCTTTCCTTGTAATGAAACAGGTAGTTGATTTCATGTACCTTTTAAATATAGCATACATGACAACTGTGATTTCTTTTGGTAGTAAAGTTTTCTAAAATGTCAGTTAAGACAACATTATTTTGTCTTAAAATAAGTGTATTTTACTTTTGTTCTCATTTCTTATCTCCTTGCTTTAGATACTTACCAATAGAGAGATCTTGATACTTTTTATATCATTTAGTAATCCATCTCTTTGCTTCATCATAAATTGATTTTACCATAAACTGGCTTCACTTGCTATATTAAAAATATTATTTGCCAGCATACAGTGTGTTATTTCTTTGTTTGTTCACACCTCTCATATTATGGAAAAGGTCATCTCACTTTTACTTCCCTTTTAAGAAAGCATATTGATGATATTTGGTCACTCTCTTTGGTGGTGACTAGGGAGCTAACAAATTACGATGTTGTGATTTTTGCAGAAACTGCCAATTTGGTAATTACAACCCATGAAAAAACCTGGTCCCCATGAAAAAGCAGGAAAACAGCCAGCAAGTGGGGGTGGGTGGGGGGAGCTGCAAACAGAGATGGGAAGCTGTGGCATCCTGAAGCACAGAGGGGGGAAGAGGAGGGAGATCTTTGTGGCGGAGCACGGTTAGCCCTTCCCACACCTATGACTGGCCAAGCGACCCCTGAAGTCCCGCCTCTCCCCCACACCGCTGTGAAAATGGCACTGAACACTGCTCCAGGACCATTAAATTGGGAGGCAGCTGCCCTGAATTAGGTAGGCCCCTAGTGATGACTTGTTTAAATGCAATTGGGTATGCTTGCCCTTCAACATCACTGCTGGCTGTTCTTATCCCCAGCTTGACCATTTAGCTGTGTCATTTTATGGTAACAACAGTAGAAATCTTTGGTTATGTCATCTTGTTGTTCCATGGGTATATACACTATGCACTAACTATAGACCTTACTTTGAAAGGATGGGGTCTATGTCCTCATGTTAAATTAAGAACATGAGTAAGGCTTTGCATTTGTTTGTTTTTTAATACTACACAAAAAAGGCATGGTCTCTTGTCCAAGGCCAAGGCAAATTAACCAGTGGCTACAGTAAACTGAAGTGGTGCTTGCTTTATATTTTGTGACTATAGTAAGGACTAAGTCTAATATTTTTTGAAACATTAAACTGTGTTAAAATAACATTTATTATTGCTGATTTAAAACAGCCATTTAGAATCAAACAAAAAACAATCACAATAGGAGTGAAGTCTATGATTCCATGTCTTACACCATTGAAACTGCGACAGGATCCTTGATCCTCAAAATTGAAATTTTTTCCCATAAAATCTGTTATTTATGAGAAACATCTTGCTCGCAGAAGCTTTGTACATATTTTAGCAACAAAAATAATTTATTAAATTCAGCTTTTTACAAAACAAGGATAATTCAGCGAAGATGTATTTAATAGTTGTTAATGTTTCCGGTTACGGGAGAATGTAGCTAAAATTGTAGGTGCTTTTATAAACAAATAAAGTAGATATAATGATTAGGCATAGTCAAAATTTAAGTAGCAACAGTTTAAAGTGTTTTAATCTGGTTCATCCCAAATCTCTTCATAACCTTTTTTTCCCCCTTGATTCAAAATGGTTGTTTACTTGCATCTTGATCAGGAGGTTGTATGCTATTTAGATATTATTGAAAATAGAAGTTTCAGTCACCTATTACAGTAGATGAATGCATGCTGCCTCCAGGAATTTATTATGGTGTATAAATCTAATTCCAAATCCCTTCTGGAATATTGAACTAAAATAATTTTATGCCTTCAGGGTTTTAGATTAGAAGGGGTAATAAACTAATATAATTAATCATTTTGCCATGGCTGCAGAATAATGGACTAATTCTCTTTCCTAATTTCCACTTCTCATTTTAAATCTCACAGGGAATGCAGCATTATATGAAAAGCAACAAGAAACTGCCAGCTAAAAAAAATTGTATCTTTAGTGTATTTTCAGTATTATAGACCATTATTGTGAGGAAAAGGTGACGGGATTTTGTGCGCTTCCTTAAGGGTGTGATCTTGAATGCTTAAATACATTTAAAAATAAAGATGAATTCATACAAGGAAAAAAAAACTTCTCTGTGCAAGAATCAGTATTCCCTTGCATACAGTATTCTTAAGGATATCCAGCAGGTGGTACCTTAGATTTTCTATCAGTTTCTTCTGTGGTGTTGTTGCAAGCATGTTGTTATATAGCAAGCTTAAATGCTGGACAATCAAGAATTTTTGTGTTTAAATTAATTTCCTAATTTACTGTACATTACTTGGCTATAAAATCTGGTGTCAAATGTCTTTTCTGTATTTTAAGACTAACTTGAGAGACATGACTTCTCTGTCATGTTCAGGGTAGTTCAAAATTAGGAGAAGTTATGCACACTTAATGAAATGCTTCTTTGAAATACAACTGAGAGCCTGCTGTGAGAAAATCAATTTGCAATCAACAGACTTAGTGTACTTGATGCTCAGTTTAGCTCACCCAAGTATTTTGCATTCTTTTTCTATAGTAAAATAAAAGGGTCCTAAGAATTAATTAAAGTGTTAGCATCTGCTCATAGCAGCTTTGCACAAACATTAAGTAGAAGCGGAGCACTTAAAGCCCATGTCAGACTGGGTATGAAGTTTTTACTGCCTTTGTAAGTTATTCAAATACTTTTTAAATGGCACAATTTTTCTTTTTTTCTATACATATTTTTTTCTTTACACTAGAGCAAACACTTGTGTAGATAAAAACATATCCTGATAACTTCCAAATGATTTCTGTTAAGCCCCTTTTCTGAGATGCATTTGTAACATCGGTTGTGCACTCAGCAGTGAATCCTCAAATATCCGAAACCTGGGTCATCAAAACTCATCATTTTAACATGGTGTTCAAACATTTTTTTGGTTCATAGATGAATGAGCTGCTCTGTGAGATTATATTTAATCTACTGTTAAGATTCCTAATGTTGAATCCTGCTAACATCAGTCCCCCCCACAAACCTTAATATTTTTGTCTGTCTTAACATACATATTTTTAAATGTCTTCATAGTAGGTGTGCTAAAATGCCAATCAGAATTAGGATGCCATTATATTGAGGATGTAGAAGTAGACTTGATCCCTGAGCCAAATCTTTAAGGCTTTACTATACTGTGCTGCTCTGTGCTTTCATGTGTTTGTTTTTATCTAATAAATATTTTAGGAAATAAATTGCCAGTCACTTAGGATTAGAACCAGGCCTTGTGTAATGCTCCCAATTATCTAGGGGTGGGATTTTCTTGATTCCACACCAAGTTAGGCTTCCCCTCAACTCGCCTACCATGACTTTGATGATAAACAATTGAATAGGAGGGGTTCAGTGTAATACAGGGGTCCCACTTGGAAATACACATGGATCTGAGAGCATTTGATGAAGAGGGCTCAACCTCCTCTACACCCCCAGCCACACCAGCCATTGGTGTTGAGGCAATGGACTGCTGTGGGGTTCTGGCTTGATTCGGGTTTTGACCTGAGAGAATTCTGAAGGCACTTGCTAGCCTTGTCCAGATTGCTCTCTTGCCTCCTTGCAGACAAGGGGTTAATCTTGGGATTTAGCCCTGACCTTAGGACTCTGCTGGTTCTAGGTGGCCTTCCCTCAAAGAAAAAAAGAACTGCAAAAGAAAGAAATGAAGAGAGACCTATTTCCTTGGAGGGTTGCCTCCATCCTGGCTAATGCCCTTTGTAGACTGCCGGCAACACTCCTAGCTTCCTTAAGCTGCTGGATCTTTTTTTGTAAATGGACTGTTCGGTATATATTGAGCCCTGAGGCTCTGACCTCTCCCTGCCTTGGTGTCCTACGCTTGCCACTGCCTCTGCCATCACTGGTGCAGAGGCATGCTCTCCTTCTCTTCCCCTGTCGCTCCGGGTGTCTTTTAAATCTCCCGTGGCAGTGCCAGGGGCTGACGTCATCAGCCCAGCACCACCTATCTTGATTGACAGCTGGTTCTTAAACTGCAGTGGTGGCACCGTGCATCATTGCTGCCCTGCCACTTCCTGCTCTGGGGCTGAGTTTTGTGTTTTATTGTGGGCTTGTGCAGCCCATTTGGGGTCTCTGAGGCTCCTTTTGTTATGCCTTGTGTTAGGTTTTTGGTCCAATAATTTATCTTTGCCTAGACATCTAGAAGATATCGAATATCTTTACTGGATCATTTTCTAAAATTACTAGAAAAACTAACAAGTCTAAAACTTACCAGGAGTTTGATTTTGTGTGAAGACCTAGAATGGGAGAGGTCTGTGGAAGATTATTATACATTGTAGTTTTGAATTGGATTGTTTCAGACTTTTTGTGTTTTACAAAAATTCTCCCACTTTGAAGGACACTGAGATAGTTTAGGCTTAATTTCAACTGGTGCAGTGCCACTGGAGAAAGGGAGTTATTTCTTCCTGTTAACACTGTTTTAATAACTTTGGCTTTCATTGAAACTTGAGAAAACCTTGCAGATGGAAAGTTTAGAGTAGTGTTAATGTTTTTGTCTCTATAATGTGTTGGAATTCTAACTTGGGTAAACTGATTTTTTTGAGGTAAGAGTGTAACTCATTCCTTGAAGAATTTTGAAGTGGTCAAGATATGAAGTGAACTCCATTCTGACTTATAAAAAATATCCATTTAACCTCCTCTAATTATACTGGTTAAATGGTTAACTGATAACATATACCTAGTCCTGGCTGGGGTGTGTGTGTAGAGCAGGGAGGTCCCAGGGAGCAATGAAGGAAGCTGGAGCCCACACACAGATCCTCTTGGACACTGCTGGCAGCTGCCCCCCAGAGCCTTTGATAGCGGTGGAGGAGGCAGTGGCAAGCCCCACCAGACAGCACAGCCCCCATGAAACTGGGGGTGGCAGCAGCACACAAGGGATCCAGAGCTTACAAAAACTTTTTTTATTTAAATAATTCGGTCCATTACAGAATGAAAGTGTACTAACTCATTCCTTCAGCCAAAATTCAACTGAGGAGGAAGGAAAGAATTCAGATTTGGAGTAATTTTAATTGCATCTGAATGATGTACACCTCTTCAGCAAATTTCTATATGATTAAGAGAGTTATATTTTCTTTAAATAAAATGGTTTACGTCACAAGAACAAGAGGGATAAAGGAAGGAAGAAGCAAGGGGAGGACTAGTACTCATAGTTAGTCTACTCCCTCCCTCCCAGTATGCCGGCAGCTGCAGTGAGGGAGTAGACTATCTATGAGTACTAGGCTTCCCCTTGCTTCTTCCTTCCTTTCTCCCTCCTTCCCTCCCACCTGCCCTGCTACCTTCATGTTCCTCAGGCACTGCACTGCTTACCTTCCCTGCCAGGCTGCGTCCTCTGCTAAACGTTAAGCGGTAATGCATTACCGATATAAATATACTTATTGTTTACATATTTAAAAATGTAACCTTTCACATCTCTTAATTCCAACCCCATCATTTTATGATTCTGTAATACAACTCTTGTTCTTGTGATGTAAACTGTATGTATTGTGGGGAGGGGCTGCCTAAATCCCTACTTCTGGCTTCCTGGGAGCTGGGTGCTCCAGGGCTGCCAAAGTTTTCATTGCTTTTAAAGGCTGCTTTTCCCCAAGCCACTCATCAGCAGGGATCTGGGTTTTTTGTTTGCTGTGGAAAAATATGGATTTTCTCCTTTAAAGGAGAAAACTTGGAAAACAGCGGGTTTCCCATTGCAGACTGGCAGAGTTTCAGCCTGCAAGGGACTGCTTGGGGCTGGAGGGAATGGGAGGAGGGTGATCACACAAAGGGGGCATCACATACGTATGCACGTGGCAGCATGATGGAGGGCAGCTCTTGCAGATCCCCTCAGGTAAATTATAGAAGGAGGACATAGGTGATATGTGGAGGGGCAGGGGGCATAGGCAACGCAGTGGTGAGGTACAGATTGAGGTGGCAGCTGCTTGTGCTGAGCTCCTATGATTAGGGAGGGAGTGGAGCATGGTTAGTGGCTGGGACTGAGGGTGCCGCCCAGTTGAGGTGGTGTGCGGTGCCCTGGGCCAGGGCAGGAACGTATGGCCATGGGCCCCAACTGGGGAGCAGGTCAGAGTCAGGGCAGCTCATTTGGCGGGGAGGTGGTGGGGGGCCAGCTCCCTGTAGCTACACACACTCCCAGGGAGCAGTCAGGTGCCATAGGCAACATGTCTGGGCATAGGTGAGCCATGTGCCCCCCCTCTGATTTATTCACCCACAGTAGGGCATGGGGCTGCAGTCTGGCCAGACCAGGATGAGCAGGAGCCACCTCCTCAGCCCAGTGGGCAGGACCCAGCATGGGGGTGTGTGGAGAGACTCATTGCTAGGATCCCTGTGCCTGCTGTGCTGCCAGCAGTGCAAGGAGAATTGGATCTGGGCAGGGGGCCATGCTGTTCTCACCTTTTCTGATGCTTACATGTCAGGTTGCAGCTGTACCCTTCAGGCCACCTACGCTGCATCCTACCTCACCTCGCTTTTGAGGTAGTCACAGCCTGGCATGTGAGTGGCTAATGGTGAGAGGAGGTGAGTCCAGCATGGCCCCCTCTCCCCCCAGTCCATTATTCCTCGTGCTTCTGGTGGCACACCTGGTGTGGGGGTGTAGCTGCCGGGCCTCGACCAGTCACTCTCGTGCAGCTCTTGCTTGAGTAATTGGTGTTAAGCGCCTCACGGGTTCGTGTCTCCGCCTGAGCTGGTGTTTTCCACCTAAGTCTTCAACCCCGTGCTCTCCTGCCACGACTTGTTGGACCTCAGTGTCCGGGGTCGTTCATCGGGCATGTTCGTTGACCTGCGGTTCTCCCGGTGGTTACTCACAAGCCTCCGCCACCCCTACACCCTGGCCTCACGCCTCCTGTGGAGTGGTGTCCGCATGGCCGACGCCTTTCTCCTGAGACCCCTCAAAGCAGGGCCACCCCAGGGGCTCCGGCACTGTCTACCTAACTTAAGGACCTGCTTCCTTCCAGTACCCCTGGAGCCTGGGAAGACAACTCGAAGAAAAAAAATGCCCCAACACAATCCCTGGGCTCCCTGCCCCTTTAACTTCCCTTCTACCCCTCCCGGGTCTCTAGGGGGGCACGGAGTGTCTTATCCCTTAGTTTTTGTCTGGTTTCCTGCCTACTCCAAGGCACCTCCAGGTCCGGCGGTGATATCCGCCCTGACGGCAACCCTTCCAGGGTTTCCCCGTAGTCCTCCTCTCCTGGGTCGGACTTCCTCAGGTGTCCCACCGTCCCCACACTCCCACCTGCAGTTCACTCTGTCTCCCTGGGTCATTCCAACGCTACCTTTGGGTGATGTTCCTGGTGTCCCTTTGTCATCCTATCTGAGGTGCCGTCGAGGTGATCCTCCTCTTCCTGCCTGCACTCGTCCTGGTTGGTCCTGATCCCTGGGTTCCGTGGGCAGGGATGCCTCTGCTATCGGCGTTAGCCACGGCTCTGCTCCCTGATTCCCCGCCGGCTCTGCAGCGTGCACCACCATTTTTATCTTTGCCGGCCGGCATTCGGCGCTGACATCACCGGCCGGCTGCTGCTGGATAAACAGGCAGCTGACGAGCCGCGCGGGCTCTGCCTTCCGCCCCTCGTGTACTGCTCTCCGAGCTGCCAGTAAGTATTCGCCCTTATGGTGCGTCCTGGGACAGGGGCTCCCAGTGGTGGCGGCAGCAGCAATGAGTCTCACCTCTCCATTCTGGCCAGGCTGCAGCCCTATGCCCCTCTGTGGGGGGGTATGGGTTCCCCATGGCACCCTGATGCATCACCTATGGCATCGCCTACAGTTGGGCACTCCCTCTGCCCCATAGACAGGGCCTGGGCCCTGGGGGCAGGGGCAACAGGTTGGGGTTGAGGGGCACCAGCAGGGCAGGGGTGGGGGTCTGTGGATTGAGAGTGAGCGCCATTTGTGGGAAGTGGGTGGAGGCCTACAGGTTGGGAGTGAGGGGCACCGGCAAGGCCAGGGGCTGTGGGTCAGGAGTGAGAGGCACTGGTGGGGATGGTTGTCTGCGTGTTGGAATGAGGGGCACAAGCAGGGCTTGGGGGTCTGTGCCTTGGGAGTGAGAGGCACCGGCATATCAGGGCTGCTCAATGCCAGAGTGGCAGGGGGGCAGCGTTAGCTGGGCCCATGTCCTGGTGAGTGAAGGGGGCAGTGCAAACTCTGACTTTCTATGATAAAAACCCCAACATCAGATGTTAAAATATATAGCTATTCAGAGTTTATTGTATTATAATGACTGAGGCACTGGTAGGCTTTCAAGTTGCTTTAAAACTGTAAATATATCAATCAGGACTCATAGTAGAGATGATATTTTTTATTAGACCAACAAGACTTTTGCCAAAAAAAATCTTTAATTGCAAGCTTTCGGGCACAGATGCCCTTCATCAGGCATTGGAGAAAAGATTGTAGAAGTTCTTCTGGGTAGAAATGAAAGTTCATATTTCATAGCATTTCACAGAGGAGTCAATAGATGAAAAACTTCTCTGGGCAGTCAGTTCATAGCTGGTATGGAGCCTCTCACCTCCTGCGAGGATATGTGATGATGCAAATTACCTTTAAACAAAGGCAGGAGCAGGATCTCAGGTTTTAGGTGGTCATGATTGCTTCCTGCTTGGGAGAATATGAAGATTTCTTTTTAAAAAATGTATCAATAAATATATCAACATTGATACATTGAACATTGGGTTCAGCTGATACCTATGTAAGTGGCATTTAATTTTAATCATGGCAAAACATGGATTTTGGGTTTTCTAATTAGAGAATTTAGGATTTTTTTAAAATTGAGAAGTGTAATTTTTAAACAGAGAGAACCAGGATCTCTGCTCATCAGTTTATTTCAGTTCCTGGCAGTGTACCCAGGTTACATCCCAGGGTGATTTGGGAGTGAAGTGCTAGTCAGGTTTTTGGGGGAGCTACCTGGACACCTGCTTCTCCCTTTCCAGGGGCTGGGTATTCCAAGGTTCTGGCTTTTCTGTCCCTTTTGTGTTGTTTACATTTTCTTTTGACGTGGATAGTGTTCCATGTTTTCAGTTTTTATTTTCAAAAAAAATTTTGGGAATTTTTCAAGGGAAGATAATACGTTTCTGCAGTGGTGAGGGAGGGAGGGACTGGAGTAAGGCTGGGACTAGTGAAGGGGCAGGGGGAGGGGTGTGGCGCAGCCCGTTGGGTGCTCTCAAGGTTGCAGCAAGGAACAAAGCATGGGGAGCTGTCAGTGGGTGTGCGGTGCAGAGTGGGGGGCATGCCTCTTGCTGCAGTGTGGTTCCCAAGAGGGCTGCGGCCTAGAGCTGTGCTGGGCTGTGCCAAGGGGGTTGCGTGCCCCCAGATCTATACACAGGACAAGAGCAGGCTGCCGCCTGCCCTGAGCACCGGGAAGAGCCTGATGCTGCCACCAGCCCTAGCCAACAGCAGCAGCCTGCTCTCATTCCACATGCAGATCTGGGGGCATATGACCCCCGAGAAGAGCCCGGGGCAGCCCCACAGTCCTCCCAGGGGGCGCATAGCAGCAAGAGCCATGCCTCCCGTGTCCCGCACCCAGTGACAGCTCCCCTCACTTTGCTCCTGCTGCAGCCCCAGGGGTGGCTGACGGGCTGCGCTATGCCCCTTCCACCAGGCTGCCCTGGCGCTTGGGGGAAGGGCAGAGTGGCACATGGCTAGATGCAGCGGGGGTGGGGGGACCCAACTGTGGCGGGTGCAGGGATCCCACCTCAGGAACACAGCTGGGTATTTGTATCCCTCCGCTGTTTCCACCATGTGAGGCGGGCCAGTAGGGGGTGCACCTGCGTCGAGCCGCCCACCTCCCTGCGCCCGACCACCTTCCAGGCTCTGAATACCTCCCTAGGGGCGCCTTATGTCTGGCCGACCCCTCTCCCGGAGCACACTCGCTAGTCTGGGGGTAACGTGC
>NW_017729025.1:136290847-136295506 GCF_001723915.1 Gavialis gangeticus
TCCTAACTTATATAGCCCCTGTGACCTCATTCACCTGGGCCAGCGGAGGTCAGCCCCAGTTGGCTGTCAGCCAACCAATTTGAAATGCATCACCTGTTACCGGGCAGATTCCAGCTCCCCAGGTAGAAACCCCTTACCCAGGTAAGTGATGCAAGTCACGTAAGCAGAGGGAGCAGTTTCCCCCCTCCCTCAGGAATGCAGCCAGCTCCAGTTCCCTAAAGAGACAGGCTGAGGGTGTGGTCCCCTGTGTGCTGGGCCCACCCTAATTGAATGGTCACAGCACAGAGATTTAAATCACAGTGTCCCAGGGCAGAGATTTTTGGGGAGAAACCAAGGTGGCTTTCTGCCACACCGACCATAACCCCAGCACTGACATCGGCCCCTCCCAGGGGTCAGAACTGGGAGCCCCATGAGCCCGTGCAGAGCAGCTGGGTGCAGTGCCTGCCACAGGGAGCAGGGCTGGGCTTTCCTTCTTGCCCCCCAGCAGGGCTTGCAGCTCCCAGTGCCCAGGGCAGGGCCACAGCTGGAGCCGCTGGATGCACCTGAGACCTGCCCACCCCGGGAGTGATTCCCGTGGTCCCACCCAAGGTCAGAGCCAGGAGCCCTGTACCCCCAGGCAGTGGCTCCAGCCACCCTCCCCCAGCCTCCTTTTGTTCACTGTCACTCCCCTCGCCCCCGCTCCGTGCGCGGCTCCTGCCACCCCCCCCAATTGGTTTTTACTGATTTACGCTGAAAAATGGATGTAAATCAGTAAAAACCAAATAGCTTCAATAAAAAATCTGGTAATTTACCAGTGAAATGCAGTAAAATCTGAAAATGCGGAACACTAGACATGGAGTAGAAAATGGTACTTTTTAAAAAATGTATGTGAAAGCATTTTTGAAGGTCCCTTAGAAACAGGCAAAATACTTGCAAAGTATATGCTAGAGCAAGTTTAACAGAGGGAAAGAAGTATTTCTACGATAGCTAGAGAACTACCATAAATACTATTTCATGGATTTCACGGAAATCATGTATTTGGCAGTCTCTCATGAAATAGCTGTTTCCAACTAGTAAAGAGCTGGCAGAAAGCTGTCTCCTAGAAGGGCGGGGGGAGGGGGAAGGGAGCAAAGAGGAAAAAAGAGGCAGACTGCCCATCTCCTGGAGTGTGTGGGTGGGAATGATATAATATGATATAATATGGCCATGAAATCAGGGGTCTTGGCTTTGTTGCAGCCATGTAATCAGCCACCAGGACCCATGAATTTGGTAGGTCCCTAATGATAACAGTATCAGTGTATCAAGATATCTGCTTTTGTCTCAGGATGTGTTAGAAGAACTGTTGTCTTGTCAGTAGGTAGAGTGCACATCTAAATACTGTCTATAACATTTTGAAATCCCCTTTTTTATGTGAGACTTGGTATTGAAGGTGCAAAATCTTGTATCTAACTACCTTGATTTTGAATCAGAAATCTGTGTTCTAAAGAAGTAAAGGGTTTTCAGAGCTGACTGACCCTTTTTTAGTTACTGGAACAGGTTTTTACAAAAATGTAAAAGAACTACGTGTGTGCTTACATTGGGGAATTCATAGACCAGTTGTGCAGGTACAGGTGCGATGGGATCTGATGTATGATCCACACAGTTGTGCTTCCTGCTATGCCACACATGTATGGCAGAAGGTGTGATTGTGGGATTGTGCATCAGATCCCACCATGCCTTGTTGATGGTGCAGGGGGAGCCCAGAATCATGATTTTGGCCTCTTCTTGCATCATCAGGTGGCAGGCTTCCACAGCTAGGAACCCCCTCAGCTGAGGGGTCTCCCCAGCCACAGGGAAGCACCATGCACTTCTGTGGCTGGGAGCCCCATCAGCTGGCCCAGGCTCCCAGCCATAGAGATGCACCATACATCCCTGAAGCTGAGAGCTTATAGCTCACCATGGTTCCTTGCTGCGGAGATGCACCATGCTTCCCCGAGGCTGGTAGCTCAGGCCAGCTGATGTGGGCTCCCAGCCATGGGGGATACCATGTGCCCTTATGCCTGGGAGCTTCATGAGTTCCCATGCTTCAGGCTCCCATGGCGCCACCCCCACAGTTGGGATATCTGATCAGCTGATGGCCCCATGTGCTGTTAATGGTATGACGAGAACCAGACACAAAGTTATTTCACATTTTTGTGGAATAACTTTGTGGCTTATTCCTCCTTTTATCACACCATTAATTGACTGAATGCATGGCAGGGTCACAGTTTAAGATGTGATTAACTGGTTAGTCATGTCTTCAATGTAATGTGGCAGGGGCCTTACGAAAGGATTGGTGAAAGAACCTGGTGGTGCACAGGATTTACAGTGACTTCCACTCTTCAGTTAGTAGGTTGATTCTGAAATAATTAAATAAAATAACAGTTATGGCACTCTCCAAAAATTACTGATTGTTATCCAGAATTCTGGAGGACAAGTATCATTTACAATTGTCTGGAAGAATATTTGTGAATTTTTTTATTAAAAAAATGCCCCCAAAAGAATACAAAAGAATACAAAACAAAAATAAAACTCTTAGGAAATTGTGTGAACACACAAGGCTAAAGAAAAAATGTTTAGTTTGCACAATCAAGCACTTTAAAGTTAGGAAATGGCAGAATTAGGGTTTCCCATTCAACATTAAATCTGTTCCTTCATGCATAAGTATTGTGAGATGTTATAATTTGGGAATAGCCTGTGGTTAAACATGGTGATAATTGCCACAGTTTGTTACACAGAATGTTAAATATGGTATTGGTACTATGAAATATGTCAGAAATATCTGAGGGATAAGAGTAAAAGAACATGTAGAAGAAGGAAGGGTTAAGAGGACAACAAACATTATCTGTCTACCTTAAATATCAAGAAGTGCAGGATATTATAGTTGGAGGGGATGGGGGATAGGACAGAATTAATGTTCAGTACTAAATTTCCCTGCTGAAATAGTCTTTATGGTTCATTGTTCTGGCTTCATCATTACCTATTTGAGTCCTTTGAATGGCTCTCCCTTTACTTCTGTATCTAAAATGAGGTTCTGGTCTTTTTTGTTTTAAGGCACTTAACACCTGCCTCTAACTTACCAGATCTAGAAACTTGGTAGTGTAAACCCTGACTTCTGCTAATGGTCAAAGGGTTTCCCAGACACCAATCAGCTTTGCTTTTAAATACCTCCAAGGTTTATCTCCACTACTAAAAACTCCTCCAGTCCTGATGATCTTTTATCGCCTTTCAAATAAGACTCTGGCAGAGCACCTTTGATGCCTGCCACTTTAAGGGCTGGGAGCAGCCGGCATGGGCAGGCCAGCCCTGATGAGGCAGTCCCATGACTTCAGGAGAGCCATATGATTAGAGGAGAGAGCTGAGTGGCCTCCATTTTAGCTCAGGCTCTCAGGGTTGAGCCAGCAGTCTGCTGCTGGCAGCCAGAAGGACACCATCTGGCTGAGCAGCTGCTCAGAACATCCTTATAGGTAAGGGTAGGAGCTATGGGGATGGCTGGAGGCTCCTGGTTCTGGGTATGACTGAAAACTACACCCTGGTGGGGAAGGATGGCCTGGTGGGACTGCCTGTGGTGGGGTAGTTCCCCAGAAATGCCAAGCCAGTTGCCTCTCCAGTGAAAGGTGGGTAGAGGTGCCTTATAACCTCAGTTCCCACTACCCAGTGCGTAATTTTAGCTCTGGAACAGGCAGTCAGGCCAGGCATGTTTGCAGTCACCTGAGCCCATGCGGTGTAAGGCCCTGAGCCCCAGTGAGGGGGTGTAGAGTTTGCCCCAGTGGGGGGCAGAAAGGGGCCCTGGTAAAGGGGTGAAAATTTGTATGGAGGCCCGCGCAGAGTAGGGTGCATGGGGGTGCTTGAAGGACTGTGTGTGTTGGGTGCAGAGTAGGGTTGCAGAAGATGACCTGAAGGGCAGCACATGGGCCACTCCGCATATGAGTGACAACAGGGGCAAGTTGCCTGAGGGGCTAGGGGCAGAGTTCAGCCCAGTGTGAGGCATAAGGCCAGTGCTGCGTAGATTAGGGTTGCTCGAGTGACCCAAAGGGCTCCGTAGAGACCAGCCAGAGTGAGAGTAGTTAAGCCTGATGGCCCGAGGGGGCTGCTCATGGAGCAGAACGGGTTGCTAGTGGCCCAGTGAGGGGCACTATGTAAGAGGCCCTGTGAGATGGGGCAGAGTGTGTGAGTAGAATGTTAGAGGCCCTACAAGGGGCAGAATTTGGCATGGCAACAGGCTGGAGCTATTATCAACTTATGATGCCATCTGCGAGGCATGGGACACAGTATAGGGAAGGTTGGAGCTGTGTATATCGCCCTAGGCATTGGGGCATTAAATGGACAGCCTCCTGCATTTTTCAACAAGTCTATTACAATAAGTTGCAGCAGGCAAGACAGGGCAGACTGTCCTAGATAGGCAGGTGGGCTGATGTTAAGATCCAGCCCCGAGTAGGCCCCCTGTCACAAAGACTTACCTAGTATTGATGCCTGATCATAGCTAGGCTGATGACAAGCTGTTATTTAGGCTATCTGCATTGCAAATGAACACTAAAAAACCCTTCTCCTTTACATTTTTCATAGAATCATAGAAGTAGAGTCGGAAGGGACCTTATAGATCTTCAAGTCCAACCCCCTGCCAGGGCAGGAGAAAAAAAACTGGGCTCAAATGATCCCAGC
>NW_017729025.1:136295798-136309974 GCF_001723915.1 Gavialis gangeticus
AGACTGACGGGCCTATAGTTGCCTGGGTCCTCCCTCTTCCCTTTTTTAAAGATGGGGACCACGTTGGCTACCTTCCAATCATCCGGCACCTGGCCTGAGCACCATGAGCGCTCATAAAGCCATGCCAAGGGCCCTGCAATAACTCCTGCTAGCTCCCTCAACACCCTGGGGTGGAGAGCATCTGGACCCGCTGATTTGAACACGTCCAGCCCCTCCAGAAGCTCTCTAACCCGGTCCTCCCCAACCTGAGGTCTGGAGGCATTCCCCCTGAGTCCGTCTTGCATCACGGTGGGGAAGTCCTGGTCCCTGCCCAAGAAAACAGAGGTAAAGAACTGGTTAAAGAGGTCTGCTTTCTCCTCTGGCGCAACCACCAGATTGCCCAGAGGATCTGGCAGGGGTGCCACGTTTCCTGGTGCTTTCTTCATCCTCCCTATATATTTGAAAAAGGACTTTTTGTTATCTTTGATTTTGGATGCAAGTCCTAGCTCTATGTCCGCCTTAGCTCTATGTCCGTTTTTTAATTGATCCATCAGCACTAATGTCATGTTATGTGGTAGTGGTGCACTGACAACAGTAATAATGAATTCTAGCAGGGGAATGACATCTTGAGGCCATTTTACAGGACTAATTAATTCTGACTTGTCTAGTAAAGTAGGAAATTAGCATTACTATTATTTTACAAATAATGTAATTTAGGCAGAGAGGTTAAGTGACTCACCTAAGGCTACAGAGAAATAATTTTCAATCTGGGATAAGAAAGAATTAATTTCTGTAAGTCCTGTCCTATGCTCATATAAATTGACTTTACTCCTTTTCTGTTATAGAACTAGTGTTCAGTCCTGTTGTTGGATCCCTCGGTATATATTTCTTTAGAACAGTTGCTCTTGATGATGACACATGGCAATTGATCCTGAAGACCTTGTGCAAAATAACTAGTGTCTTCACTGAGAATATTGTCAAAGTAAGGGCTAAGTGATATAAATAAGAAAAATGAAATTAGTACAAAGCAACGTCTGCATAGCTACGTGAAGGTAGGTTCGAGGCATTGCAGTCTTGCTGTTTCATAAATGAACTGGCTTTGAATATTGGAAAGCACTCTGATTTTTCATGAACTTCCTTGCATGCTTGAAACCTCTCAGACAGAATTTAGTATAGAACTGTAGATCTGTAGATCCCTCATTTTTTAAAATTCATTATTCCTATATAAACATGTCATTGTTCTGATACATTTGCTCTTATCTTATGGATTTTGTTACTATTTTATTTGAATTTTATGATGATCATCAGGATTTGATATTTTGTATGTTTCCATTCATTCTTAATTTTCGTTCCAGGCCTAATTAGTCAGAATGACTTTCTTTTTCATGTTGGATTGAGTGAAATGTCAGTTATTATTTAAAAGTAACATCATACCTTCTCTTTCCTTCTACACATGCTGCACAAAGACCAAAAAATGGGTAATATTGCATTATCTGGTGCATCCCTGGGTAACTGGTGTCTCCTGATCCTGGTGGTCCCCCAGTGGCTGATTGCTGACAGATCTCTCTCTCTCTCTCAAACAGAAAGTGCTGGCAGCAAACTCAGAAGTGCCGCCGGCGTTTCTCTTGGTACCCCCATGTTCTCCCATGCCCCTCACTATGCGTCGCCTATGGGCGCAGCTGTGCATAAGATTACATCCCTTTCCAAAGTATAAAATTAACGTCAATTTGATTGCATGTATTCAGTTTTTATTACAGTAATTTCATTTTTTTTTCGTTATGTGGCTCATTTTAGATTCTCTTTTTCAGCAGAAACAACCTTGTCTTAGGCATTGGAAGATACAGTATTCTATAACCTCCCTACTTAATCTATCCCAGTGTTCAACTGTCATTACAGTTTGAAAGTTCCTAATATCTACCTAAATATTCCTTGTAGCAATTTATTTTGTCATATTTTCAATGATTACGGAGAGTAGTTTGTAAGTTCCTTCTTCACAACAACCTTTTTGCACATTTCACACTATTTTCGTATCCCCTCAGTCTTCTCTTTTCAGTGTTAAACACAATTCTTTCTTTCTTCATTGGTCATCTGTTTTAGACCTCTCTCTCTCTTTCTCTCTGATGTTCTCTAGGTGGTCTGCATTTTTAAAGTGTGAGGCCCAAAACTGGGCACATTACTCTTAAGACCTTACTCATTGTGAGTAGAGCAGAAGGATTACTTCATGCATTACAGCCAATACTTCTGTTTATACATCCTAGTGTAGTGGTGTCTTTTTATAGCAATTTGATATCCTCGACTCATGTTTACTGTGTGAACCACTATAACCTGTTTTCTGAAGAACTGCTAGTTAATCAGTGGTTTCCCATTTTATATGTGTGTAGTAAAGTATACCTACTTAAGTGTGATATTTTGCATATGTCCTATTTGCATGTTGTCTTGCTCATTTCACACTTTTCTCTAGCGCGTCAAAATATTTTTTAATTCCGATCCTGTCCGCCAGGGCACTTGTAATTCCTTCCAGTTTGTTAACAGCTACAAATTTCAAATGCACTGTCAAACTGTTGAAGTAGTCAGTAGTAGAAGGCTCAAAACATGCCTGTGGAACCCCACTTCATACCTAATTCCAGCTTGAAGGTGAGCCAATGACAACCCCTTTGAGTATGTACCCATGTTATTACTCTAGGGCAGTGGTTGACAACCTTTCACTTACAGTATTTAGTAACACAGTTTAGCGAGTTTCCTAAATACTGTAGTACAGGGGTGGGCAATTATTTTGGTTGGAGGGCTGCTTAACGAGTTTTGGTGAGCTGTTGAAGGTTGCACGGGTAGGCTTGCCCCTTGACAGCTGCCCCCCCCTTGGTTGCCATCTTGGGACTGGAAGTTCCACCCCCCCAACCCCTGACCTTTTCCACCAGAAATTCCTCCCCTTACACCTGGAAGTAGTCCTTTCAGCAAGGAGGTTGCCATGTTGGAACCAGAAAAAAAAATTATATTCTAAAAATCAAACATCCAAAAATCAAACGTGTTTTGTGTAGTGTACATAGAGGTGATTGCATAATAGCTTAAAATGAAGTCTTACTTTTGTATATTGTAGGGCGGAGGATATGGAGGGGTTTGCAGGTTATGGGTGGGTGGGTACAGGGTGGGGGTGTGTGTGTGTGTGTGGGTATGTGTGTATGTGGGGCATGGGAAGGGTGTGTTTGTGGGGGGGTGGATAGGCATGGGTGGATATGGGGCTTGGGGGTGTAGGGGTGTGTGTATGTGGGGTGTATGTGGGCGTGTACGTGGATATGTATGGTGTGGGTGAGTATGGGGTTTGAGGGACTTTGAGCGTGTTGGGGGAGGCTGACTGGGGTGTGCATGGGGTTGTGGGTGTGTGAGGTGTAGGGGGATTGTGTGGGGTGTACAGTGTGGGAGGATGGTGGTTGTAGTGAAGTGCTGAGTGTGTTGGGCACCAGGAGTGCAGTGTTGGCCTTCTTGAAGACACCCACCCTCACAAACCAGCGTCGCTTCTCCTGCCTTCCTGCCCACTGCTGCTTCCCTCACCCGCCCACCACTGCTTCCCCTGCCCACTGCTCCTCCCCCTGCCCACCTGCTGCTTCCTCACCCCCCGCCCGCTCACCTGCCACTCCTCCCCTCTACCCATCGCTCCAGCATCACATGGTTCCCGGCTGCATGTTCAGGACCGTACAGCACAGCAGGTGCCAGCCGGGAACTGCTTAGTGCTGGAGCTGGCCTGGCCTGCACCGCACTGCATGGAGCCAGCCAGGAATTGCTGGGGTTGGGCTGGCTTCTGCTGCACTGGCAGGGGAAGGGGGGAACCTGCTTGGCTCCGTAGAGCCCCTGCCAGCCTGGGCTCCATGTTCCTGCCACCCTGCCCTGGGTCCCCACTGGCATGTGCCCCATGCTTTCGCCCTGTGCTCCAGCCCAGCTGTTGCTGCCCTCCTGCCTGCCCAGTCACTGCTACTCCCCCTACCACCTGCTGCCACCGCCATTTTCCTACTTCCCTGCTGCTGTTTCTCCCCTCTCCCCCACCCAGCCATCTGGTGCTCCGGCAGCATGTGGTTCCTGCATGACCAGGATCATAGAATGCAGTAGGAGTTGGCTCAGCCCCCGCATACTGGGGCGATCTCCAGTGGTCCTCCCTGCCCCCTGTTCTTATCTGACTGCACTCTTGGGTCGAGGGAGGTGGGGATCAGCCCCAGGGTCGTGAGGCCAGATGTCTTTGCTAGTCAGAGGCTTCTGATCGGGGTCTGTGGGTGGGGCTGAGTGTGGGGCAGAGCCAGGTGGGCCTTGCTGCTGCTGCCCCTGGGTCCTGCTGCCACTGGCACCTGGTCAGTTTAGATAGGCAGCCATGGACAAATAATAATTAATTTTATAAATTTTTTAGGGGCTCTGCGGGCCAGATAGAATGGGCTGGTGGGGTGGATCTGGCCCATGAGCTGTATTTTGCCCACCCCTGGTTTAGTATGAAGCCTAGCTGATAGGAAACATCTAGCTTTAATGAGTACTCCATATCCTATTCCTTGCCCATTCTAGCCTGAGTTCTTACTCCTGTATCACACTGTAACCAGAACATCAAAAGCCAGAATATAGACTGGGAAACAAGACACAGACTTATCTTATAAGATAATTTTATTTTCCAAGGTAATGTGCCATCCATTCAAAATACATTGTGATACAAACAAGCCACAAAGTTGTTCCACTTTTAACAAATAGGATCTTTGATGCTGCTTTACCCTTTTCTGGCCAGTTTACTGTTTTTATCACTTGATAAATTGCTTGCTTGTATGGCATGTTACAGTTTATTGGGTAATTAACATGTTAATTGCATGATACATGTAATGCTTGCTAGGGGGCCATAGTGGTTGGGAGATGGGGGAAAGTCTGCTGGAACAAATCCTTAAATAAACCAAACTGACAGGTGTGTAAAACCTGAAGCCTGTGTCCATGCAACAAGTCTATGCCTGCAGTAAATAAGGAACATTATTTCTTGCATATCTTGTTTCTCTTAGTGAGTACATAATAGATACTTTTTAAAAAGGAATTTGTAAAGTTATATTTGATGGCAAGGTATGATGATTAACCTTCATCCTTGACATTTTTATTCACTAAGCATAATCTTTTCATCATACTGCAATAATTTTTATTCTCTTGCTTGCTTTCTTAATTCTGGATGGACAGTTGGGGCATTTTTACACATGCAAGTGCCACAGCACCAGGAACCTTGAAAAGCATCCAGCGCTGCATTGCTTGCAGTTGTATAAGTGGCGAAATGTGTGTCAGCACTGAGAAAATAGCAGCAGTGCGCTTTTGAACGAAAACACATAGAAGGTGCTTTAGTTCAAAAGTGCATCGCCACCATTTTCTGTGCGCTGACACGCATTTTGCCACACACAAGTGCATGCAGCGTTGCACAGTTTGCATCAGCTCTCATGCGGAGCAGACTTGATTAATCAAGTCTACTCCGAAATGGTGGATATCTGGCACATTGCAGGACAAAAAGGTATGTGCATAAATGCCCTTGGTCTTAAGTGTGTTCAAGCTTCACTGTTTTAGAACTGAGTGGCATTTAATTTATTGTGGATCATTTCTTTTCAATAAAGAGCTGAATAAAACCCATCAGTTTGATGTTATTATACCCAAGAAAACTATGGTTTTGTGTTTTCCCCCCCTAAAATTTAGAGCAGTGGAGTCATAATTGAATTTGGAATTCTGAACTATTCACAGAAAAGTATTAGCTGCTTATGTAAATGTGCTTTTTATTGTAATGGAGAAAGGTCTCATGAAAAAGCAAACAGTATTTGTCCTGTGTCAAGTTAGCAGATATTGAATTCAAGAAATAACTAGATTATTTTTGTTTTGGAAAAGCACTAAATAGAAAAAATAGGGAGGTGGTATTAACATAAATCTAAAATAGGCAGGTATTTTGGACTGCATGTCTTTTTTTCTGTTTCTGCTTTTTTTAAATTCTTCATCAAAAAGCCTGCCTTATTTTCATTTAGAGTTTTAGTTTTATTTATCCAGACTGTGATTAATTTGTAAATATATGTTTTAATGCATTCATTGCAATGAAATATATAATTAGTATTCCCTGTGCTTTACCCTTGCATCTGATATTTTAGGAAAATTACATTTTCAGTTTGTGTTTAAGGTTTATTTTAACAGCAAATATAACATAACTTCTGCTTCTGATTCAAGTCTCTGTGGGTAAAGAAGGACCTAATGTTTTACTGATTTGACTTGGTTCACTTGCTGGAATTGTTTTTATTAACTGTTTTCATTTAAAAAATCAGCAATATAGAGAGCCTGACATTTTCGTTTTAAACCTAAGTAAATAATAATTATAGCTAATTTAACATTAGTGAAAATGTTTTATTTTTAAAGCTTTAGTTAGAATAACTTAGCCAGAATACATATTCCTTCAGAAAGCAATTTGCCTTTTTATATTAGCATATAAGTAGAATTGGACAAGTTTTGAAATGGAAATAGTGACTTAGAAATTGGTTCAGATCTCCTATGAGGAATCAGTAAATGTACGATGTTTATGTTAGAAATCTTGCTAATTGCTTAATATAAATACTCAATTATGTGTTTGTGCACTGATATCCAAGAACAGTTTTTTTGTCTGAGCAGATATGCAGTAATTTTCAATAAAAAATAACTCCGTTTCATCTAGGCTACTGTAGAAAGAAAATATGTAACGAAGATGCCACCTTGTGGGAGAAATAAATGATAAAAGTATAGATGGTCCCAAAATAACTATTTCCAAACAATTTTAATTAGTAACTGTGGTTGCATGTAAAATTATGTTTTCATCTTAAGCGTTTATAGTTGCATTTCAGCTTTATTTTACTCAACTTTTTTTGTAGGAAGCATCTAAATAACTGCATTTGTTCTTTTCTGGGCATACATTCTATGCGGCTGGCTAAAATTTACAAAATGTAATTTTTTGTTTGTTCTCATTTACCACATACTTTTGATAGCAGATTCATTAACCTTATTTGTTTATATATTAAGAAAACCCCCCATATAATTGTATTTTAATAATATTATCTCCTGTTAACCTGAGGAGGTAGGCAAAACTTAGGATCTTGTAAGGTATTCCAGTGGGAGAGGCAATTCGTCATGGAGTCAGGGTTTTTTTGCTGCAGCTCTTTTTATTTACAAGAATGTATAAATCTCTGGTTTCTTGAGTACAGAAGGAAGAGGTGGTTCCCTGATCACATCTCCAAACCTCTCTCAGGCAGCATTGCAACCCAGACTCCAGTTTTTAGGCTTCATGAAAGGTGGCGCACACTGCTCTGTTTTCGACTTTTCTCAGTCTGTTTTTGAGCTCTGTCTCCACTTCTGTATGTCATCTCTCTCTCTCTTGCACGTGTATACGGTCCCAAAGACGCCCGCCTTGCCCAAAGCAGTACCCAGGAATGCCCTTCCATCTGTTTTGGATGCAGATGTGTCTTGTGTTTTGGGTTTTGCTCTTATACTCATTTTCATAGAGTTTGATATTCCACAGCTGTCTTAAGGGAAGGGCAGTGGTTAAAACTCATGAGTTACAATGAGGTGCAGCTCAACCCAAACAAACAACACAGATCAAGTTGATATTTAGAAAATATTGACCAATACAAAGTCAGCTCCTGTACTGAGTGCATCTGGGTTGTCCTCTAAATGTATGCATTCTTCCAGTATACACTATAATCTTAGACTTCACAAATGTTCCTTGTTTGAGTCCTTCTGCTTTATTGTTTAATAGAACAATATAGTCCCAGCAAATTTGGAATAAGAGATGTGGAAAGATAAATTTTTGGGTAGATTTTTGAACTCCCCTGTCCCTACCCCAATTTGTGTGACAAAGTATTGTGAGCTCTTGCGAATTTGTAGTAAGGAACCATTAAATGAGTTTCACTAACAGAAAGTATTGTTTACAATTTTAAACCCTCCACTTCAGGTTGGCATCTGTGATCAGGATTTAAAGAACCATTGGGGACTGCAAGATCTAGTACAGGATCAGAATGGAGAAGTGTTTTTCTCATAGGCTACTTGTTTGTGCCATGCAGCCATACTGTATTATAGTGTGATCCCATAAAAGCTTGCAATGCAAGTAACATAGAGGCAGATCTCTGCCTGAAGACTAAGAATATTTTGCATTTTATAGCATTTTTTATTTTTTACTAAAATACTATATACATACTAATGAATTAGACCTCATGGTACTTTCCTACTGAGGGAGATACTATCTCCAATTTACAGATTTGGAAATTGAGGTACAATGACAGTTAATGGCTTTTTCAAGTTTTTGCATCAAAAATTTGAAAGATTTAAGAATAAAAATTGGGTATCTTGACTTCCAGTCTTGAGTTTTATGCAAAAAATGACTCAACCTTCTTGTAAGAAAAAAAGGTGCAATTAATGCTATTTGGTAGAGGTGTACTGACATATTGGTCCATATCGTCACTGATAAAATGAAAATTAATATTATCGGCAATCGCCTTTTTATGGCTGGTGTAGCCAGTAATGTCACTGTTAAATGCTGCATGAATGCACTCAGCTGCAGCATACATGCACCAGGAATGCAGCCTGGCAGGTTGGAGAGCAGCGCCTGGCCGGTAAGTCTGTGGGGGGGGGAAGGGGAGTGCGGGAAAGGGGTGTGGGAGGCGGCAAATTGAGGCTCCCATGGTGAGGGAGGGAGGGATAAGTTGCCTGCGGCTCCATCCCACCCCTCCTGGGCATCGCCTGCTGCTGCCCCAGCCCCACTTCCTCTCTCACCATGAGGGCCTCGATCTGCTCCCCCCATGCCCTTTCCCCCCACAGACTTACCAGCTGGATGCTGCTCTCCAAGCTGCCAGGCTATGTATCGACTATTGGATTGGTATTGGCCAATATGGCCGGTTAATAATTGGCCATCGGTATCGGCCAAAAAAATCTTTATTGGTGTAACCCTACTATTTGGCAGTTCATGATACATAATGCCCTTCTTCCTGAATCAGTACTTGATCCTATCTTGGGGTACTGTGCTGCTGACTTTTGGATAAGGCATTAACCAGAAGTTCCTGTGAATAATTTTACACAGGTGTTTTCAACCTTTTTTACAGAGCGTACCCCTTTGGTGGTGGTGGCCAGAAGTTGGGGGGAGGGCTTGTATGTGGTGCCAGCAGTGTGCGGGGTAGTGGATGGCGGTGGTGGTAGTGGCAGTTGCCTCGTGTGACCCCTCCCAGTGGCTGGCCGGGCAGTGCCTGTGCGGCCTGCAGAGGGGAGCCACTGCCCTCGCCCCCCTGGTCTTGCTCCTAGGAGGCGTCAGCATGGGGTGATGGGTGGTGGTGCTCCATCCCTGCTTGCCTACGTGTACCCCATACCACCTTTCCAAGTACCCCTGGGGGTACACACACCCCCCGGTTGACAACCCCATATCTTACAGATTATACGTTCTTATAAGAGTACAGATGTTTTTTCTCGGCATCCTAGCCAAAATCTAACTTGATATGTAGAATGTACCAACTGGGAATTTTCCTAGCAGTTTCAAATAGAAATTATTTTATGTCCTGTCTTAAACTTCTGTGGAGTGTTTGTTTTTTTTAAACAGCTCCAACTTAGTAGCAGATCTTTTATGTAGAGTTTGTGAAGTGCTTTTTGACAAATGGCTTCACATAAAAATCTCTTACTTATACCAACTTGTCCAAACATATCATTAACTCTTGTCCTCCTTTTTCATTTGTTGGTTCTTGCCAATTGATTGATTTATCTAGGTCTGTTGCTTTGAAAAAATCCATGCTTGTTATTCAGTACAGGCCATTTGGGTTTATCTACACCAATTTATTATACATTTTTTAGCTTCTGTTTACTTTGGCCTTCTTCATCTTGAGTCTTTGATTGAGGTAACTTCTCACTTCGTATATAAATCTTTTTTAAAAACTGTGTAGGGCACAGGTGCACAGCACAAGTGCCCCAAGTTGCACAGGCAGCCTCTGTGTATGGAGACATGTCAGATCAGGGAGGGGACAGGTAGCATAGTCATAGAAGAACCAAGAAGTAAAAAAAAGCAGCAGTTTGAGCAGGGAGCATGAGGTGTAGGAAGTAAAAAAAAAGCAGCATACTGGGCAGGTGAAAAAGATCAGAATGGCACTCAGGGCAAGTGTGGGGCTAATCTGTGGCATACCTGCCAAAAAGGTTGTACCCCATTGGCATAGGTAAAATTTTGCAATATGGCTGTTTTCATGTTTTATATCATAGATTTGTAGATGTTAGGGGCTGGGAGGGACCTTACCAGATAACTGAGTCCAGCCCCCCTGCATATAAAACCCTTCATAGGCTCCTTTAATGAGTGGATCATTTTCCATCCTTTTGAGGATAGAGGAAAGTCCTGAGAAGTGAAGTAATGTTTTTGAGAATCCAAAGTTCATCTGTAGTTCAGAATCGTTCTTACCTGCAATTTAACATCCTAATTCCAAAGAGATAATTACCTCTCTATGTAACCCTGGCAAACAAACTAGCATAGGTCCCATAAGATTTCTGGGACAATAGGCAGCCATTTAAATCATGCAAATAGCACTAGCCATTTGCTAAATCCTATTGATTTGAATATTTTAGGTTCTGTTTAAGCCTGCCTGCTAATTTCTGCAAGGATGTCTTGCTTTTAGGTATTCATATCTTATTAAGGCCGCCATGACATTGACAGGACTTGGTCTGTTTAAACTCTGTTAACAGCACAGTGCTGACAGAAGTTGAGATAGGCTAGAAGGCTGCCCTGTATATTGGGCAATTTTCTACTTGTTAAAGCAGCCCAATATATGTGGCTTAGACTGTGTATACACTGTCTTTGTTAGATATTTTTCTGTTTTCTGTACCCTGAACATAGAGAGCCCTAGAAATGCATTCCTGTAATATTACCAGAAACTTACAGTTTTACTATGTATTTTTGACTTGGTTAGTGGAAATAATAAATAGCAATAAATAAAGCACTAGAAATTTTCACACTATCATATAGTGTTAAAATAGTAGACTAATGAAATATGTAATAGATTCTTGACCTGATAAGCTGTAATGTACAATGAAAGAATATTTTAAACACCACCACAATATGTGACAAAGTAAGGTACCATTACTGCAAAATGAATGCCTCGTGGAGTAAGCTGGTATTTAATTTGCTGGAGAGAGGCTGGGTGTGTCTCCACATGATGCTGCATCACTGTAGCAATGCACTACAGCAACATAGTGTTGGCAGTCACAAACCGTGACGCCACAGCTATGTCCCCGTAGCAACACACTCCCTCATTATAGCGCATTGCTAAAGTGACGTAACAGCTAAAAATAATTGTGCATGGCACACACAGTACAGTATGGACTAATACCCAAAAGGAAGTACCAAAAGGAAGTACAAATGATAGCGCAGTAACTTAGGTGCCATAGGAGCACATGTAGACACATCCATCCACTGTAGACTTTTGTTATATCAACTGTATTAATGTAGTCTCAATCTGTTGCCCCTTTTTTAACTTGTGTTTACTCTGATGTTCATACTATGTTTATGTCAGGAACATGGTAAATAACAGTCTTTTAGCTCAGTCAGCCATTCACAACATTCACATTCACGAGACACGTGTACAATTTTCTGTTACTCAATCAGACTAGTTCTATCGCAGTCTGGAAAGTCTTGCTCTATTACTAGTGCTGATGAATTAGCCAGCAAAAACACAGTTGATTTTAGGATACAGGAATAGTTTGTTGGTTGACCTTGAATAATAAATTTATTCTGTTTGCTCATACTTTATCAAATAGTTCGAATGAGAAACTCACATCTGAGAGTTTCTTTTTCAATATAATTTAGACTAGCCCTGTGGTGGTCAAACTGTTTAGTCCTGTGGGCTGGAATAGTGGTGTAGTACCAGTGTGTAGGTATGATCCGGCAGACAGGGCCATGTCACCTGGCTCCCAGGGCTCCTTATGCCTCCAGAAATTTGGTGGCAGGGGAATGGTGGATGTGTTTAAGTGCTGTGACTCCTAGAGCTGGGGCAGTTAATACTGCTACTGCTCATTTTCGGATCTGTGGGGAGCCCTATGGGTTGGATCCGGCCTGCAGGCTGTAGGTTGAGCATCACTGGACCAGGCATTTTATTTTGTAGAGTTATTTTTCAGACGATATTCTCAAGATGTCGAGATCTTGTTTCTTTGACCTTTCTCACCCCATGCTTGGCACTGTACCCAGAATATATCTGTAACTGGACCACCAGCAGTTCTCCTGAAGGTTAGGTTTGTGGGGTCTTTGATCTGGAACCAAAAAGGAGAAGATTAAAAAAATAAGCAGCTTAGCCAGAGGAAAATAAAACAGTGTTTGGCCTGCTTTCTTAGGCACAGCTCCAAATAAAACAAACGCAGCATAGCTTCTCTCTGTTTAGTCAAAGTGCCCATAAACCATGTAGCACTTCCTTAGTTAAAGATCCAAGTCTTACTATGAGTAGTCTTTGGAGACCTGAACCAATTTCCAAGTCATTATTTTCATTTCAAAACGTGTCCAATTTTACTTATATGCTAAATATTAGAGAATCCTTATTAGAAATTGTAACTTCCCATCTGTCTCCTTCTTTTCTTTAGTAGGCTTTTTATTCAGGGGTCTTTTGGTAAGGCAGAGTAGCTTCAGTTGCTTACTTTTTATGACCTCCCTGACTTTGGGGTTGTAAGTGTCAGAGCTGTTCTCAATCATTATGCATTGTGGCTGTCTTGATTTTATTACCCATAGCTGATCTTTATGGCTAAGTTACTTGTATGCATTTAAACACTTAATTATAAAGTAGAAGAAAGAATAATAATTATACTTTGTTTCTTGACTGGTTAGATGTGAAAAATACATCTTTTCTTCAGAGAATGTGTGTTCTGCAAATACTGGTACTCCAGTCTTGCTCACTGCTCAGAAGTTAAAGGATATCTGCAACGTACTCTGAAAATTCATTCACATCTTTAAAACTTGCATCAATGAGAGACAGATATAAGATTGCTGAGGTGACTGGTTGAAGAACTTGAAGCAGAAATCCATACTCCATTAGGTTTTCTAACATTAGGCAACCTTAATTTTCTAGATCTCTTTCCATTTAAATTAAAATAGCATTTTAATACTATTTAAATCTTCTGAAGAGACTTGTAATAATGTAGATTTAAGTTATGAAACGTTTGCATCAAATGAAAGATGAAACAACAGCTTAGGATATTATATTTTTTAAATTTAAAATATTACAAAGACAAAGATGTGCTTCATGCACAATTTATAAATTGAAGTTTGTGAAAGGTCCCTTCCAGCCCTAATGTCTATGAACTCTATGAAAAAAGACGTTTTGTGGCACATACAACCACAAAGTTATGTGTTCATGTACTGAGTAGAGTTTTCTTACATCATAGTCTCTTTTGCATTTGACTACTATATATCCCTTGAAGTTAGGGATTTACCTCATATACTGTTGTTTAGTTAAAATGAAAATCTACCTGGACAATAGCTGCTGTGTTATCTCACCTCAAAAGATAAGGCAAACAGTATAATACAATGGTGCATTACTAAGGCAAGATATGAAGAACTATTTTAAAAATCCTGCACAAAAAGAGTAGATAAGAAGCTTTTGTCCTCTTATTAATAAATGCAATATAATATTTTAGTAATATCAAAGAAAGCCAAAATACATAACGTTTGCCAGCAACTGATGCTGTGCAACCCAGAATAGTAATGTAATAACTAGAGTAAATCATTTTAGTAAGCTAAGGCTGCTTCTGATTTCTTCTAATTTCTCCTTATATTCCTTAGACACTAAAGCAACCACGGTATTACATTTTGGTACTTGTCACTTCTGAAACGAGGCCTGAAAAATACATGCACAGAGCATGTAACTGCATAATCGTATCAATAATCATTTTGTGCATACAAACATTTTTCTTGTATGTGCATGTTTTGAAGACCAGTTGAGGGATCATTTAAAAATTTAGCCTGTGCTTTTTCTCTCTTGTTCTAACTCATTTGAAGAAATGTGAATCACTAGTTTTTCTATAATTGTATGTAGTATTATCTTCTAACACAGTGTTTCTCAACATTTTTTGTACCAGGGCACATTTGTAAACATTAGCCAGTCTTGACCCAGTGCCCCTCACTCCCAACCTGCCCCTAGGCCCCAATCCCTCAATGTGTGGGGCAGGGGGTGGGTGTGTGGGGCAGGGGGAAACTCTG
>NW_017729025.1:136310070-136311284 GCF_001723915.1 Gavialis gangeticus
GTGACCCTTTCATATATTCTTGTGACCCACTTTTGGGTCGCAGCCCACATGTTGAGAAATGTTGTTCTAATATACTTATTCTTACCTAGATACTTCCATGCTTTTGCTGTAAAGAACAAAATACTGTGTGACAGAATACTGTTGATGTAAAACAAAGTGGTAATACTTAAATGCACAGTATATGCCACAAATGTATAGTGTCAAACAACACTGGGTAGTTTTGGGTTATAAATTTGTTTTAATGCTGAACCAGTTTTTAATCTCAGCCTCAAATTAAGCATTCTGGTTACTGAGTACACCAAGGATTTTGAAGCACTGGTTAGCAGGTTAATCTAATGTTCATTAAGTAATTAGGTTTCACTTGCCTGGGCAAGTTACTGTGCTTGGCTGCTGAGCAATAGGATCTTTATAACCATTCAAGTGGTTTGTTTCTCATTCCTTGTGTATAATTAGTATGCATCACTGATTGTTTCAAATGTATTGGCTTAGCGGCCAGTATTTGATGTCTGAAACCTTTTAAATACTGTCATAATACATTTCTTTCCATTAATTTGAATTTGCACCCCATTTTTTTTTTTAAATTGGAGGATTGTATGCACATCCACTTTTGTATGAACACTTACCCACATACCTTCAGACGGGCATACACGTGGGTAGCAATACAACTTGGACCTCTTTTTATGAGAAGTCAGACCCTTTGTATCTATATAGTAGAGCACTTCTGAATTTGACCCACGTTTCTGCTAAATGTTGATAATACTAGCAATGAGGAAAAAAGTTTGATATTCATTGATTTTTTTTTTTTCCTCAGAGAAAAAGGGTTTTATACAGAAGTTGTTTCTCATGTGAGAGCAAGCAAGAGTGAATAAGGTAAGAAGTTTTATTTAAGATATTCTAAAAATCAACTGTAACAAGATGTTGTTTTGTATAGCTTCATGAATATTGTTAAACCGTCCAAAAGACTTTGAACTCTTTGGCTTTTTGCAAAAATGTTTGCACTCAGTTTCCATGCTGCTGATACCTTTCCTAAGCTTTGAAGCTGCAAGTTTAAGTAACTGGAAGTAAAGCAAAAAAAAGCAGGAAGACATAGGGTGTATACAGACATTTGGGGAGGTGAGTGGGAGGTTAGATCAGGTTAAAAATGGCTACCTAATCTTCACTTAGGATGGGGGAACAGTGGGTGGGGGTTGGACAGTTGGGGGGCCAGTGGGGTC
>NW_017729025.1:136313030-136313975 GCF_001723915.1 Gavialis gangeticus
GCTACAGACAGGATGTGGACACGTTGGAGGGAGTCCAGTGGGGGGCAAGTAGGGTTTATGGAGAGAACAGGTGGGCATGTGGGGTTCATGGGAGTTGTGGGGATAAGCAACTGCCACTGGGAGGATTGGGGGGGCAGGCAGAATCTGTGTAGGGGATCAGGGGTCAGGTAGGGTCTGAGGTGATGAGGTCTGGGGGGGTTTGGTGTGATCAAGGGGGGTAGTGGGGTCTGTTGGGGGGAGGATTCAGGGAACAGGAGCTCTCTCCCCCACCCCTGAACCAGGGATATTTTTAGCTTCCTGATCCCTCCCTGAGCCCAGATGAACACCCCCCCACCTCTAATCCCACCTGCTCCTCCCCCACCCCAACTTACTTCAATCAGCTCCTAGTACTGGTGAACACTAGTAAAACTGGCACTGGGAGCAGCTTGCTGATGGGGGATTTTGTGGGGTGGGGGTGGCTGATCCGCTAGGGGTTGGGGTCATCCATCTGAGGGAGGGGGAGGGGCTAGGGAGGCTAAAAAAAGGGCCTTGTGCTGGGATTGGGGAGAGGAGAGAGTAGGAAAAGCACAGCCCTGAGGTTGAGACCAGAGGCTGGGCTTTCCCATACCCGGGGCTGTGCTGAACAGAAGTTCAGTAAGATCCATCTCACCTGATCCAATCTAAGTTAGAGTACCTCAGAGGTACAATTAACTTGGATAGGGTTGTCCATTTTTAGACTGATCTAAGCTTCCTGAACTTCTGTACAGTTCATATGTAGAGTTAGGTCTCAAGTTAGGTCAATCTAAGTGTAAGGTCTGTACCTGGGCGAACTAAGTTAGATTGTATGGCCATTTGTAATGTGATCTAACCTCCCCAAACATCTGTACCTAGCCATAGACAGAGATCAGCATGCATTGCCCCTTTCCCTGTGTTGCAGGGCACTAAGTTGCCTGCTCCTTTAAGGGT
>NW_017729025.1:136318975-136333434 GCF_001723915.1 Gavialis gangeticus
GCCATAGACAGAGATCAGCATGCATTGCCCCTTTCCCTGTGTTGCAGGGCACTAAGTTGCCTGCTCCTTTAAGGGTAGAAACTGCCTAGAGAGAGGGCCCTAGCAGTCAGGCAGGAACCCCAGAGGTGCAGGTTACTGTGGCAGCCAGCTAAGGAGGAAATCAGCCTGCACCTGCAGCCAGTCAGCTGACCGGAAGAGGCAGGGCACTGGACACATATAAACCCCAAGGCTGGGACTAGAGGGTCAGTTCTCTGTCAGCAGCCAAATGGGAAGGAGCCGCCTTAGAGGAATCACCCAGAGATACTGCGGCTGCCTGATATGCTGCGCTTAGAGCTAATGGGGCTCCAGGAGCTCACCAGGTACCCTGGCCTGCAAGCCACTTGGTGCTGGGGAGGAAGTTTGACTTGTTTAAAGGGACAGAGCACACCCTGAACTGCTTGTGTTATGTTATAGCCCACAGGCTCATTTTAGTTGCTGTTTATAAACTGGTGGATCGGGCTGTGAGGCTATTGAGGAAGGAGGACGCCTCACTGGGGGGGCTCGCTATAGTCTGGGGACCCCAGTGCCAGGGGCGTGGAGATAAAGGGGGTGAACAGACCTCAGCACCAGGGGCGCAGAGACAGCTGCGGAGAGCCCAGCGCCAGGGCACGGAGACAAAGAGGGTGAGCAGAGCCCAGTGCCAGGGGGCGCAGAGACAGGGCTGTGGAGAGCCCAGTGATGACCGGAGGCCAAGCTAACTAAGGCCTGGGAGGGACAATGTGTGAATGCCATCTGCGAGGTTTGGGGCATGGTAAAGGGGTGGTTTTGGAGCCACGCATCTAGCCCATAAGGCTGAAGGTGCCCCATGAGGCAACCATTTTGTGCAGGACCCAAAAGGCATCCAAGAACCGACAGGGTTCAGTGGGGTCCATCAGGACTGTGTCCAAACAATCTCGAGGGCAGTCTCCCTATTCATCATAATTACAAACAAGAAGTGACAGGGGAGAAAGAGGGTGCCCATTGGGCAGGATTGGCACAATCAAGGAGTCCTAGGGGTATCACGGCCATCCCTGGGGACCCCATCCCGTGACACCCCCCAAATCAGTATACCATGGGTTGCTTCATGGTTAGGCTGCAGCAACTCTTTTAATGAAGGTTTCTGTGGCAGGGCATGTTTGGGTGCCTGCCACTTTAAAGGCAGAGACAGGCAGCTACCAGGTGCCTGATGAGGGCAGCCATTTTGAACAAGGCATATAAAGGCTGCAGTTTGCTGTGTCCAGGGAGGGCAGAAACATTGCCTAGCTGAGCTGCAGCAGGAACAACCTTGGAGGTAAGGGCAGGAGCTTATGGGGATAGTTTGGAAGCTCGTGGTCCTGAGCTTGACCTAAAACTGCACCCTGCCTGGGAAGGGTGGCCTGGTGGGGCTCCTGGTGGCATGGAAGTTCCCAGGAAATGCCAGGCCAGTTACCTCCCCGGTGAAAGGTGAGGAAGGGCACCTTAACCCCAGCCCCCATCTTTGGGTGGGCTTTGGACACAGCTGGGGAAGTAGAGGAGGCCAGATGTGTCTACATATAGGCACCTGAGCCCAGCAGGGATGCACAGCCCGGACAACCCAGAGGGGGTTGCGTGTGGGAGTAGTGGGGGCCAGCTATGCCCATGTGTAGGTTCCTGAGCCCGGCAAGGATATGAGGTCCTGGAGACCCCAGAGCGGGTAGTGTGAAAAATATTGGGAGGCCCCGCACAGAGTAGGGTTGAAGCATGAGTAGGCCTGAAGGGGTACGTGTGAGGGGGCTAAGTAGGGCTGAAGTTGGAGACGGCTGAAGGGCAGCCCAAAGGGCATGCTGAGTAGGGTCGAATGAGAGTAAACTTGGACAGCACAAGCGCCAGCCCTGTGAGAAGTTGTGCCTGGTGAGAGGCTTGGGGCAGAATTAGCCCAGGGTTTTGCATAAGGCCGGACCATGTAGAGTAGGGGAACTCACGGGAACTGAAGGTTCTGTGTGGCAAGGCCAGTATGAGAGTAATGAAGCCTGATGCCCCAAGATGGGCCCCTTAAGGAGGAGCAGAGCAGTGGAGTGTGGCCCGGTAATCAGCAGCATGCCAGAAGTTCTGGTATGGAAGGGATGGAGTGGAAGAGGCCTTCTGTGAGAGGGGAGGTGGCTTGAATGTGTGTGTGTGTGTGTGTGTGTGGAGCCCAACTTTGGACCCAATTTGCTCCAGTCTCAGACTGGGAGTAATCTTAATCTGGATGCCATCTGTGAGGCATGGGCTGCAGTGTAGGGGAGGTTGGAGCTGCAGATAGTGCCCCCTGACATCGGGGCAGTAATGGGCAGTCTCCCGCACGTACCATCTGTATATGGAAACAACAAAGTCATGGCAGGTGGGATCGGGCGGATTGCCCCGTAGAGACAGGTGAGCGGGCTGACATGAATCCTGGCCCCAAGAGTTGCCGCTTGTCACAGTCTCATATTTGAAATAACGAAATGACTACTTTGGTTGAATCTCTCTCCAAATATGAATGGAGGATCTACATTATAGATTGATATGTTTATATAGTCATCTGAATTTGTTGAACTATGTGCTGTAAGTAACTCCTAATAAACATCTTGTAAGCAACCTTCTTGTTTTGAATGTTTATTAGCTCTTCATTATATGAGTCAGTGCTAATAAAGTAGCTTCTCTGATATAGCTAACACAGTTGGAATTCTTTGCTGCTCTTTGCTTGCTGGTATGACATTTGGCTCTTGCAGTTCATTTGAAGTTAGTCATCACCACTCCTGTTTTTTCAGGTTTTACAATTCAGCTATAAAGATACAGAATACAGTTTACATTTGTTAATTTTAAAAACACATTTGAAATCAAATTTCATTTGTTTAAGAAACATTAATAAAAATGGATTTCAGGTGTTTTTTGTTTGAAATCATTCATTTTTATCTATTGCAAGTTGGTGGCCCAGATCTAAATTATTTCCATAAAACAAAGACTATGATTGGTCAGAATTTGAATACTCTTATATAGAATAACATAGAACCAATTCCAAGTATTAAAATCTTTTGAATATAGTATAAGAAATTGAAGAAAAGAGTAGTCAGAGGGGATAAGATCTAAACTAATATGGGCTCAGTTCATGGCAAAGACAGAGATCCTTATTAAGCTACACTTCAAGTTAAGGAAGTAGCACTGGGTACTTTAATTGAAACATCTCCTGTTTTACTCATAATGTTTATACTTTGAAAAGCTCATATTATTGAACAAGGCTATGTACCCTACATAAAGTACATATCCTGTCTCATGAGCATCAAACTCATTTGGCTAGATTGGGTCCATAGACTAGACCCACGCACTCGATCCAGAACACAGGGCTGGTTTGGTATGGGTACCACATACAGCACACAAGGCTGGAGCTGGTGCATGTGCTACACAAAATACATGGGGCCAATCCAACATGCATACTGGCTCCAGCATTAACCACATGCTGTGTGCTGGGCCTGTCTGAGACTCACAGGCAGAACTGTAGGCCAGGCCAGGTCATAGGGCTCCCTGGGCCATATCTTTGATGCCCCTGCCCTACTTATAGAGCAGACAGGTGTTATTGACCTCTTTTTACATAAGTTGATTGAGAGATTGCACCCTGGGAAACACAGGCCTAGTAGCCCTCAAGGGTACTTGATTCACTTCAAGAACTTGGGATGCTTCCCTCGGTTGGAAGCACAAGTAGTGGTCTCCCTTAGCCGAACCAAGGGGACCCCAAGGAGTAATCTAGACCCACACCCAATAAATCTCCTGTGCTAGGTACAAAGGAGAACTTTATTGGTTACAAGGGATAGGGTTGGAATAGGGTGCAGGGTAGAGCAATAGCAGAGAAATCCCATAGAGCAAACTGGCATGGCTGGGTAGCCTTTGATCATGCATCTGAGGTACTGCAAGCTATATATCTAGTTAGATCTCAGGTATCTTACTTCCAAATTAGGTGGAGATTCCCTCTGGAGGCAGGCAGTTCCTTGATCATGAGTTTTGAGAGACAGAGAGCAAGTTTCAGATGGTTCAGCTTTTCTCTATCTCTGAGCCTTCCTCATGGTTGCTGCCCCCTCCTCCTGGGCAGTCCTTAACTTATATAGCCCTTGTCATTTGCCTGGTCCAACGGAGGCCAGCACCTGTTGGCTGTCAGCCAACCAATTTGAAATACATCACTAGTTGTTGGGCAGACTGGCAGTTCTTAGCTCCCCAGAGAGCAAGCCCCTCATCCAGGTATGTGATGCCAGTCACGTAGGCAGAGGGAGCAGGTTTCCCCCCTCCCTCAGAAATGTATCCAGCTCAGGTTACCTAAAGAGATAGGGTAAGGTGTGTATCCTCTGCTGGGCCCATCCTAACCAAACTGTCACAGAGCAGAGTTTATGGGGAGAAACAGAGGTGGCCTTCTGCCACGTACCCTACCAAAATCCATTTATTTTGTTCCAGTGGTTGGACATGGAATTTCTATTTCTCTAGTTTTACTTCAAGGTAAGCATATATAGTTTACATAGTACGAAAACTGTTAAGGATGTTCTAGTTAAAAAACATTGTAATACATTAATTAGAGTGTGATGATGAAACAAAACTCAGCTGTTTCATAGTTTACTCAGTTGTCATACATTGTTTGGTTGTGTTGGATATGAGCAGGTTGGAAGATAAAAGCCTTGTCTACATGATAAACTTACCATGCCTTGCATTTGCTCTGTCAGATGTGCTGTTCCAGGTGGGCTGCCTCCTGAACTGGAAGCAGTGCAGCTGCATAAGTGTGGTATTTTGTGTAGGTTAATTTGCACATCCATGTGACACAGGCAGCTAGTTCTCTCGCAGGCTAATTGAGTTTTCCACCATGCTATGTAGGACTGTGCAGAATTTCGCCCGATGTTTCATTTCAAAGCTGTTTTGATGTGTTTCAATCTTGAAACAGCAAAATCAAAATGAAACAAAGGCCTTCAAAACAGCTTTGAAACAAAACGAGGGAACTCAAAGTGTTTTGAAATGTTTCAATCTTTGAAGGTAGGCTTACTGACTTTAGCACCAGTCTCAGCTGGCAGTGCCCACCTCCTCTCTTCCAGCAGGCAGATCGAGGACTCGCTTGCACCCCTGGGAGGGCTGCGGGGCCTGTGCTGGAGTCCTGTTAGGGGTGTGGGGCCCGATCTGCCTGCCAGATGACAGACCACCGCTGGGCACAGCCTGCACCCAGCGCCAGGAAGATGGGTGCTGTCGCTGGCCCCAGGCAGCAGCACCTGCCTTCTGTCATCTGGCAGACAGATTGGGGCCCGCACCCCACAGCCCTCCTGGGGGTGTGGGTAGACTCCTGATCTGCACGAGGGATTACAGGAGGTGGGTGCTGCTGCTTGGGGCCAGTGGCAGCACTGATCTTCCTGGTGTCAGTCCCAGCAGGCAGCACCCACCTCCTCTTATCTGGCAGGCAGATCAGGGGCTCACCCGTACCCCTGGGAGAGCTGTGGGGTCTGTGCCGGAGTACTCCCAGGGCTGCGGGCCCCTGATATGCCTGCCAGATGATAGACTGACTCTGGGTACAGCCTGCACCTGTTATTCAAATTACCAACTGCTAAAATCATGAGCAAGACTTTATAAAGGGGGATAAGGCAAGGTGGCACATTTATTGATTACATGAATTAGACATAGAGGTTCGGACACGCCATTCATACAAATGCACACAAATCATCATAAACATCATTACACACATACACAAAACAATCATTCCATCCACACATACACCAGATATAGTTACCAGCAATAGTTGCTCAATATCAGCCCAGGGTGGCCAACCTGGGCTCATTGAGTAGATGATGATGATTTGAAGATAACAGCTGGAGCGCGGTGAACAGATTTATCTGTGCTCCGGTGAAACCGCAGTAGAGAAAGAGACTCACCCAACTTGGCATTTTCAAAGTGTTCTTTTATAGGGATTGGCACCCTTTGTTTCAGTGCTTTGGGGTTTTTCCATACCCGGGTTCTGTTTTTGTGGTTGTTCTTTTTTTTTGTCTTTAGCTTATCTCAGCTTGGGAGTGTTCTTGCTGCCCGTCTGGCAGGATGGGTGCATTCCTTCTCCTCATTATCTTTGGGGACTTGCCCGCATCCTCAGGAGGGCTGCAGGGGCTGTGCCAGAATCCTTCTAGGGGTGCAGGCCCCCGATCTGCCTACCAGATGACAGGAGGCTGATGCTGCCAGCTAGGGTCAGTAGCAGCATGATCTTCCCGGCGCTGAGTGCAGAATAGCCAATTAGTGAAATGTTGAAAAAAATTGAAACAGCGAAACAGTTTCAATGAAATGGAAGTGTTTTCAAAACTAAATGAAACTCAAAACACTCTTCCGCTGAAATGGAAGTTGAAGGGGAATGGTGCTGTTTCACACCGCCCTAATTACTACTACCCTTTGAGCCCAAAGATCCAGCCACTCTTCTATCCACCTTACAGTCCATTTCTCCAACCTATACGTCCTTAGCTTGCTTGTGAGAATGTTGTGGAAGACTATCAAAAGCCTTGCTAAAGTCAAGGTATATCACATCAGCTGATCTCCCTGCATCCACAGAGCCAGTCATCGCATCATAGAAGGCAATCAGGTTGGTCAGGTGTGACTTGCTTTCCGTGAATCCAGGCTGACCATTCCTAATCACCTTCTGCTCCTTCAGGTGCTTAGAAGTGTATTCCTTGAGGATCTGCTTTATTATTTTTCCAGCGATGGAGGTGAGGCTGACTGGTCTGTTGTTTCCTGGATCCTTCTTCTTCCCTTTCTTAAAGATGGGGACTACATTTGCCTTTTTCCAATCATCTGGGACCTCTCCTGATCACCAGTATAGTATAGTAAAAAAAAAAAAATGTTAATAACTCTTTCTTAAGCACTTCTTAGTATCTACAATGAACATTCTTCGGTAGTTGGTAATGAGCTTTAACTTTTTAGAAAGTAAAAATGAAAGCCAGTTACTTGTTTGTTGGGAAGAGGAGTCTGAGGAAGTGAGGGATCTGAGAAAGAAATCTTTAGAAGTCTTATTTTTAATTAATAGTAATTATGCTATAGATTTACTTGGCAGTTCCAGAAAATGTAATCTTTAGCTACAGATTATATACTGTGAATTTGGGAAGATATACTGCCTCCTTTAAAAAGAAGGTGGTTGAAGGTCTGCTTTAAGCGCAAAACAAAAACTGAATATAGGGGAATTGTTGTACCATTACTGTTTACTTTGGTAAAACTCCTCACTGAAGTGAGAGTAAGCAGTATGGGATTTGGCTTATCAGTGAGAAATTATTAAAATCATGGCCACTCTCTTTTTTGGGATTCACTAAAGCAGTGTTTTGTCTTCTGTCTGTTGCCTCAGCAGAACCAATTAACCCTGTTACCAGAGCTGTGATGATAGTATCAATAATGCTGGATTCTGTGGATGTTTTTGCGTGATAAGGTACTGTTTTGTTTCATTCCTAAACAAAAACTGACATTTACGTTGTACATTCTAACTGTTGTTAAAAAAGAAAATCTGTTTGGGGAAAATACAGAGAAAGAAAATTTATCGTTGAAGACAGAACTTAACTTTAATTTTGAAGAAATGACATGATGATGTCCTTTTAATTGAAGGAAAATATCTTTTGCCTGTGAAAATGAAATCCTCTACACCTCTCAGCTGCTTTTCAAGCCCTTCAACCTGTCAGCGAAATTGTGTAATCTAGTAATACCATGCCTGAAGCTTATTGCCTTTTCTTAGGCAATGCTATCAGCAAACGATGCGCTCTATCGATTTTAATCATTTATGGGTTGATTCTGATCTTGGTTATGTTGGTGTAAATCCAGACAAACCAAACCTGTGGACTTAGTTGAAGCTACTCCAAATTTATATTGGTATAAATGAAATCAGAATCTGTCTTATTGGGTTTACAGTTCCATTGTAAGATCTTTAGGAGTCGCCAACAGAAAAAAATTATGGATGGATTTTACCGTCTTTTCATGAAAACTACTTATTTAAATAACATTCCTCTTTAACCAGTAGTTAAAAAAAAGCATTTGTCTGCCTACATATCTGTCCTGATGATTCAGGGTCATTGTTGTCATTGGCTGCGATACAATGAAAACAATCTGAGTTGCTTATTGGAGCTGGCTAGAATTTCTCATTATTTATTAGCTGTAGGGCTGAATCTGATACCAATATATTGAATATATATTTGAATGTGTGGGTGAATTTGAAGCATTCTGAAATACTTCCTGTAAGTCACAAGACAGATATACAGTGTGTTGGAATTTGGGTTCTAATCCTAAATTTTTACTAACAGATAATTCCTGATATATAGTTAATAGGAGTTTTGCATTTTGTAGGGACTACAGAGTAGGGCTTTCACAGTCCAGAAATTCACTGATTTTGTTTTAACTAGTTCATAGCAAATTTGATTAGTAATGATCCCATCTGTCTTCCATGGCAGAGAGCTATACATTTTTTTCTTTAATGTAAATAATTTTCTTTCATATAGAAAGTTTATTGTTTGGAAATCTAACCTAAAACTAAGGCATTAACCACCCTTCAGCTTACACATTATTACTTTTTTGAAGTATGCTAAGAAAATGAGTAAAACATAGGATTAATTTGTAGCCACCTCTGACATGATTTTCTTTCCCCTTACTGGTGGTGTTATACAGTAATGTTTTCTGATATGAGGGGGAAGGTTGGTAATGTAGCCTAGGACTTCTGATCCTTCTGTAGACAACAAACTGATATAAAAAACTATAGACACCAGTGCTTTATAGTTGTTGTCTGCATTCTGTGGGTTAATGATTCATTTGTGCCCATGTGGTGGATTCACATTACTGCTCTGTGTGACTGAGCATTACATTTTTTTAAAATTTAAGCTAGAGTTAAAATCATATATTAACATTCATAGTTAATATGTGCTTAGGAGACGTATTTCTATGTCTGTCTGAGTGAAGTAGAAGATGCTATTTCAGCAAAATTAACCTCTTGTAATTTTAGGTATTTTGCCTTTTAATGGCTGATTTCTTTTTTTCTTGTGGAGCTTCCTCTGTCGTTTTTTCCCTCCAGCATAAGGTGTTGGGAAGACTAATGATTTCCTTCTCCCCAAGTGTTGTTCCTGCCTTCTTTCATATATCATCATGGTGCTTGCTTTAGGCAAATGTACTAAGTAGTCTTTGCCAAAGCTGCAATACTGCTTCAAAATCTTGTAGCTTCATTAAGACATTGTTGAAATTGGTACTTTGTCTCTTGAAATTCAAATATAATTCTATGTCGTTCCATTATAGAGACAAGGGGAATAGCTCAGCTTGTTAAAAACAAAGGAGCAAAGAACAAAACAAAACATAAAAACCAAACCAAAAAGGTGCTCCAGAAAAATTAAGCTTTTATTCTTCTTCATCATGTAAAAGAAATCAAAATTGGAGAACACTGTATCCCTCATGAAAGTATTCTAAATAAGTGGGGGAAAAGAGATTTAGCATATTTCACATTCACATATTTCAGGTTCACTAGTTGGCTGTGCACCAAAGCTGCTTTATTTTTTTCCTGAGGTTTCTAGGCTTTAGCCCTTTCCTGTTGCTGCTCTTCTGTACCAGTGCCTTCAGCAGGGCTTGACTGATGTAGCTCTTCAGGTCAGCAGTACTCTACTGCCCTCAACATAGGCTTCTACACAGAACTAGCTGTTTGCCCTTTTCCTCCTTTTATGGGATGAAAAAAAGAAGAAAAGATAAAAGGTGGAAAACAGAATTGTGCCACTCCAAGGAAAAACACTACCTCATGGAAAATAAAACATAAGTTAGAGGGGGAGGGGGGAGCAGACTAAAATAGAGGAGTCTCTTAAAGATATGGACCTCCCTGTTATACAACAATGAACCTGTTTAGTAAATCCTGAGTCAAATTGTTGCTTCTGCGCTTCACTTGGCACTACAGTGCATTTTATTTCAAAACCAGGAGTAATTTTATGTGCAATTATCTGAGCCACTTGGTTGGCTCAGTTAATAACTTCTCAAATTAATTTAATTGTGAAGATGCCAGAATAGCCAAATTAAGAAAAGAGGATGTTTAAGACAGGCACTACATGCTGTACTATTGGACAATTTGCCAGTACAAGGGTGTTGTCCTCACTATCTGTTGTAAATTAGGACAGTCAATGATAGGATTTGTATGTGGCTATTTTCACTTTGCTCTTCTTTTTCTGGAAGTTGGTTTTAAATGTTGTTAGTAAATGGAAGTGGTTCTGCCTCTCTCTTTAGAACGATCATCTATTTGATTGAAAGACTAGTAGATTCATCACTAGTTTATAGTATTTTTTTTGCACACTGAACTTTTATGAGTGTGAATTACTGGTCATGATTATCTTTAACATTTTCGAAAAACAAATCATAGAATCATAGAGAAGCAGGCTGTAAGTTTCCAGAAGTCACCTAGTCCAATCCCTGCCTGGAGCAGGATCATCCCTATCCAAATCATTTTATACAATCCATAATCTAAACTCTACATGAGACTGCCATCAATCCTGACATAACACAGACCTAACACCCTAACCTGCCACAGGTAAAGCAGGGGAACCGTGGCAGCCAGCGTCCTGTGTCTATGAAATGTCAATATATTCTCAACAGATCCCAGGTTAAGGGTCCACTTGCCCCACTACAGAGGAAGGCAACCCCCCCCACACACAGTCCCTGTCAGTCTGACCATGGGGTAAAATTCCTTCCTGACCCCAAACACAGCCATTGTTCAGACCCTGAGCGGCGGGACAAGATCCTCTATTAGGGAATCTCTGATCTTGGTCCCAGCAGGAGTATTGGTCCACCCCAGCCAAAAATTCCTAGCCTTGACTATTGCCAACATTCAATGCCTCTGTGGGAGGCTTAAAAATACCATGATATATTTAGCAGAAAGGTGTGGGTGGGGGCAACCAGCAAAGCCCAGAAGCATGGCAAATACCCATAGTAGAACATAGGCATAGGTATGCCTAGCTCATCCCCAACCAGTGGCTGTCCAACCTCTTCCTGAACACCTCCAGGGATGGGAAATCCATAACTTCCCTAGGCAGTCTGTTCTACTGCCTCACTGTTCTAACTGTGAAGAAGTTTTTTCCGGATATCCAGTCTAAACTTACTTTATGGCAGCTGCGAGCCATTGTACCACATCCACCTCTCTACAGTGAAAGAGATAAGGTGCTTTTCCCCTTCTTGAAGGCAGCCCATCAAGTATTTGAAAATTGCTGTTGTGCCCCTCTTAATCATCTTTTCCACAAGCTGAACATGCCTAGCTTCTTCAGCCTTCTCTCATGTGACTTGTTTTCCAAGCTCATTATTATCTTTGTTGACTGTCTCTGGACCCTCTGTAACTTCTCCATGTCCTTTTTAAAATGTGGAGCCCAGAACTGCACGTAGTTCTCCAGATGAGGTATAAGCTGTGCTGAGTAGAGAGGCACTATCACCTCCTTTGTCTTGCACCTAATGCTTCTGTTGATGCATCCCAAAAGCACATTCACCTTTTGTGCAGCTGGATCAGACTGCAGCCTCATATTGAGTCTGGTCTGCCAAGATCACCCACTTTGTATATTCGTTTTAGATTATTCCTCCTGGGGCACAGCACCTTGCCTTTTTCTGTGTTGAACTTCATCCTGCTAACTCTATCCCAACTTTCCAATCTATCGAGATCCTTCTGAATTGTGTTTGCATCCTCCAGTGTGTCCGCAATCCTTCCCAGTTTTGTGTTGTCTGCAGACTTGCTCAAGAAGCTTTCTATACCAGCATCCAAACTGTTAAATGCATTGAACAGCACTGAGCCCAGGACAACCTCCTGTGGGACTCTACTTAAAACCTCCTGTCATTTTAACATGAACTTGTTAATAGTTTCCCTTTGGTTGTGGCTGTTGAGCCAGTTATCTGTCTGCCTTAGAGTAGTTTTATCTAGCCCACACTTCTCCAGTTGGTTTATGAGAAAGTTGTGTGGGACATTCAAATTCCTTATCTAACATTTTATTTATATTGCCTATCTAATAGGAGGCAAAATTAAAGGAGAAAATTGGAGGCTTTGAAGAAAATGACTGGTAAATATGGGAGAAATACTGATATATATTCTACAATATTGCTTGTATTTCATGAAACATAGCTGTGAAATCCATTAGGGCTATGTGAAGCTTTGGTCACTGATTCAGTTCAGAGGAGATTTGGCTCGATTCGGCAGCTGAATCTCCGAATCCAAATTGAATCAGGAGACCCATTATCTCTTGGAATCAAATTGGAAGCCCCTGATTTGATTCAAAGAGATTCAATGATTTGGACATAGACACAGCTTTATATGTTTTTTCTACATACTTCAAGATACCAGGTGGCTCATGAACACTGAGATGGTGGGGCGGATGGAGCGTCCCACGGGAGCATGGGGGGATTCCTAGCGCACTTGGTGGTGGACCTAGAAGTGAACCAGAAGCACTTCCGGTCCATTTCTGGGTCTGCTGCAAAGCACATGGGGGCCCCACCCCCAGCTCAGTGACTGGTGCCTTCTGGGTCTGGGGGGGCACCTGGGTTCCCCCCATGGCTGATTGCCTAGCCAGGGAGGCACAGGGGGTGGTTCACCACCGAATACATGGGGGGGAGGGCATGCTCCTGTGGGATGCTCCGTCTGCACCACTATCTCAGTGTTCATGAGTTGTACCTGGTACTTCAAGGTACTTAGAAAAAATATATAAAGCTGTGTCTATGTCCAAATAGCTGATTCTCTGAATCAGAATCAAGATTCGGATTCGGCCAAATTGAATCGGGACAGCGATCCGAATCAGCAAATTGAATCACTGTCCCCCGACTTGGGCCAAATCCGAATCTGAATCAAATACGGCCCACTGCGCACACCCCTAAAATCCTTCTGTAGCTGAACTTAGAACTTGTCAATAAATATTCCTGCATGAATTCAAGAATGCAGATATTACTTAGGCATGGTTATATATTAATTCAATAAATGATAAGATAATCTATTGAGGTACATGGTCACAAACTGGTAGACATTTATTGCTAAATTCATTTTTCCTTTTTGGTGCTTCTGAGAGCAAGATTCTTATAAACTCCTATGCTGGTGTGGGTCAACGAGTTGAGAGAACAGAAGGAGTTCTAGTATTTTTGCAGACTTGATTCTGAACATCTGATAGATATTTCATTAGAATTAGGCAAGGATTCAGTTTGGTTTTCTTTTCTAATGAATGGCCCCATATCAGAGTTTGGAAAAACAAATTGATCTTGAAAGTATTTATACTGGTTCTCCAGAATGATTGATTTTTAATAAGTGATATGAGATAAAGGCCAACCGTTTGTCTGTGTAGGAACACGCATTCAAATGACTAAGTCATGAGGTCTTCTATCACAATTTCTAGGTTGTAGCATATCATCAGGGATCCTGGTTTTCTCTGTTAAAAAAAAATCCAAAATTCTGATTAAAAAACCTCAAATATGCGTTTTTTCCTCGATGAAAATGAAATACCCCTCTCTGTCTGTCTGTCTGTCTGTCTCTCTCTCTCTCTCTCTCTCTCTCTCTCTATATATATAGGTATCATTTGAACAGAATGTTTATTGATATTTTTACAAGTTTAAAACAATTTGGAAGCCTACCCATGCCTCAGTCATTCTAATAAAATACTTTCTAAATACCTATATATTTTGGCATTTGATTTTGGTTTTGTTATCATGGAAAATCAGAGCTCTCCCTGCTCCCTTCACTCACCAGGATGCGGATCCACTTGTGACTGTCCACCCTGCTGCTTTGAGGTGCTGAACAGCCCTGATATGCTAGTGCCCCTCACTTCCAAGCCACAGCCCCCTAGCCCTGCCGGTGCCCCTCATTTCTAACCTGCAGCCCCTTCCTACCTCCCGACTGCTCCCTCCCAGCAGCAGCTTCCCCCCACACGGGGATGCAGGTCCAGCTGCAGCTGTTCCCCCTGCTGCTTTGTGGTGCTGAGCAGCGCTAATGTGCCCGTATCCTGCCCCTGTCATTGCCCCTCACTCCCAAGCCACAACTCCCCCAGCCCTGCCAGTGCCTCTCACTTCTGACCCTGCCCCACTGCAGAGGAAGGCCAAACTCCTCCATCTGTACGAATCTGACATGGGGAAAGTTCATTCCTTACCTCAGTGCAGCATCAGTCTGACCCTGAGTGGGGCAGGACCCTGTAGCCAGGACCCTCTGGCGCTGAGTCTCAGCAGAAGCATTGGCACATTCCAGACCGGTGGCTAACCAACGTCTTCTTGAACACCTCCAGTGCTGGACAATTTACAGCTTCCCTGAGTGTCTGTTTCATTTGCCCCTGCTCTAACTAAGAGTCGAACTGGAATTGAACCAGATCCTAAGAACTGGTCTGAACTGGTGTTTTGACTTGACCCTGAACCGGAACTGAACCATCATTTCATAGTTTCATAGTTTCATAGATTTAGGGTCGGAAGGGACCTAGTAGATCATCTAGCCCGACCCCCCGCCAGGGCGGGAGAACAACAAAACCCCA
>NW_017729025.1:136333611-136336239 GCF_001723915.1 Gavialis gangeticus
CCTGCATCCATGGCCTTTGTGACCTGATTGTAAAAGGCAATCAGGTTGGTCTGACATGATCTCCCCCTAATAAATCCATGCTGATTGCCCCTGAGCATCATTTCTGATGCTGGCCCATCACAAATGTGCTCCTTGATGATCTTCTCAAAGAGTTTCCCCAGGATTGAGGTAAGACTAACGGGCCTATAGTTGCCCGGGTCCTCCCTCTTCCCTTTCTTGAAGATGGGGACCACATTTGCTACCTTCCAATCATCTGGCACCTGGCCCAAGCACCATGATCGCTCATAGAGCCGTGCCAGGGGCCCTGCAATAACCCCAGCTAGCTCCCTCAACACCCTGGGATGGAGAGCATCCGGACCCGCTGACTTGAACGCGTCCAGCCCCTCCAGAAGCTCTCTAACCCCGTCCTCCTCAACCTGAGGTCTGAAGGCGATCCCCTCGAGTCTGGCTTCTATCACAGCAGGGAAGTCCTGGTCCCTGCACAAGAAAATGGAGGTGAAGAATTGCCCTGTCCTACTGAACCACAATGGGAACCAAGCTGCAAAAAAACACTGGGTCATCAGTTAGACTTGTGTCGTTGCTTAAACTGGGGTTACTGGTTAAATGGGGTCACCAGTTATCCCACCAGTTGGGTTGAGATGATCGGTTCAGTCTCCATTAAAACTGCCTATAACAATTTTTTAAAAATATAAAAACCACTGGCTTGCATGAATACACCCAAAGATAAAATTACATACTTACTGCTACCACAAAGACACGCCTTACTGCCCTATTGCAAATCCTCAGGATTTTCCCTGAACTTGCCATTTCAATTGTGCTTCTTTTCCCCTTTATTTTATATGATTCATTAACAGAGAATGGAGGTAAATGTAGGTAAACAGCTGTAAAGAAATACTACTGCTTTCTCAGTGGATTCTTAATCTTATCATTACAACCACTTATGTTTCAGGTCAGCTAGTTCCAAATGCCCATTTTCAAAGCTTGTTTAACAGTAAATAGTTGTAGCATGTAGGATGTGGGGAGGGAGGCAGGCAGGCTCCTACAGTTTGTGGAGCAATGGGAGGCAGGGGGCATGCCTGCAGGAGCTGTGAAGGGAAAGGCTTCCTGGCTGGGAGGGCTCCCTAGGCAGCCCCTCAGGGTGGCAGGGGCTGAGGCCATAGCTGGGACTGCTCTGGCTGCCTCTCTGGGTTTGGGGGATGCGGTAGGGGGCTAGTGCCACCTTGCACTGGGGCTGGGGGTTCACCCTGCCCCCCCAGTCCTGCCAGTGTGACCTGCAGCCACTGCCCTGCCACCGCCAGCCCTGCTGGCATGACCTGCAGGTGGGTGTGTGGGATGGGGGGAGAGGGCAGGGGGTGTGTGGGGCTTTCCAGAGCTTGGCCCCTGCCCTGATGGCTTAGGGCTGGTCTGGACTTGCCAGAACCTAGTCCCTGATAACTTGGACCAGCCCCATGCTATTGAGGTTGTGTGCGAAGCGCTGGCGTGCTGGGACTGCCCCTGTGTCATCAGGGAGCCTCCAGTGGTGCAGGGCCAGTTTGGCTCACCAGAGCTTGGCCCCTGGCCTTGATGGTGCAGGGACGGTCCCCAAGGCCTGGCCCTCCAACAACCCCCTCCCTCGCTGTCCCATAGATTAACCTGCAAGTAGCTACCGGGGTGGCTCCCATCACCCTGCCTGGCTCTATTGCTGGCTGTGTGTGTGGGGGCGTGCCCCCTGCCCCATCATCCGGGATTTATTTTTCCCATTTACCTCTCCGACCGTGCCTCTTATTGCTCTCCCCCTGCTCTCCCCAGCCCTGAGCAGCTCCTTGCAGGGTGGGACTCTGCCAGCCTGCAGGCGGAAACCCTTGGTTTCCTGCTTCAAAGGGGAAAATCTGGGTTTTTCTTCTTTAAAGGGGAAAATCCACGGTTTTCCACAGGAAATGGAAAACCTGGATTCCTGCATATAACAAATAAAAAGTAGCAGCATGTCACAATAATAACAGTTCATAGCTCCAATATACCTTTTTTCTCTTAAAAATATTTTATGTTCAGCAACATTAAAAAAAAGAAATGCTACTTAGCACTTGTGCGCTAAGTAGCATTTAACAGAGAGGGGAACTAAAACGGGTCACAATGGCAAAAAATAAAAAATAAAACTAAGTGAAAAATGCTTCTAAGTTATAATTTCTATCACAGCTGCACATGAATTATGATTAGTTTCTCCTCTCCCTCTGTTGTTTCCTTATTTGGATCACATGTACTTTTATATCCTTGAATATTAAAAAGTAAGGCAAATTTACCTATTATCTCCGCACAGCCTTTTCACTAGTATAAATCTTAATATTTTTCTAAACGATTTAACAGAAACAGAAGCTGCTATTAATGCAAGGAATTCCCTGTTAGAATTGTTGAGGGTTTAGTTGTATTTTTAATTAAAAATTTATACATCCATCTAGGATGCATGTACCTGAATATCTGCCTCTATCTAGGGTGTATCTAGATATGCTGTCCAGCAGATTCCCCTCTCTAGTATTTTTTTCCTTCCATTTACTGTTTATTCTCTAACTGGCTGATTATATCCTCTGAAATAGGCTGTAGTTTAAGGGATTAATAAAGTATTGGAAAAGGTGACTTACAGGAGATATTTTAGGA
>NW_017729025.1:136341239-136355206 GCF_001723915.1 Gavialis gangeticus
AAAAAGGCGGGACTATAGAGAAAACAGACATAATACAGAGGAACATGGTGGAATGTGTGCTGTGAAAAACCTCAGGCAACAGGCCTAGAAATGGAAACATTACCTTTATGATAACATAAGAGTCAAGGCTTTCTTTGGGTGATATCTTTAAGTGAACAAACTGCATAGTTGAGACAGAGTTAGACAAGTTTTTGAACACTCAATGAAGAGTACATTTTCACCAGGCCAATGTAGGATCAATGTTTTCGACAATGGAAGTGCTTTGATTTACAGCAGTTCTAGGTCCTCTCTCTCTCTTTCTTGCTCTCTCTCTCTTCTGCTCTTTTCTGTTTAACTTTTTAAAACTATTTCCTCGTGTCTCTTGGCAGAGGGAAGGGTCCTTGTAGGTTCTGTGGAAAATGAATCCCTCCTTTTTCTGCCCAGTTGCATTGATGCTGTTAACAAAAATATATCCTTTCTTCAGTATATGGATCAACCGAGAGAGTGCTCTAATTCACTGAGCACCATTTCCTAGGATTCCAGTTTGCAAAGGCCTTCATGCAGTCAGAGTGTGTAGGATAGCATTTTAACTTACCTATTTTTTTTTTAAATGAACAAAATATCTATCTTTTTAGTTGAGCAAAACTGTTTAATGAGAACAAAACAAAAAGCATCTTTAAATCCCTTCCCTTCTTAGTGGTACCCAGTACACCCTTTTTTCCCTAAGAATGCTTTAGAGAATCTAAGTTTGTAATCTTTTTATCATATTACATTTATAAGTGATATTTCGGAGGTGAAAAGAATAAATGCAGTGTATTATCAATACATAAATGTGAAAATGGGTATTAATCACCTTTTGTGTAAATTACAGAATAGAAGGTACCTAGTGAGATAAAAAGATGCCTCTCACTGCAAGAGTATATTAGAAAGAGAATATACCCTCATTATTATTTCTGTAAGTGTAAAGGTTCTGTATAGTTGCAAGTGATTAGGGTGACCAACAATTTGCCACTCAAAAAGAGGAGATTGAGCTTGGGGAGGAGCCAAAGGGCTTAAGGATATTCAAGTTATATTTGCAGACCAATTCCCTGAGATCCCTTAGGGATAATGGAAAAGAGGAACATTTTGTAGAGTGCATACTAAAAAGTTAGTCTTTGTTTCCTATAGAAATACAACTCATTGCTAACTTCAGTAGATGATTCTCTTTGGAGTTTGGTCCAAAACAATGAATCTAGAAGCACAGCAGTAGCCAACAGAACTTGCTTTTAGCTGGGTGTCTCCATTTTGACTGCACTCTTGACTTGCATCATCACGTGGTGCCAGTTGGAAGCAGAAATTCATATTTTATGCTGTTCCCCAAGTCAGTAACTTTTCAAGTCTAATGCCATATTTAGAAAAAACTCTAACAAATGTGCAGTATCCCATTTATTATGAAGAAAATGCTTGAGTCACCCTGCACTGTTAGGAAGAAAAACATTTTTTTTCATCTCGAGTTTCTAGGATTCCTTGTAATCCCTGCATATTTATAGGATTTCTGCTGGGTATAAAAGCTGGAAGATAATTTCCTTAACAACAAATTTCATTTTTCTCCTGCAGATCTGCTGTACAGTATACTGTGTTATACCAGTCTGGTTCCTTCTTGGCACAGCAGACACTAAGAATCAGAGAACGAGGTTTTTCTGCCACCAGATCACTAACCGAGACCTTCCTACTCTTCTCCTCAGTTTTTTGTTCTGCTTCCTTCAACAGTGGACACATTCCTGCCAGGCTTTGTGCTGCCATCTAATTTGCACAGCAGGATCTACAAGACTGAACAGATGGCTGGCCTCAGTCAGGGCAAGAAGACCATAACATGTGCCAAGTGCTTGGCCTCATTTCAGCCAAGCAGTGTTGTATTTTTTTGTCCCCATTGCAACAAGGGTCCCATGTGCTCTGGTAGTGCTGTGTTAGGGACATCTGACTTATCATCCAATGGCAGTACAAGCTCCCATGATGACTCGTTGCCTCATCAGTCAAAGGAACAAGTGTCAGTTGTAGCAGAGGTGAGCAGATTGGGTTCATATACAACATTCCTCTCCGTGCAGTTCTCAAATTTGTATTCAGACTAGTTATTTCTTCTTATTCCACAATGATTACTGCTCATTTCTGCTCAGAATAACAAGAACTATATTTCCCCCTATGCCCTCATAAATGTTGTATAATAGAATGGCCTAGATTCTGACTAAATTCTAAAATCTACTCAGAGTTTTTCTGAAGGCTTTCACTTAGTAATGCTGCACAAAACTATTTTCAGTGCTTACAAACATCCTGGTTCTCTAGAAACTGTGGATAACAGGGGCAGGTTATCATACTCTATGATTGACTGTAAGTACATGGGACAGTTTTATGGAGGGCTGTTGTTTTAAAAAAAATCTTACTGCTTAATAGAAAGGTTCATGAACAAATATGTCTAAGCCAGTGGTCTCCAACCTTTTTTAAGTAGGAGATCACCTTTGGCATTTAAAAGCAACGCAAGATCTACCGTGTGCCACTGCCACCTACCCCCCCTGCCCAGCCGGTAAGTGTGTAGGGAGGGATAGGAGGGGTGCAGATCGAGACAGAGGGAGACAAAATTATTTGGGGGCACGTTCCCCCCAGCAGGTAAGTCCCACCCATCTGGGGCCTCACTCAACTTACCCCTGCTCCTGCCTATGTGGCACTGTCTCTCACCGCAGGGGCCTCAATCTAGCCCCCCGCTGCTTCCCTCCCCCATGGACTGACTTGCTGGACTGGGGCGTGTGTGTGCATGCATATGGGCACTCAGCCCCCCACCCCAACCTCAGATAGACTCCAAGAGGCTCTGAGATCTACCGTAAGAGGCTCTGAGATCTATTGGTGGATCAAGATCCACTGGTTGGAGACCACTGGTCTAAACTACTAAAAAGTGTAGTCTTCATTTTTTTTGAGAACATGTAGTATTAAGGTTTCTCAAAAGACACCCGTAGGAAACATAATACATTGACTTACTGTTTTAAATACTTTAACAATTGTAAAATGGTTTCTAAGTTCCAAGTTATTAATGTTCAGATGCGTATTAAAGATTGTACTGTGCGTATATAGAAATATACATTTAAAACCTAAGTTGTAAATCAATGATGAGGAAGTGTATGTTCTAAGGGGCTCTCTTTCAAGCGGTTGGCCAAAGAATTCTAGAAGTAGTTTGTTTTTTAAATAACTTTTAAAAATAACTTTTAAATAATTTTTTTAAATAACTGTTTTAATTAACATTTTGCTGTTTGAAATGTAGCTAGTAGATTATGTAAGGGGGAAAAAGTTATACAAAATGATGCAAAATCCATACACTAACCAGTAGTGTCCAACTTTGTGGCCCCATGGGTTGGATGAGTGGTGTAGGATCGGTCCATGGGCTGGATCCCGCATGAGATCAGCATGTGTGGTTGGTCTATGGGTGTGATCCAATACCTGGGTCTGACCCTGCACGTCCATATCTGTCATGTGCTCTCACAGTCTGGCGAACCACGTGAGGCCATGTTATCCAGCCCATGGGGTTCCCCACAGTTCCAGTAATTTAGTAGCGGGGAGTGGCAATTAACACTACCACTGTTTTCCTTGAAGTCAAATTTTCAGACCCTTGGGGAGCCCTGCAGGCCAGATGTCTTGGCTCTGCAGGCTGGATTTGGCCCGCAGGCTGGAAGCTGAGCACCTCTATACTCATTTAAGCACTTAGCCTAAAGGATCCTCATTTTGGCACTTAGCTCTGGCTTCAGTGAAATGCTAACATTCTTTGCTGAGTAGATGTGTTTTGTTGAATCATCCCCTGAATAGGGATGGATTTGAGTGTATGTTAGGTGCTTTGCTGAACTAAAATCCTATATCAGTGTGGCCTGATTTTTGGAAGTGGTGAGTACCAACAAATTCCATTGAAGTCATTGGCACGGCAGCATTCAGAACATTTTGAAAATTAGGCTTTTGATGCAGGCTGGTTTGAAAATGATGGGCAGCTTTCTCACCCTCTAATATCCTTCAGTTCTAGCATACATAGGTGATATAGCAGTATGTAAATAGTAATTATTGCACATTATAACAATAGTAGGTGAAAAAAAATAGAAGTTTATTTTAAGTTACTTTTTAATTTCTCTTTAGTTCATTCTTACTGATGTATAGACTTTTTATTTGGTATTGTTCTTGAAACAGTTAATGTATGGACTGGAGACATGCTTACCTTAGATCATAATCTCCTCTCTAATATTGTAGTCTGTAAGATCATATAGTCACAACCTTTTAAAAGCTTCAGGTGAAGGAGTTTGTATTAAATATACATCTGAAAATAATATATTTGAAAAAAAGGACTTAAAACTTAAATTTCAGAACAAAATAAATCATCTGGGATAGTAACATAAATGGGTCCACTTTAAAACAGCACTTTCAAATAGATGGGTACAAATTAAATACCATCTTAAATCAGTCACATATGAGCATACTGTCAATGACTTGTCTTCATGAATTATAGTAAGTAGGGGACCAAAATGGGAGAAGTGTTAATAAGAAAGCTAAAAGAGGTTCAGCCTCAGTTATTCCCTCACTCTTAATACTGTACAATCATCTCTGTTTCTTTTAGCAATTTTATATATGGTAGACATATAGATGACTATTAAGTCACTGTCATATAAAAAATATCCAATTGTAGGCCTGTCAGAAGATATGTGATGCTTGATAATGCATGAGGAAATTACTTTAAAATGGCAATCATCTTCTAAAATATAAGAAGCACTTTCTCTTCTCCTTTGCTTTGTTTCATTCAGCATCATATTCATAGAACATTACTTTATTACAGATGGTTTTATAACAAAAAATTTCCTCAATTATAGTCACAATGTTTCATTCCTAGACCCCAGTTATCACAAATAATTATTCTTTACTTATGACAAGCTTGTCTGTGATGTGTGATCTCCTAATATCCAAATAAGTTGGAGTTGCTAGCATCTAAAGATGTTTCAACTGAATCTATACTGGGAAAGTTGGTAAGCATTCAGAAGACCGTGTAGTCTAAAACCACCATTTATCCTTAGTTTTCTCCTGTTCTCTTTTGATTTATTCCATGTGTTCTGTGTCAAAGAATTTCTGTGTTCCTGACACACAACCTCTTTAAATTCCTCTGACAGTGGGGGTGACTCTTCATTTATACTCCCATTTATTAGAACACTTACAAATCAGTTTAACTTTATATCTATGAACACTGCATAACTTCAAGCAGATGAGTAGTGTGATTACCTTCAGTGGGAGTACTAGAATGCTTATAGCTCAGTAGGTAAGTGTTATGTTCAATGGGGCTATAGCCATTAAGTTCTAATACCTGCTGTCTCACACTCACACAATTTAAATGCGTCATCTGTACCATCCTTGAAAGCGAGATGTGGTTTCTGAGAATCTAAGTGATATGATTTCTAATATGTGTAGTAAGTAAATTGTGCATAGGGGTACTGTTGTATTAAATGTGGCCGTTTCAGGTTTTTCAGGCATTTAAGTCTAATTCCTCCTCTTTGTAAACAGATACAACTCAGTTGACTTTGGAATAGTTCCTGTTTACATTAAGGGAGAACAGAATAGAATAGGAGTAATGAAGATCTGCAAAGACAAAATCATTTACATAATTCTGGTATAGTTTTTTTTTTTTTGCCCCTCAATTTGCCGAATTTCAACTTGGGGGGGGCTACCAAATTGATTTTGATGGAGCCTCTAGATTTTGCCCTACATCAAACTTTTACACATGTGATTAATTGTATTATATATCTGATATTAGATGATGCAATGATAAACCGCATAAAGATTTTTAAAATAGCAAATTCTATTTTAATTTCATGCTTTTTATTTTTTGTATAAAGATGCCAAAATCAGAACAAGTAGAACCTTATAGAAAAATGCTCACCCAAGTGACTCGCAGCAGTAGTGCAGAATCTAAAGTTCCTCACACACGAATAGATGATGGAGCTGCTATTCAGGTATGTGGCCATTTTTATCATTAACAGCAGCCTTCTGAACCCTAGGTTTAATTGCGCTGTATCAGCAGATAGAGACATTTAGCTATGGATGTATAAAATTTAATTTTTTCTAGGACTTCCAGCTGCTGCTTTTCCCCCAGTAGAACATTTTTGGCATGTCAGCATCTTCATTAAATGTATTGCAGCAGTTTTTCACGCCCAAGAAACCTAAGTCCTGAAACAGACTGTCTATTTTAAGGCTTTTGTTCACTATATTGAACTAACCAGGAACCAGATTCCCACATTCAGGAGTCCAGATTGTTTTCATTCTCTGCCTGTGTAACAAGGGTGGGAGGCAGGAGGGGGAAAGTTATTTCCCTAGCTGTAAATGAAAAGAAGGCAGAAACAAATTAATAAAAGATATTTGTCTTTCAGCAGTATTAATGCTTGTGGCTACTCTCTGTAAATACATTGAAATTATCATGACAGAATCTTAAGAAATAAGAAAAGTCTCACCTAAAAAATAAGATTTGGCAGTAGGAAAAAATCACAAAAAACAAATTCAGTTGTCTTTCCTTTTCATTTCTTCTTTAAAGGTGCAAAACTTCTGTTAAAGTGCTCAAAATCTCCAGTAATTAACAACCTGATGCTTATTGAAATCAGCGGAACGATTTTTGCTGATTCCAGTGTGCATTAAGTAACAGACACCCATGCTATATAGGGGTGGGCAAAATACAGCCGATGGGCTGGAACTGGCCCGCGAGGCCATTCTATCTGGCCTGTGGGGCCCCTAAAAAAAAGTGTAGAAAATTAATATTTTTCTGTCCTTGGTTCCTGTCAAAAATGACAGGAACCAAAGGCAGTAGAACCCAAGGGAAGCCCGGCGGGCTCCAACAACAGTGGGGCCTGCCCAGCCCTGCCCCCCAGCCGGAAGCCCCAGCTATGGTTTCTGGGCTGGGAGCACGTGGCTGCTGCGGTGCAGGAAGCTCAGGTAAGTAGGGGTGACCCCAGGCAAGGAAGGAGTGTGTGTGTGGGGGGGAAAGCGGCCCCTCCCCGCCCACGCCCGGTGCCCTGCACTACAGCTGCTTGCAGCCTGCATGCGGCTGTCTGTGCCTGCTCTGGACAACCCCATGTGGGCCATGAGCACCTGCGGCGGGGGGTGGGGGAGGGGCTGCTTCCCCCCCATGCTCAGGTTTTCCCTGGGCTCCTTCCCTGCATGGAGAAAAGCAGCCCCTCACCTGCCCCATGGCTGGCGCCCCGTGCTGCAGGCCTTCGCAGCCTGCACGGGGCTGTCCAGAGCAGGCACAGGCAGTCCCAGACAGTCTGTGAGCAGCTGTAGCATGGGGTGCCGGGCATGGGGCAGGGAGCGGCTGCTTTTTCCCCTCCTCCCCCAGGCTGGCAGTGGGGTGGGTTACAAGCTGCTGCTGAGTACAGGGAAAAGTGACCCCTCGCGCGCCCCATTGCCAGCGCCCCACGCTGCAACCACCTGCTGCCTGCATGAGGCTGCCTGTGCCTGCTCCAGCCAGCCACGCACAGGCTGCAACTGCCTGCAGCGCGGGGCCCTGGCCATGGGGCAGGCGAGGGGCCGCTTTTCCCCGTGCTCAGCACCAGCCTCTTCCCTGCTGGCAAGCAGGGAGTCGGGTCTGTGTGCTGCCCCCGCCTGTACTGCGGGGCTGGGGGGCACTGGGTGTGAGTGGGTGGGGAGCCAGTGGGAGCACAGGGCCCACACTGGTGCCCCCGGGCCAGTGCCGGTGAGGCCCAGAGCAGGGTGGCAGGAGCGTGGGGTCCCAGCTGGCGTGGGCTCTATGGAGCCAGGCCACCTCCCCCCTCCTGGCTGGTGCATTCCAGCCTGGCTCCACAGACCCCTGCTGTCCTGTGCCCTGCTCTGGGCCCCACCAGTGCAGGCCCTGGGACGTTGGTCCCAAGACATTGGGACGTTGGTCCCAAGATGGTGACCAGAGCGGGGCACCTGTCAAGGGGTGGGCCTACTCATGCGGCCCTCGACAGCCTGCCAAAACTGGGTAAGCAGCCCTCCGCCCAAAATAATTGCCTGCCCCTGTGCTATACATATGCAGATATACAAATAAAAAATTTGTGAGGTCTGGATTATTTTAAATATTTTAAACATGTACCTTACCTATTCGTTTGAGATGCTGATCAACATTATAATAACGTAATTCTTTGGAATTTGAGATGGAAAAATCATCCTACAACCTACATAATTCATCAGCAGCATTCTTATACCTTGTCACACACCATGACTGAAACAGATATTCTGTATAAGAGTCTTTATATGTGGGCAGGACTGATAATCTCCTATAAAAGAACATCTTTTAAATATTCCACCCATAATGTATATACTTTTAACAGCAGCAATTACATTTTGCTGTTGAAGAATTTAAAATCACATTTCTTCTCTGATTCTCTGTTCTTTTAGCAAATCTATTCTTTTGGAAGGAAACTAGGACAAGGCAGCTTTGGAGTGGTTATTGAAGTGAGGCACAAGGAAACTGGCAAAAAATGGGCAATCAAAAAAGTGAACAGAGAAAAGGTAAATATATAAATCCATGGTGTATTTTAATTCCTTCTTGCTTTTTTAGGATGATTCTTTTTTTTAACTGGTCATTATCTGAACATTATGGTATCTTTTTGCATTCAAACCTCTTACTGCAGTCCACATATGCATTTACTCTCACTGTTTAATGTTTATTCTCGCTACCACTTGCTAGTGTTTTCTTATATGAGTTCCATCAAGTTTTAATGATTAAACACACAGGCTGGATCCAGACATGTAGGCACATTAATGTCATACAAGTGGCACATTAATCAGTGTTCAGCCAGGGCAAAATTTGTACCAGGATTTCCCAGTAGCAACCCCTCCCCCCTCCCTGGAAAAAACATGGTGCAAAGTGGTGAATGCCAGGACAAATGCAGAGATGGAGGAGCAGGCAGCCAGGGCTGAGGCACCTGGTACCCCAGCCAGCCACTTCTGGGTTGGCTGGGGTGCAGGGTGCCTCAAGATGGGGGAGCAGGCAGCCCTGGGCTGTCCGTTCCCTTGTCTCCACATGCCTCAATGCGGAGGCACTGAAGTAAAGCCTCTAGGCTGAGGCACGTGGAGACAGGGGAGCAGACAGCCTGAGGCTGCCTGCTCCCCTATCTTGAGGTCCACTGTACCTGGGAGCTCCCCAGCTGGCCAGGGCACAGGGTGCCTTAGCACAGGGGATACATAACCCCAGCTGAGATACCTTGTGCCCCAGCGAGTCCCCCCTCCCACCCTCTTCCCCCTGCAGCATGTGGAGCAATGGGACAGTGTGTCCTGGTGCAAAGCACATGGGCAGGGTCATGTATTGGGGCACAAAGTACTGGTACAAATTTGTGCTGCTACTGTATATGCTGCGGCAAAGGCATGCCCCTGCTTGTGTGGACATGGCCATAGAGTCCAACCTTGTCAGTTTGGATTATTATTCTTTCATGAAGTTGTAATTGATTAAAAAGTTTGCAGGATCAGCCTCTTAGTTATGTAAATCTGTTTAAAGAATGTCAGATGTTAGTTTAATGTATCATTTCTAGATTCTATTTCTTTTTGCTAATGAATTTATTACAATCCTAAAAGAAGATTAATGAAGTTTTACATTAAAACAACATAGACATAGTCTAAATACTTGCATGACTAGTTACACCCAGTGACAAACCATTTTTTGGCTGCATGATAGACCCTGTAAAGGCAAGATACTATAAAATCTCTAGTGGCTGTGTTATTTTGCCTACCCATTGGCCCAAATTAACAATTAGTGCTGCATTATTACATCATAGACTTACTGTTATCAACTTGCTAAACTAACTGGCAATTATTATTTATCTTTAGTTAAGTTGCTACAAATAGTTACTGAACTTCTAATCTATTTTTATCGCACAAGAGGAATAGCATGCTTGGGTCTGATTGTACTTGGATGGGAGACTTCCAAGAAGAGTAGTTTGTAGTCTTTTCATCTACATTGTTACTATACCAAAGCTCAACATGCTGTTAAGACGTGCTGTGTTGTCTGCTACTTTCTTATGGATGAGACAAAAAATATTTGTGAGCATTTAAGATCCTATGCAAATAGTCACAGGATTAGGGGTATTGGCTCCATTGGGCTGGCTGACTTCCAACCTGAGTAATTACATTTTGTTTATCTGCACTCTCTTGATATTATTCATTTTCTATTTTGAATGTATTTTACATTTTGGTTTCTTTTCTCCATGTTAGGTGAAATAATTCCTGTTTCTTTCTCTCACACGTGTCTGCTTGTGTATGTCTGTAGTGTGTGTGTGTGTGTGTGTGTGCGCGCGCGTGCGTGTGCATGCATGTATATGTATATACTAGCCAACTGTCTGTCAAGAATGATGGGGGGAAGTGGGGAGAAAAAGTACTGCCACCCACCACCCCACACTGCCACTGCTCTGCCTCCAGCCCTATGCGCTCCACCTACCCCTCGCTGCTCCACCCTGCGGCACCACCACCTGCCAGGCATGGTGGAGGGGAGGAAGCTTGCATGCAGCAGTTGCAGCCATCAGCCAGCACCCCATGCTACCACCACTGCGTGTCTGGCCATGCACAACCCCCTCCCCTCCCTCCTGGCTGTTCTTAGGGCCTGGTGGTGGCGGTGGCAGGGCGCCACCACCGTGCCCTCCCCTCCCCTCCCCTTCCCTTCTCCACTCCTCCCTGCCGTCTCCCTCTGCCTGCTGGCTTTTGTTGGACCCCATTGGCAACAGCAGTGAGGCCAGCGCTGTGCCGCCAGCACCCCACGCTGCTGCCTCCAAGGAGCAGGGCCCTGGGAGGGGGGGGCAAGGCCATGGTGGCACTCTGCCATCCCAGTCTGTCCCTGCCTTTGCCTCAAGGAGCAAGGCCTTGCCCCCCACACCCCCTCCAGCCCCTCAGTCCCCACTGTCATGGTGCTGTGTTTGTCCGCTGTGTGTGTCTGTCTGTGCAGAGCACTCTGATTGGTTGTTTCAGTCAGCATCGTGATTGGCTGCTGAGACAAGCAATCAGAATGCAGAAAAAGCATTATAGACAGACAGACTAAGGCTTGTATTATATTAGAATGGATATGTGTATAGATATGTGTGTGCGTGTGTGTGTTATATATTTTTTTTTTTTGGGAAGAGTTCCAAAATCCTTTATGCTGGAAAACAGTCCAAAAAAGTAAGATGTTATTAGTCATAAAACTAAGCTATACAGGTAGCAAACCCAAGGTGCAAGAATAATTATTACATATTTATTATTAAGAATTAGTATGTAACTGTGTTTCTAAATGTAAGTTCTGTTCATGTCTTTGAATAATTTCTGTAGGCTTTGTAAAGAAAAATTGCCATTGTTGAAAAAATGTGGCCATGTAATGAATTTTGTGATGTCTGCTAAATGCATTTCCCATCTATAATTAAGGCTGGAAGTTCTGCTGTGAAGCTACTTGAAAGGGAGGTGAGCATCTTAAAAAGAGTGAACCATGAACATATAATACATTTAGAAGAAGTGTTTGAGACTCCAAAGGTAAGGCTTCCTTAATTGCAATATGATGAAAGTTATTAATGCCAAAAATAAATATAACAACAGCATTTCTGTCTACATTTTGAGCCAATTTCTCTTACCTTCTGGTTAACATGTTTCACATATTGGACAGTTTTCACAGTCATTGACTAGAACATTGTGGATACGTTTGTTTTCTGTTTTGGTGCCCAGCCTTTTCATCCCTGAAGCTGGAGGGGCAATGCCAGGTCTGCCTATGGGCTGGATCCAACTCGTGGGCCCAATTAAGGTGCCGGGGGTTGTGCAGCCCCACCCCAATCCATCTGTCCAAGGCAAGGAGGGGGCAGCTAGGTCCCAGTCTGGATGGGGAAGGGGAGGGAGAGGGGGACAAGCAGCCTGGCAGTGATCTGGATGTGCAGAGGTAGGTGCGTGGAGAGGCTCATGGGGGCTGGGGTGGAGAAGAGCAGCCAGGCCCCAATCTGGATGAATGGGGGTAGGGGCAGAAACAGCAGGCCACAATCTGGATGTGTGGGGGGCGGGGACGGGGACGGAGTGGAGTGGCCTCAATCTAGATTCGCGGGAGTGGGGTTGGGGAGGCAAGGCAAACAGGCCTCATCTGGATCTGCAGGGTGGGTGGGGTGGAGTGGCCCTGATTTGGATGTGTGGTGGGGGAGGGCTGGGGAAGCAGCCTGGCCTGACTTGGATGCATTGCGGGTAGGGCCAGCCCTGATCCTGCTGTGTGGCAATGACCAACACAGGGTAGGATCTAGCTGCAGGGAGCTTCTACTTTCTCCCTTTCAGATTGTTAATTTGGAGCCCCCTACTGCTAAATATCTAAGCTTTGGGGATCCCAGTGGGCCAGATGCCATAGCTTCATGGGGTGGAGGTTGAACACTCCTGCTCTGGACCAGAGATGCTCAAACTCTGGCCCACAGGCCGGATGCAGCCAGTGGAGCCATTGCATCTGGCTCGAGGGCTCCCCACATGTCTGGAAGTTTGGCAGTGGGAGAGTGATGGCCATTAATATGGCCACCCTGCCAAATCCCCAAGCCCAATACCTGTGAGGCCCGTCGGAACCAAGCTATGCTCTCCCCCTTGCCCCAACTTCTGGATCAGGACCCAGCCATGTCCCCTTCCCCCATGCAGGGCCGTGTAGGAGTGTTACTATCATGGATCATCATGTTTTTGTTCTGTGTTTGGTCAGTGCACAGCACAATGAGGTCCTGATCCATGACTAGTGCTCCTAGTTAGTACAGTAATAAAAATAATAAGTTTGAAGAGAAATCATTATTTTGGCTCTTTGTTAATATCAGCGGATGTTCCTTGTTATGGAGCTGTGTGAGGATGGAGAACTTAAAGAAATCCTTCACAGGAAAGGACACTTCACAGAGACTGAGACAAGGCACATCATTCAAAGCCTGGCATCAGCAATAGCATATCTTCACAAAAAAGGTAAGGAAGTTAATTGGGTCTGAATGTTAGTGTTCTTTAAAAGCAATTACAATTACTGTTCTGTGTTTCACAGTGTAATTGTGGCCTCACAATCTAGGAGTGAAGCATCTCACTTTAATGCTTTTTGAAACTTTATTTTTTATTCTTTAACTGTTAATGTTTCCTTTTACTACTTTGCTCCAACCTTCTGATAACATTTATTTTTTCTAATTTCATAACTGCTTTGCGTTACATCATTATCTTATTTCAACAGCTAAGTCTATTATAGCAGAGAAAATGACGTGGGACTGGAGTGCTCTTGTCTGTCCTCCACTTAAAATGATGCAGTCAATATCGGCATTTTGATTCACCCTAGGGAAACATTAAAATACTGTACAATCCATGACAGAATTAACCAATTCAGCCAAAAAAAATAGAATTCAGTGTTTTCAGTTTTTCTTTCTCCATTGTAGGAGTGGGAAAGCTTGTATTTGAATTCCATAGAAATTGTTCGTCTCTTTAGTTTCAACTTATTAGCTGAAATAATAAGCAGTTCCTCTGTCTTTATATCAAGAAAAATGTTATATGAAGAATAGCCCCTTCTTTGAATCAAGCATATGTTTGCTAGGCTGAAAAATGGGCAGAAAAAGAGCTCTATAGCAACTGCATAAGAATGCATCTGGGTGCCTGAGGCAGCTAACATGCACAAGGGCAGTGGTGACTTCTGGTTGCTGCTGCTGCCATGATCACAACCATGTGGCTGCAGTGAAAGTAGTTTTTTTTTCATGTCCCCACCTTGCTCCCCATCCCCATCAGCACATGGGACTGTTGCCCCTGTCACTCTGCTGTAGTTATGCCACTGTTCTTCCCTTTTTGCCTATTGGATATTGGGAGAGACTGGGCTTATAAAAATATTTGCAAACGTCGCAAATAATGATAATTAGAGGTGCACCAATCTACTGGTTACCTGTTGGAGTGGCACCAGAAATGACACTGTCGGCTATTGGGGTTTTTTTGGCTGTTGTAGCCGATAATATTTCATAGTTTCTAGGGTCGGAAGGGACCTGAGCAGA
>NW_017729025.1:136355217-136367705 GCF_001723915.1 Gavialis gangeticus
GTCTGGTAAGGGGGGCACACGTGTGTACAAAACACACGTGATAATTATTTACTGATAATTTACTGATAATTTAATTTACTGATAATTATGCCTTGTGGCTGGGCCCTGGGATGCCTGGGTTCCCTCTCCCCTGCGAGGCTGGGGCCCCCAGATGCCGTGGTTGTCTCCCGTGAACTGGGGTGACCTTGAACACTGAGGACCCAATTCAGATACAGGGGCCCGAGCCGTTTTCCATCCCCACCACCATCCCCTCGCCGACGGGCTGGACTGGGTTAGAGTGGCGTGGAGCAACTGGCGCATTGTCCCAGGTCTGATATGCCATAGAATGTGAACTGGGGCCAGGGTGGGCACTGTAAAAGGCGGTGAGTGCTGCAGAGATGTAACTGGTGGGGGGAAGGGGCGGGTGGCGCTGTTTGGCCCAGCCCGCAGTGCCTCAGCCTGCAGTGCCTGGGGGTCTGCAGATTAGGGGCCAGGGGCAAAGCCTGGCAGGGGCTCAGGCAGCCACTCCTTCCCACTGTGTGCAGCAGGGTCCTTTCCCGGTCCATTAGCTGGGCTTAACCACCCATTCCTAATTGGGACAAGTCCTGGTCCCAGGCCTCATGACTTTGGGACAACATTTGTTCCGGATTTGCAGCATCCTGCAGGGATCAGGAAATGGTGGGTTTTCCCTTGCAGGCAGGCAGCATTTTAGCCTGCAGGGGGCTGCTTGGGGCTGCTGGGATTGGGATGCAGGGGGTGCCACATGCATGTGCAAGCCCACACACGTGCACGTGGCCAGGAATACAGCTTGGCAGCATTGAGAGCAGCTCCCTGCAGGGAAATCTATGGGGGAAGGGGTGGGGGGAGAGGGCAGATTGAGACCCCCACAGTGAAAGAGGAAGTGGGGCAGGGGCTGAAAGTGCTGCCCAACCAGAGTGGTGCATGAGACCTGGGGCTGGGTCAGGGAGCAAGGCGGAGCCATGGGTGCTTGTCCAGGAGGCATGATGGGGGGCAACTCCCAGTTGCTGTGCACACCTCCAGAGGTATGGAGGGGGTTATGTGCCTCCCCAGTTTACGAATGGGAGGGGGGCTGGAGTGGGCAGCCTGCTGTGGGTTCAGAGCTCCTCACCCTGCTGCCTTTTCCTTGAGAGTCCTGTGCCAGGTGCAAGCCCCCTGCCCAGCTGGCAGCAGCATGGGTGGTGGCAATGGTGGCATGGAGTTGTGTGCTTTGCTGCTGCTGGGCAGGCAGGGGGTGTGCAACTGGTGCGGGGCTCTCAGGGCAAGCAAAGCAGGGAGCCCTAAGCCTGCAGCAGGCAACCCACATCTGCCCCTGCCCCATTCGGCTCTGCTTCGGCTGTGGTGGGGCGGGCATGGAGGGGCCTGGGAAGAGAGGCAAGCATATGTCATCCTACCCTCAGCCCAGCCGGGTCCTGCCCTTCCTGGGACCAGGGCCAGAGCTGGATCCATTCAGCCTCTCCCATGGGGCACAGGGGCTTGCGGAAAGGGCTGAAGGGCTCCACGCAGCCAGTCACAGGCACTACTAGGCCAGTCCTGCCTGCTGCAACTGGCACAGGCTCTGGGGACTTTTACATGTGCTCCAGGGGTGTGGGGGGTGGCGCTTTAATTAGAGCAGCTCCAACAGCCACTCTAATTAAAGTGCCATGGCGTCTCATTTATCAGCATCCCCACACTTAAAGATGGTGGCAGAGAAACATGAACTAAAGCTTTTTCAACACGCTTTAGTTCAAGTGCCCCCCCACTGCCATTTTTAAGCATGAGGATGCTGATACACAAGATGCAGGATGCTTCTGGAGCATGCCAAAAAAAAGGTATATTTATGCCAGTAGTTTAAAATGCCTTGCATTATTACTAATTATTGGTTATTGGGTTGGCATCGGCTGATATGGTTGGTTAATAATCAATCGGCTATCAGTGTCGGCCAAAAAAATCTTTTATCACTGCACACCTAATATCCATCCTGGTTCCTCCCCATTCTTTTACTATAGGTTTTTTGCTAGTTTGTGATACTATAACACAAAAAGTGATGCAAACTGCTTTCCTTATTACAAAACATGAGGAGGATGGATCCAAATTTGATCATTATGTTAAATTCCTTCTATTAATGGACAAATGCTCCTTTCTTTAAGTTTCACTAATGAAGAAGAAAATGCATCCGAACTGTTCAGAGAAATTACACAATTGAAGGCATTTAAAGCATTTATGTCAGAATATTTTCATTGTATTTGGTAAATAACATTTTATTCTTTGTTCTTTCTTGACAGACATTGTTCATAGAGATCTGAAACTGGAAAACATTTTAGTTAAAAGCACTGACATCAATGAAGCAAACGAGATGAAATTAAATATAAAGGTAAGACTAGAAATTTTTAACAACTCTGCATTGCTCACTTATTTTGATATCCAGATATTACTGAAGGATGTAATTTTGGTACCTAGTAGTGTCTTTTGAAAAGAGACACTAAATGATATTAGTAAGTTAGAAAAAAAAACAACCCCAAATTGATAGTTAAGCTCCACTGAAAGAATTTTTTTTCTGTCAAATAAAAAGTTGTATACCTTCAAGTCAACTGGGGGAGAAAAAGACCCAACCCATTAAAAACCTTAGAGAAAGCTTACCTTATTTTTCTAGACAATGGCTGTCTAACCGGCTGCCCAGAGGCCACATGCAGCCCACAAAGGATTAAAGTGGAGCCCCTGGGTTCCCATGTAGCCACCACTCCCCCCACTCCATTGCTCTGGCTACAGAAGCAGCCAGGGTCTCCAGGCTCCCTCTGTGTCTGGCTTCCCCTTCCCCACCCCAAGGTGAGGGGCAGTGTAGTGCAGCACAGAGCACAGTGTGGAGGCAGTGGCATAATAGAAAAGGGGGCACAAAATTAGCCACAACTGCAACAGTGACTGATTGCACCTTTGTGAGCAGCATCACCCATTGCTGCCTGTGGTGAGGAGCTGCAGTGCCATGGTAAGCCCAGGATGCCTGAGAGGTGCAATGCAGCAAGGGACCCTACAACCAGGGAACTTAGGGTGAGGTGGGGTACATGTGCAGTAGGGCAGGATGCATGGTGCAGCCCTGTTCCAGACACTAGGATAGTTCCAAAACATTCATTACACTAAGGTAGCAGAAACTCTTAAATTATAGCTAATATTTTAAATTATGCGCATTATCAATTTAATGTAAATCTGGTGTGTTTTTTTTTTTAAAGAATCTTTGATTTAAGTACAACTCACATTCCACAGTAGACTGTTTTGTATTCTGATAAATATTTACTACTTTCAAAATATTTACTACTTAAAATGTCTGTTTCTTTATAACCTATTCTTATTGCAAGAATTGTTCCCTGCTGGCCAATAAATCAAATGTTACATCATTTACTAGTTGCTTAACATTTCAAGTACAGATGTTGGCAAAATTAATACATTTGTTGAAACAATCTTTAGAGCTGAAGTGTTGGATTGTGGATCTATAGTATGTGTTATGAAATACGTATAATATTTTATATGTTGTATAATAAGATCACTTCAGTAAAATGGTCTCCGGAAAAATTCATGTGTACATAGTCAATCACCATTAACATTACCATAAGAATTTCTTGTTAATCTTGTGCTGTTCATGAAAATATAATAGCCAATAATAATAGCAAGCCAGTGGAATTTAGGACTTCCTCTCTGGATGATGTTTATCAGAGCATCATTACTAGGAACCTCAGAAAAGTAATTCAGGAGTGTCTGTTAATGATATTGGTACCATTTTTAATATAAGGACTCCCAAGTCCCTTGAGGGGTGGAAGAGACGAAGGACGTTTGTATGTATTTAGAGACTGATGTTCAAAGTGACATCTCTAAAGTGTATCTTTACCTGCAACTTAAGAGTCAGGCTTGAAGGTTACTCTGTGGATACGAATGCACTGAGAGGCTTTCACAGATGTTTTTTACAGCCAGAGAGTCTTTGTCAACAAGTGACCCAAAGAAAAGTAAAGACATTCCCCAGCTTTTTAATTGGTGAAAATAGGAAGCCCATGTAATAATTGGAACCTCCCTTTGAAATACCCTCCGGGTCATTCATTCTTTATAAAATACTTTGGGTTTTCCCGCCGATCCTCCTCAGTCTCATTCCTGGTCAGCCATTTGATCCCGGTGGTGATTCTATAGATAGGTACTGCAGCTTGTAGGGAAGAGGTAACTGTATTTTAAATTTTGCATATCAAGTCCTTACTGTTAGGTCCCCAAATGTCTCAGTTTAAGAGAGGGGTCAAGATCAGAATGGAAAATAATTAACATATGCTACTCTCTCTAGGACTATCCTATTTCTCTCTCCACCCTAAACAATATAAATTCTTTGAGTATTTTTACAATGGCCTAACTTTGAGTGTTTGTATATTATTACTGTGGTTGAATATGGTGTTACTGTCAGGAGTTTGCAATTATTTGCTAGTAGCAAATCTACTTTTTGGTGCATATTTGGAAATTCTTAACTTATGTAAGGGGTGAGGCCAATTCCCAAAGCCTTGCTTACAAGTCTGAATTGCCTGAGATTTCTGGGCATAAAGAGAGGTCAGTCTCAAAAAGGAGATAATAAAGTAATGAAATTTTCACTTGTGATTGTAAAGTATATATGTATTCATACATATGGAGTAATCTTTCTCATTTCCAACAATAGAACAAGGCTTTGTTTATTGTCCTGGTGGTAAATGGGTGTCAATGGTAGAGTGGAAGTGTTTCTGGTATGCTGAGACACCATAATATTACACACAAATGTCCACAAGAGCACTGGAGAGCATGTGTTGAAAAAGCTATTTTAAAACGTATTTATAATAAAGGTTAAAGTATGGATTCTTTTAAATTGTCAGGTCCTGGTGTATGGAGAAGGACAGGCTCTGGTCACTACCTGGTTCACCATCTCTGGAACATGCAGCATAGTCCCTGTACTCAAAAGGCAACTTTCCTATATTATGGCTGCTTGTGGTGTAGTTGCTCTGTGAAATAGGAGGATCCTAGTATTCTTTTCCTGCATATATACAGAAACAGTCATAATAATTAGCCCCAGTCAGAGCTGGCCTCAGTTTCATTAGTTAGGGTCATGTCATCAGAAACAATGATTACAAGAGGAAGGGGTAGCAAAATGTGATAGTGTTATCCTTTCAATAATACGTTTAATGTTGGCATAATCGTTTCTGTCATTGGATACTAGAGAAACAAAAAGAGGAAACTAGTTCAGTTTAAAAAAGTAAGAGTAAATCTTTTTTAAGATATTGATCACTGCAGAAGTCTCATGAGATATATCTCTACTATCCATGAGATTACAAGAAGGGTAGAAGGTGTAAATTTAACATCTGGTGTGCCTCAGTACCATGCAGTTGTAAAATGCACAATACCTACATTGGACAAGAATGAAACTTCCAAATTTTAGATCACTTTCCACCAATAAGATTTTCTAAATGTGGGCATATGTATATCTTATCTACTTACATTTGCCAGTTCCATGTAAAATGAATACCAGTGTTTAAAACAAAAAAATATAATTATTTTGTAGCTCAAATTGTTCAGCCTCTGCTTTTATTTCTGGATTGAATGCAAGAGCAGGTATCTTGTTTGGATGTCTGACTCGGTTCAGCAGAACATTGCCTAGGGAAATTATGTTAGCAAATGACGTTTTACCTCCTCTGACTTTTTTTTTAAGAGAGAGTATGAAAGGAAAGAGCCACCAAAATCTTAATGGGGTGTAAAATTAGCCCTGAAAGATTCGAGTAAAATTTATATTTGGATCTCCCACTCTGTTGGCAGGTGCTCTAACCACTGGGATATTGGGCTAAAATAACAGTTTTCTTTCCTCTCAATTCTACTTCCAATCAAGTATGAGTGCAGGGTAGTTCTGTTTTACCACAAGGCAAAATAGAATTCCAAATGTTGAATAAGTGCCCCAAACTCTACATACATACATGTAGGGATACAAGTTAAAATAGGATTTAGCTCCTTGTATCCACAGCAAGCAAGCTATTACTAGCTCCCCTACCACCAAGGGCATCTATACAGTACACATGCCTGATGCCTGCTCTGATGTGTACTAATTAGTTTGCTAGATTAATTGAGTCTGCAAGAGGGTACTAATTAGCATGTTCCAGCAGCCTTGGCATTTCGTGTATTCGGCATCCCTGCTCTTCAAAATGGTGGTGGGGGCACTTTAACTAAAGCTCATCAAAAGAGCAGGGATTTTGCCATTTTGAAGCATGGGTTGCTGAATACCCAAGACACTGAGGGCACTTTAATTGAAGTAGCTCCCAAGAGCCACTGTAATTAAAGTGCCCTCCCCGCAACCCTGGAGCACATGTAAAGATACCCTAAGTGGTGAGGCCCAGTAACGACAACCTAGAGCAGTGATTCTTAATCTTTTTAGATGCAAGCACCTAGACTTGGGGCACCCTCATAAAATGCTGTCTCTTCGTTTTCGTTTGTTTTTTGACGACAGAAAAATAATAGAGCCTTTCTTCTTTTGCAAAGAAGTCAAACCACAACAGATCAGAATACATTTAAAACTATGAATCTCTTTTAAATCTTTGTTTATCTTGTGAATCATGTTTACACACCTAACAGAGCTAACATTACAGCGCCCTTGAAAAGATCACAAGGCACCCCAGGGTGCCAGGGCACCCTACTTGAGAATCGCTGCCCTATAGTCTGCCATTTCAGTATAAACTGCTCCTTCGTCTGCTGCTGATCCAATTTACATTAATATATAAAACTGGTGTACAATTTATAGGAATGTATAAAACTGATTTACCCATGTGAATGTGTTGTGTATCCAGTCTAAATGTAGCTCTAAAGAAGCAACTCTTTGATTTGCCAGAAGTTAGGCTTTGGTTCAGCTGGATCTCTCTTCTGATTTTTCTCTCTCTCTCCCTCCCTTCTTGTCCCATTATTGGCTGTATCTGGGTCTGCTTCTACCATCACTTGCTTTTATGTGGGCCTTCCATGTTTCTCTAGTCTCGAGGAAAGTAAAATATTTAGCAAGAATTTGTTCCATGTCCTTGGTGGGCTCTTAAAGTTAGTCTGAATATCAAGAAACACCTATAATATTAAAGATGTTTAGATAATAGAAGAACATTTCCCAGCTGTGAAGTCACCAAATAAACATTAGTGATGCTTGATACAAAGTTGCATACATTTGTGGAAGGAATAGGATTGAGCCCTTCCTGCTACATACTTTTGTTTTCTTTGACCACAGTATAATCGGTGAGTTCTAAGCTGGACAAAAGAACTACTTTCACCTTTTGTTTCAATATTCTGTTGTTTCCTGTAGGTGACTGATTTTGGTTTAGCTGTACAAAAGGCAGCTCGTAGTGAAACCATGTTTCAGTCTACTTGTGGAACTCCTATTTACATGGGTAAGTTAATTTCTTAATATAGTTTAAGAACTATAAATTGCCACGTTGTTCCTAATACGCAACCATTGAAAGAAAGCTTTCCTCTAAGCTTCATTTATCAGGAGATTTTCCTTTTTTTTAGGAATTGTTCTGCCAGTCCAAATTAATAATCAGTCTAGCCTGGTATGGTGAATGACTTCCACAGTATATACTTTGGAAGCATATACAAGCAACTATAATGGATAATAAGCTGCTAGTAAAGCAGTTTATTTTTCTAACATAGACACAAAGCTTTGTTACTGTGAGGACTTGTATTCCTTATAGTATTTTCTGTATTATGTAAAGGTTATTTGTAGTAGCAATATACATGTTTAATCCACTTTTGAATCCTTCTAATACTTGGCGTCTCCTGTGGGATCAAATTCTATGGCCTAAAAATGTTTAGGTTTTTTTCTCGGCATAACACGCTGTTGGATAGTAACAGTGCATGTGACTTCCCTTGTGTTCAAGTGTCTTTCCTCTGTGTGGTCTGCAAGAGGGCAAGCCAAAAAGGTCTGAGGTCCTGCAGCAGGAGCTCACACTATGGATCCAAGGAAAACAAACATTATCTCTATTTCAAATAAAAATGTTTTCCTTGTCCATTAAAATAGTATTTTGGTAGCAATTGTGTCCACTAGTAGGATAGCAGAGATCAAGACTGGTGTGGCAAGATCATATCCAACAAAGAAGGGTTAACACTGAGGCTTGATCTTAAGTTTCTGTGCAAAACAATCTATGATTTTCTTCTCAAGGAGGTGATGATTCACCTTGTTTTTTGTCCCTAGACATGCTATAATTGAAGGTAAGCTAAGGTACACACTTTAGACATTGGTAGAAGGCTGGCCGCCTCCTGTCCAGAAAAAATGATATTAGGGTATCCTCTCTCTTATATGTAGTTTTTGCAAAAACAGTGAAGAGTCTGTGTGTTTTGACCTCAAGAATTTCTAATTGGCTTCCTGCCTGTATCAGAGTATGTCAAGTTAAGGTCCACCAGAAAGAGTAATAGGCTACTCAGCAAACACAAGCAGGCTCCATAGCTTTTTAAAAGGAATATACCTATAGTAGATATATGTAAGGCATGTATATGTCCCTTTTCACAGCATTCCTCTGTTAGAAGCATCATGACCTGATGCTTCTTTTGGAAAGACTGCTTTGTGTTTATTATTTAATTAGACTCCAAGTCCCCACCTCTGTCAGTTCAGGTCACTTCTTGTGAATTACAGTACCATGCTTGGAATGTAGATGAAAAAGCACTTAAAGTAAAAACATTTACTCGGTAGGAGTGTGCAAAGCAGGCAGTATTCGATTTGGATTTGGATTTGGCCTGATTTGGGGGACAGTGATTCGATTTGCTGATTCGGATCACTGTCCCGATTTGATTTGGCCAAATCTGGAGATTCGATTCTGATTCGGATAATCAGTGATTTGGCCATAGACAAAGATTTTTTTTTTTTCTACGTGCTTCCAAGTACCAAGTGCAGCTCGTGAGCACTGAGATGGTGGGGCGGAGGGATGGAGCATCCCATGGGAGTGCAGGGGTGTGCCGTGACACCACAGGATACGGATGCAGGGTCTGGCATCCTGAGGACATGCATTTGTCCTGCTGGAAATGGGAAAAATAAAGGAAAAAAACCTCCAAGAGCTGACAGCGTCACCTCTGTTTTCTTCTTTGTTCTCTTGCTGAGCCTCTTGATTGTGACTACAGTGACCGAGTGTTTTCTTCCTGCTTCTCCACTAATTGCTGACATGTCGGCTTAATCCCACACCTGCCGAAGCCCATTAATGCGGAGCTGGTGTTTCTGCTCTCACTTTCTCTTTTTTTTCTCTGAGCTCCTCTGAGCTCTGAAGACCCAATGGGTCTTTTGCCCCTTTCCCGGGGGCAAGTGGGTGGTTCTTCCTGCTGCTGCCCCTGCTCTCTCTCTCTCCTCTACATCTCTTTCCTCTTTGCTGCTGCTCGCCACTGGAAATAGCTTTTGGCCCCATATTTGCACCAATTTGGTGCACCCAGTGAGTCAATAAAGCTCCGTGGGAGTGGATTGGGAGCACAGCCGGGCTGCGATGGCTGCACAGGTCCTCTCATTCGGGGCTCCTGGTGATGCGGATGTGCCTGACCTTCCCACAGGGGGACCCCTGTGCACTTGGTGGCATACCCAGAAGTGGACCAGAAGTACTGGACCCCAGGTGCCTCCCCAGACCCAGGAGGCACCAGTCGCTGAGCTGGGGGGCAGAGGGGTCCCCCGTGTGCTTTGCGGCAGACCTGGAAGTGGACTGGAAGTATTTCTGGTCCACTTACGGGTTTGCTGCTGAGTGCACAGGGGACCGCCTCATGGTCTCGTGGGACACTCCATCTGCCACACCATCTCAGCGTTCACAAGTCGTGCCTGGTACCTCGAGGTATGTAGAAAAAACGTAGACACAGCTTTATATGGCCAAATCTCTCCAAATCAATTCAGAGGCTTCTGATTCGATTTGGAGAGATTAACGGGTCTCCTGATTCAATTCAGATTTGGAGATTTGGCCGCTGAATCGGGCCAAATCTCCTCTGAATCGTTTCAGCGACTGAAGCTTTGCACACCCCTATTACTCAGTTTACAGTAACTGTAGTCCTTTGGGGTGTGTTGTGTCCATATGTGTTCCAAGACCTACCTCCTTCCTTGCTTCCAGGGAATCTTAGAACAACTGGTTCTTCATTGGCAAAGGAATTGAGAAATACTGGTCACTGCATGGAGGCCTGAGGACAGTTATAGGCCAGATGTGGCTCCAATGAACGCTGCTGGCCAAAAGCACCCTGTCCGTTGGAGTTGGGATTCAAGTGTACTGTCAGTGAAACATGTATGGTCAAACTCTTAAAGGACCACTCTTACTGTTTGTGGAAAAAAGAACAATGTTTCCAACTTTTTAGTTGGTGTCATAAAAGGTATCACATGTACCGAGAGAACCTTGTCTGCCTAAAAGCAGTTTGAACATTTAAATGTTTTTCATATTCAGAACTCTCATTTACTGTTTTATTTTGTATACTTGAGGATATATGTTAGATGATACCAATGCTTATTATTTTTCAAGAAGGAAACATATTTCTGTGGTGTCAGGCAATACTGAAAATGAGGATTTTATAAATAATAGTTTAATAGCTTAGTATGGAAAAACAATACCATGTTTAATCACACAGTTAATATCACAGTGTCACCATTCCTTTAGCAGCTCAATGATAAAAGTGAAGACACATCAGCATGAATTGTTAAGGCCTGTACATTATTCATTTAAACATCTGCTGTTGGTTCCATTTTTCATATGGGAATAAATTATATCACATCAGCACATTCTTCATGCTTTGTGTTTAAGCATTTAAAAGTAATTTTTTGTATTATTAATATTATTTTTTTCTGCTTGGTTGGCAGCTCCAGAAGTTATCAGTGCCCATGACTATAGCCAGCAGTGTGACATTTGGAGCATAGGCGTCATTATGTACATGCTGTGAGTACCTTGTAAAATTAATATAAAGAGTACTGCCCCTTTATAATAGAGTTTGAACTAAAATAAAAGTTAACTTGTATGCAAAAGGTTATACCATGACAAATATCTGGACTAAGTGCATATACCCATTTGTATATAAATGTGATACAAATATTAAAAAAGTCACAATTTTACTCTAACTTTAAAAGTTTGAGTCTAGCTTACTAATCTGTTTTATAGTTATAGAAATTAGAAATAACAGCATTTTACAGAATAACTCAAATTACAGAATGTAATTCTGTAAAATTAATATAAAAGTTTGAGCTCTGGCTTTCTAACCTGTTGGCTTAAGGTGCATACAAGAAAGCAGCTATTGCCTTGCAAATTACAGACCAAATCACCAACACAAGTGCACAACCCTAGGAAAGAAGCTGCAATGTCTCAGGGTATAGTGTACAGGGATGCAAGGTTATCTTGTACAGATTGTTTGCTCCCTTGACAACTATCAAAGCATGTTGCTATTGGAGGGGAAAATCAGGGCTTGCAATTACAATACTATATGCATGATGTTAAAATTCCTTCTTATTTTATTGACATTATCAAGCTTAAGTGACAGAATGCTAATTGTTACAGAAATCATTATGAAGTTGCGATGTTATTTTTCACAAGAGAAAATAGCTCAAAATTAGTTATATTATCTGAAAAATAAGACTTGCTGAAAATATATTGCAAAAAAAACACTGAAGGCATTCTCTGCATAGGATAGTTATCAAATCCACCCTTAGTCTTTTCTTTTCCAGAATAAAATAACCCCAGTTGATTCAGCCATTCCTCATAAGTTTTGCCTCCCAGGCCCCTAATCATTTTTGCCGCTCTGGTTTGATTCTTTCCAAACTATCCACATTCTTCTTGAAGTGTGGGTTCCAAAACTGGACAACATACTCCAGGTGAGGCCTCACCCATACTGAATCACTCCCCTTGATTTGCAAGTGACACTTGGGTTAATACAACCCAGGATGCTATTGACTTTTTTGTGCAATAAGCAGAGATGGCCTCTGGGGTGGGCGAGTGCCCCGGGTGCTATGGCCAGGGGGTCACCTCACGCACACATGTGAGGAGCTCACACTCACAGCAGCTCTCTCCCTCTGCCCTGGGCAAGAGAAGCAGTGCGTAGCCCAGTCTTCATTCCCACCTCCAGCCAGTGATGAGGAGGCGCTGGAGTGGGCAGTGAAGGCAGCAGCACCCTGCTGCTCCACTTCCCCGCTGGACTGTGCCCCTGCTCATCTGCCTCTGCTTGCAGCAGTGCTGATGACTTGGGAGGGGGTGCTAATATACAAGTTCACACAGGGTGCCATTTTCCCTGAGGTTGGCTCTGTAACAAGAGTACCTTGTTGTCTCATATTCAGTTTATGATCTACTGTATGGTTTACTTAGATCCTTCTCTGTAGTACAGCAGCCTAGCCAGTCATTCCCCAGTCTGTACATAATTAAAGTGCAACATTGCTTATACTGCTCTCACTTTCATTATAGATTTGTGTATTTTTAATCTCTCTCAATCTCTCTAATCTCTCTTGGACCTTGTCATGTAAGCTGCTGTCTTCCTAGTTCATGGCTTTAATGCAGTGAATTTAGAGTCTTCCT
>NW_017729025.1:136372705-136394819 GCF_001723915.1 Gavialis gangeticus
ACTGCTCTCACTTTCATTATAGATTTGTGTATTTTTAATCTCTCTCAATCTCTCTAATCTCTCTTGGACCTTGTCATGTAAGCTGCTGTCTTCCTAGTTCATGGCTTTAATGCAGTGAATTTAGAGTCTTCCTTTATAGTATTTGATTCACTGGTAAGCTTTCTATTCTATGACCTTTGTACCTCTGTTGCATGCAACCTGATCTTTTATGACAGTCTTTTAAAAGCAGGCACACATGAACACATGCAATTCTCATTCTCTTCTCTTCTCTTTTATCTTTCTTTTCCATCTGTTCCTCAGGTTTTTTTTTCCTGCACAGTTAACCCACCTTGGTTTTGTTCACAGCATGAAAAAGTCCTCACAGCTTTATCTCCTTTATTCTTATTTTTTATTTCTAGCATGCACTGTATTGTGTGTACTTTTTATGGTGATTCAGTATCAGTTTTATAGGTATACTTTATGGTATTAATGTTGGCATCCTAGTAGTTGTATTTGCACAACATACTACAGTGGGATAAGTTATAAAATGGGCAGTAGAAATTGGGTAGTTTGAATTCACGGCTCAGAACTTACAAGATTCAGAGCACTGAATTGTGCTGCTCACAACTTCTGACCCTATTTCTTAATTAGTAATGTAAATATTTTTAAAAATTAGCATTTTATAATCACAATAGTGTCAGAACAGTGTGGTATTAATTCACACCTAGTTTGGTTGACAATAAAAAAATGAACACAATGAATGTGAATTAATAGAATGCAATTCACATTCTTTTTATTGCATAATTTGGAGAAAGTCATTGGATATTCTGGTTTTAATTTTGTTTTTACAAATAGCTCATCCCTCCACCTCATTCTAATAGCTGGGCTTCTGGTACTGCCCTAACAGTTTTAAAGAAGCTATTACAAATATTATTGCCACTGTCAAAACTTTGACCCTTCTAAGCTGTAGTTAATGTCTCCTTATTAATTTGCTAGCTGCTCATGTTCTTGCAAGGCATGCAGATCATAGTATCATAGGAAAGTAGGGCTGGAAGGAGCCTCATAAGATCGTCTAGTTCAGCCCTCTGTTCAAGGCAGGATCATCCCTGACTAAACAACCCCAGCCAAGTGTTTGTCCAACCTGCTCTTGAAAACTTCCAAGGATGGAGACTCCACAATTTATTTTAGGTAACCTGTTCCAATGCTTAGCCACCCTCATAGTCAGAAAGTTCTTCTTAATCTCTAACCTAAATTTCCCCTGCAGTTTAAGACCATTACTCTTAGTCCTGTCCCCTTCAGTCATGGAGAAAAGCCCATTTGTATCCTTTTTGTAATTGCCCTTCAGATATCTGAGGACTGTTATCAAATCCCCCCTCAGTCTTTACTTTTCCAGACTAAATTACGGTACTTTTTTTTAGCCTTTCCTCACAAGTCTTGAGCTCAGCCCCTTAATCATCAATCTGTGCTGGACTTTTTCCAAATTGTTCATATCCTTCGCTGAAGTGTGGGGACCAAAACTGTACACAGTATTCTAGTTGACCTGGACAGACTAGAGAAATGGTCTGCAATCAATCAGATGAGATTCATCAGGAACGGGTGCAAAGATTGCTTTTGGGACAGAATACCTGCATGCACAAATACAGACTAGAGAGTGAATGACTGGCTAGGCTTTAGTATCACAAAGGAACTGAGAGCTACATTAGACCATAAGCTGAGTAACACTCAGCCAATACTCAGCCAGTTCTGGATGTTAGTTAGCCCTTCCTTCCAGAATGGGTACACTCCATCTTGGTACCAAGTATATTATTGCCATGGCAGATTTGATCTCTGCCTATCTAGAGAACACAAGCCCTGAGGTGACTCATGAAATCAGTTTTCTTGAACATTAATGCCCTGACCTGCTTCTGCATAATAGGGTATATGCCAGCATGATGTATTTTTAATTTATAATTTAAACAAAGATATACTTTAAACTTCCTATTACATTTCTATTTTAGCATATACTAATAGAAACAGAAACAATAGATAGAACAATAAAATAGAATATAGAGGTGGGTTAGTTCATTCATGGAATAGATGAGCAAAGGAATCTTGCTGCCTTGTGCTCTGCATGTGTTGTCTAAATCCTGCTGTCTGCAGGTAATGGGTGAGGAGCTTCTTTTCCACATGCAGTCAGCACAGGAGAATTTCTCTGCAGCTGTTCAGAATGTGCTAATAGAGACAGCTAGCATGCTGGCTCATGCAACACCTCTCCAAAGACCTCTGGATAAGGTGAGAAATCTAAACCCCCCCTCTCCCTTCACCCCAGCTGGCTGATAGTGGCAAACACTAACTGACTACAGAGGTATGATGCACTTCACTCTCGCTTAAGTGTGCAGGAAAGTTCAACATATCACCCCAACATCATGTGATAATATTCCATCCTGGTTGAGTTGATTTCTATGGTAAAAGTTACAAAGGGCAGCATCTCTGCTTGCTTTCTTTTTAGGACAGGATTTGGCCTTCCCTTTGTACTGCAGAATAATGAGCTCCATCACTTGCTAATATTTACAGTGTCATAGATTAAAATGATTCATGCTTCAGGCTTTAAATTTAGTTCTATGCAGATATAAGAACTTGGAAAGGGAAAGAGAATTGAAGGATAAAAGCATATTGAACCGTTTTCTGTTGAAGTGATTTGGAGATTAAAGCTTTGAGAAGGGGGTAAAGTGCTAAAATATTAATTTTATGTTTTACCTTAAAATTAAAAATTAAAATCTGAAAGAAATTAAAAAATCATAGTTCTGTACTTTGATATGAAGTGACAGACATCCTTCAGGAGATGACAGTTAGGTTTTCAGCAGCTACTTCTGTGTTTTGAGAGCAGGTTTAAAAACTTAATTTGTAGCAAATAATTCATTTAATGAATTCAGGTTCTTTTTCTATTTTTAAACTATTTATAATGAGAATGTATTAATTTCTTGACATTATTTTGCCATGTAATTCTTTGTCTGCAGAATGTTTGTGAGTGGTTTGTTATATTCAATATTTGAAATTTAATCTGCATTTGTTTGTTTTGGTTGGAAACACAGGTCACATGACATCAGCATGTGATTTCAGGGAGCGTTAGCTCTCTGATTTGATTAGCAGAATACAGAATCAACTTTCCATTGTGGGTACTTGTTTACAAATTCAAACTACTTGCCCTGAATATATAATTATTTAGATTTGATGTGTCTGTGAATATTCCTGCTGGTAAATGATAATGTTCACAGAAAGCAAACACAAAAGGTCAGGAACATAGGCAGAGCATATTCATTTATTTTATATTTCCAGCAATGTTTTCTTAGGTGTTCCCCTAGTTTTGTTTCAGGTGTTCCTTCTTTTTCCTTCCACAAGTCAGAACACAAGCAATATTATAAAGGTTGCATAAAATCATACTGTATTATTTCCTTTAAGGGTATACTGAATTGACAGACATGAAGCACAACAACATTTGGTTTCAGTCATTCATTCTAATATTTTACTAACTGCATTATGAAGCAAGTTATAACTTTTAAGATTTCTTACCAAGATATACTCAGAGTACCTGTATTTTCAAAATATAAGTGCTCAGAGGCATCTGCTGATAAGTTTTTTTTTTCCCCCTGACACTTCTAGTATGCTGTTTTTATGTATTTTTATTGACAGAGATCTGATTATGCCAAATAAAGCAATATCTGCATTATGCCATTAATAAGGATTGACACAACTACAAATAGTAAATGACAAATTTAAAAAGAGTAATTAATTTCTAGCCAATGTCTATTTAATTTTCCTATGATATAGACCTTTTCAGAAAAATAGTTTTTTAAGAAGGGGTTCCACATTTGTCTCTCAATTACTAATATAACATTCTTTAGTTTATTAGTCAAAAAAACATTTTTTTCTAACTTCCAGCACCATAAACCCAAGCTGAACTTTTTTGGCACATGCATTTTTTGGACTGTCGGATGCTGGTATGGGGACTGTCACCCAAAATTTGAATGGTCCCTAGTGCAATTATTCAGTACATATTAAGGCTAGAAAGAGCTATTATGATCATCTAGTCTGAGCTCTTGATCTGTCCAAAAACACAGGCCCATAGAATTTCATCAGAAATCCCTAACCTGAGCCCAATAACTTGTGGCTGAACTAGAAGATATATTTTAGGGGAGTATCCAGCCTTTCTTTAACTGCTTAACCTGGTGAAGAATCTATAACATTTCTTGTTGTTGTTCCAATAAGTTATTATCCTTGTTGTTAAAAACTTATATCTTCGTTCATTTCAATTTGTCTAGTTTCAGGTTTCAGGCATTGGATCTTGTCATGCTTTCTCAGCTGAGTTAAAAATCTGTGTGGTATTTGTTATAGTCTTCCTGTGCACATGAAGACTGTGACAAAGCCATCTTTTAACCTCTTTCCTTGCAGTCGTTTTTTGTAAGATATATTTTTCAGGCCTTGAACCAATTGTGTAGATCCCTCCTGAACCTTTTCCAATCAGTTTAGCCTTTCATATTATCAAATCTCATATCGCATACTTCTCATTTCATCAGTAAAAATAGTAGGAATCTATTAATCTTGTCTGTTTTTATTTTAGATTATGTGGTGAGCCACCTTTCATAGCAACTTTAGAGGAAAAGCTCTTTGAACTAATAAAGAAGGGAGAACTACATTTTAACAATCCAATCTGGCAAACAGTTAGTGAAGCTGGTAAGTTGGGAACCATCTGACAGACCCTGAAAACACTGCAATAGATTAAACAGTTATGATATTTTGACTCCTTTACTTTATGTAATGTAGCTTCCCAAAAGAAAAATTGATGTTAAAAAATAAATACACAGAATCATAAGTAAACTATTCTCTTCTGAATTAAAGCACTTATGTAGTTGAAAGATGTGATTTATTAAATTGTTTCTTATAGCTAAACATGTGCTGCAACTGCTTCTGAGAGTAGATCCTGCCCATCGAATCACAGCTCATGAATTACTGGATAACCAGTGGATAACAGTAAGTTTTGACTCTTTTTTTCATATTACTTTCCATCCTGTTCTATTGCTTATTATTTGAATCTTGATCTTTTAGCCTAGGATGCTGTGTCACTTCTGTGAAACCCTGAACAAATAGATGTAAGCTGTTTCTAGAACTTGATCCAAAGCCCATACAAATCTGTGTATTTGTATTGGCTGATATCAGACTTTTAAGGTTTTACAGAGTGCCTTGTACTGTTTTCTTTACCCAGCCAACCTTCCATTGATTTCAAAAGATATTTTGAAATATGAAATACATGATCAAGCCTTAACTGGTTAATTCTGCAGTATTTCTATGAAGTTGATAAAAGATTATTATACCTAATTTACAAGTGGGTAAAGTGAGCCACAGAGAAATAGTGACTTCCCCGTGACAGAAGAGCAATCTCTTCCTTCCACCAATAGCCTGTTTTTTTCCCCCTTTCTAGTCAGCCAGATGCCTCTGTTCTTTGGACAGATGTTAAGCTGCCTAATTAAGCACTAAAAAATACCCATATTATCTGACTTTAAAAATGGGTTCAGCTGATATGGAGCTGTTGACAGGACTTTTGACAGTTAAATGTTTATCCCAATTAATGTAAATTAGGTGTCAGACTCAAACAAGTGGCAGTGCAAGTGGTATCAGTGGTGGCACAGGGGTTACTATGTCCATTGCTCTCCTCTCCCCACACCCCCACGGACATGTGTTCCCAGTGGAGCTGCACACCCCAAAATTCATCAGTGAGCCCCACTACTGCTTACCCTACCCATGAACTCCTGGCCCCTCTAGGAGCCCCGCAGGCCAGATGACATGGCTCTGTGTGACAAATCTGGCCTACCAGCCATATCTTTGACACTCAAAATGTAACTTGATCTCTTTAGAACTGAGGCCTGCAACTATTTTCTTTTTTATACTCTGTTTATATATAGTGGTGTTGGAAGGAGAGCGGGGATGGTTAAATATCTTTCCAATAAGAAACACCAAAGATTTGTCAGGGAGTACGGACAGAGGGAACAGGGACTTTCAGTTATTATTTTATTTTTTATCAGTGTTCCTTAAGATGTCTTCCTATGACTTAGTTTTCAGAAGTACTGAATGCTTGTAGCTTCCATATAACTTCATTGCAAGTTGCTTTGAAAATCAGGCCATTAGTGTCTAGTTCATTCTTATGCCTTCATTGTCATCGTGATTTTACAATGTCCAGAGGGGTAACAGGAAAGTGCATTATCATGTTGAGAATTGTACATGTTAAAAACATTAACCTCTTGGTACCAAGTGACACGTCAGCTCCTGCATAAGAGTTATTGGCACTACTATCTCCTGTTATGAAATATGCCCCACCTGCATCAAAATAATGTGATGTCACAAGCCATCTTGTGTAAGTAGTATTAACAGTTCAAAGATAGATGTGGCAAAATTTATATCTAGATATAAACTTTAACAGTTAGATTGTGCATTTTAGAATTGCAGTGCACTTACAGCTAAACACACACTTCAAGCCCTGTTTTGGTTAGGAATTACCTTGGAGGTTTATCTGTTGCCAGTTTGAGACAACAAATAGTTTTGGCTGGAGGCAATACAAACAATCACTGATTAATTATTTACTCCAAATAGTAATTATACCAATTCTGTTTCTTGTTTTGATTATTCCTGAGCTTTACCCCATTTAATTACTTCTTTCAATCTTCTTAACTTCTACTACTTCATCAGCTGAAAAAGTAGGCCTAAGTACGAATAGAATATTAGAATCTTACTAAGATTATTGAAGGAAAATAATGTTTTGGCAACTGTGTGCTTCATTTAAAGGAGATGTTGGTACAGGATATTCTGTACATTTTTATGTGATCCTCTTTACAGCTTTTAGGACAAATAGTTAGTTTTGAATGTGACCAACAATTATAGTGTGACTACCTACAATTTTCTATTAATTGATTAATCTTCATGTGTTCACATACTATTCCATCTTCTCTCTATCTAGCATCATATATTTTTTGGTCTGCTGTATATTTTTAGCTCAAAAGAGGTACTGGCTCTTCTTGCTTCCTTATATCAATTATGAGAATGTCTGAGGTATTTTCTCAGGTCTGATACTGGCAGGGGGTGCTGTTTCCTTGCAGACCAGGGTTTTGCTTTGCTTTGCTTTGCTTTCTTCCTCATTAATATTTCTTTCTTGGAACAGTCTGTGAGCACTGTTGGAAGGTGAACCCTTCAACAGAATGGTAGCTTTATCATTTTCTGATGCTGCTGTGATATAATTCCTCTTTGGTAAAATTTACTAGTACATGAAACTTCTTGATTGGAATGGGGAGGCATAATAATTTCCTGTGTAACAAACTTGCACTTGCAGAATATGGGATTTTTCATTTTTTCTGCGTACACATTTCTCAGAATCAACCTGCTCATAAAAAAGAAAAAAAAAAAGAAAGAAAAAGGAAATGCCTCCTGGTATTTGAATAGCACAAAGGATTCTGTAGTTAAGCAGAAAGTGGATAGTGTCTACAACTAAAGTAGATACTAAAAATGTCTACAACTAAATCTGATACTAAAAACTCCTAACAGACTTTAAGATCAGGAAAACACAAAACCAACCAAACTAACTATAGTTCAAATGGTGGTTAAAAAAGGTTAAAAACATATCCCTTTACATATTAAAAGGATGATAGAGACCAACACTTGTATTAGTATGCAAAAAGGGTTCATAACAAGAAATTAGGGTCAAATAGTAGGGAAGACGTAAGGCAAGTGTATATTGATAGATTGGATAGTGGAAGTGCTTAGTGTGGGCTAATTTACTCTGTCCAAGACATACCTCAAGAAACAGGGCAGGCTAGTTCAGGTAGGATTCTGTCCTGACACAGCTCGACTGCTTCCAAAGTCTGTACTAGCTCTATGCTACACGGCTGTCCACAGTATAGACAAGTCCTAAGGTTTAAAAACAGCTCACAGATGGTGATCTCTGTGGTTCTATGGATCATGGTTTTGGAAAAAGTGACAAGGGTCAGAACCATTTAGAGTTGGTTTTCACACCACTCCAACACTGCACACTAAAAGCAAAATAATGTATTTTATTAACACATTTCAGCAAAAGAGAAGGAGTTACACAATTCTCTCTGTGCAATTTTTTCCAGTTATTTTCCCTTCTCTTTTTATAAACTGTGCCTTACTAGCTGATTTAATGCTCTTCTTATGAGTTTATTTCATGTTTATTTTATGTTTATATTGTCCTTACTGTGGGTAGGAAAGCTGCTGCCTTTTAAAATAGACACATCTCTTAAATTGACACACAAACTCAGAGTCCTCCTAGCTTATCAAGAGCATTGTCTCTCAATTCATTCTGAACGGGAAAAAAATCATTAAAATGAGTGTTGTCATATGAAGGATATACAAAGCAAGATACTCACTCCACCTTTCCTCATTATATAGTTACTCTGTTCTAAAAGACCTTTCTGCGCCTTTTATCTGCCATTGTCAACTTTCCCTGTGGTGTCAGTAGTATTTCTTAGCAAGCTCGGAGAGAGGTAGATAGCTGGTCTTGCCTTTAGCATGCTTAGAAATCTTGTTCCACTTACTGTTTCTCCAACCTAATTTGAGGACGCTTTCATTTTACAGTCACAGGGTTACTTTCTCGGTGATTGACTAGATTTTGTCTATGCATGAAGTAAGTTCTGCCATGGCAACATAAGATTCATTGCCTATCTATTATAATAGTTTCTGTGGGACTGAAATACTGACCTGTAACAACTCCCCAGGACTTTAAGTTTTGTAGGGGTGGAAGGAGCACATACATACTAAGCACATTTTTTTTGTCAGACTCTCTATTTTACAGAGTCCTATTCTGCTACTGCATTTTCACATTGTATTCAGTTCTCTTTCTCTTTTTATGCACAAAGTGTATTTTTCAATGTTTTATTTTGAAAGTTTTTTGTTGTATTACCTTAGATGTACAAAATCAATCACTGGTGTAACAATTTCACAACATGCTTTTCAACTTATCTGGGTTACCCACAGCCTATTCTTTTTTCTTTACTGTTAACCTAGCTTTCATCTTCTGCTGTAGCTTCTAAACTAAATACTCCAGACCTTATTAGTTTGGACATCTCTTCAAAATTCTCACCTATAAACCTTTTAATTCTCCTGGGAAGTCTGTAGTTGCAAAATGATATTTAAAATTAGTAGCAAAGTGGTGTTCAGTGGTGGATTTCTAGATATGATGTTGTGTTATCAGGGGAAAGATACTGAATTCTGTGCTATTCATTGATATCTCTTCATCTTGTGCCTTGAATCTTAGCGAAGCACACTAGGGAAAGCTGGACAGACAAAGATGAAATGGAAGACAGAAGAAAGTGAAACAATGTAAAGACAGTCAATTAGTAATCTGCTACTCTCTTCACCCACAATTGGCACCAGATGCTAGCCAATTAAACTCAACAGGTGTTCAAATGAGCCAACACAGATAATTAACTTAAATGGTTCCACTTTCTTAAAAACTGCCAGACTACAAACTCCCTCTTCTCTTTTATATGCTATACAATTATCTGGAGCTTTTTAAGGCCTAGATCTTTTTAAAGGGCCTAAATTCAGCCTCTGATTTTGTGGGCACAATTCCATACACTTACGTGTAACTACCCAATTTTTCTTGCAAAGGAGGCAGTTAGTTTAGTGTCTGTGCCATCAATTTTGCCCACAGTTAATTGCAAATGTAAATCTGCACCTGCAGAATTGGAAGTTGTTTCTTAAAATCAAGTTTTATGTTGATAGAAGATATGACTGTACAGTACCTTGTTCACTTTGAGCATATATCTGGATTGCTATACCCCTCCCTCCAATTTCACACAAAAAAATGTTTTCTAGCACTCACCCTCACCATAAGAAGACAAAGAAGAAATCTGAAACAGAATCAGCAAAGATCTTAATTAATGTAATATAGTCTAGTGATTGGATAAGGAGGTCTGAAGTAGTGTGTTAATAAAATATTTGTGCTTTAGTAAAATTCTTTGAGTTCCTCAGATGAAACATGATATAAATACAAAGTGGTATTTATTATTATTCTCTCTCTTTTTAAAAGTTGACTCCTTTTTTTTCAAAAAAAACTTTCATGTACCCCTGGTATATTTGTTCTTTCTTCATAGCTTGCAGACTCACAGCTCATAAAGAGAGTGAAAGCATGAAAGAATGGGATAGGCCTTACCAAATGATATAGATAGGTAGATATAAATCAAAAAGGATAATTATTTAGGATTGTCTGTGAGCAGAAGGCATCTAGCAAAAGGGAGTGCTGCCTTTGTGATATTATTTTCCCTAATCCCATGAAATCCAACCTGTCCCCATTTCCATTGAGGCTGGGCAGACTGGGACTATTCTCTAAACAGCATCCATATCCACCAACATTTACAGATCTGGGGCAGTGGGATAATTCTGAGCAGAGCGGTTCCTGTCAGAGCTGTGCTCAAGTTTTTGAGAGTGAAGTTAGAAGGCAAGGGAGCACAAAGGCTGTCTGTGGCCCCTTCTCTTTCTCTTTTTGGATATCTGCAGTTTGGAGCCAAACTCCTTCAAAGAAGTCCCTTTCTTCAGTTCAGTATCCTGCTAACATTTCTGTAAAATATAATCTGACATTTATTCACTGCATTTATGATGTACAGTCAAAAGAATACAAAAAAGCATTTTCAGAAGTAAGGTCTACAGCAAAATGGCAAATTATTTAGTGTACTATATCCAGTGAGTGAAAAAAATATTAATAAAATGTTATTCTATAGGGTGACACTCATATTGTCCAGAGGCCATGTAATGTCCTGGAGCTGATGAAAGAATGGAAGAACAACCTGGACATTGGTGAAGTTTGCACTGTGGAAGAGCTGAATAATCCTCCTACCACAGCACACCAGGCTGAAATGAATGAAGAGCGAGAGAGTCCTGTTAGAAGCAATGGCATTTTAGAGCCTGGTGCCGAAACTGAAACAGAGAGTGGAAGCAGCAAACCCTCCATGCCAACAAAACAGGTGGGAATGAATATGTGAAGGATCCAGAGTAAGCTGTATACTGTAAAATTACCTCCTTGAAAGAAAGAACTTTGCCTTTTAATGAAATCACATTGGCCCAGAGTATCAATTCCCTAAGTGGCTCTGGCTCCTGGTCATTCCTTTCAATGGTACGTATGCAGGAACTCAACAGAAAATTAATAGGACATTAAGAAAGCAATATTTAGAGAATATGGAAAGGAATCTTTTACAGACATGCGATTCCTGCATTAGAAATTCCCCCTTGATACTGCCAGTAGCAATCTTGGGATGCAGTGTTGAGGAAATGAATAAAATAGAAAAGAATAGTTCACAAACAACATATGTATAAGCTACAAATGACATATCGAGACTCAAAGTTTAATGCTTATAATAGGCCTTGCTTTGATTTCTTCAGTTGGCTTGTTGCTTATGATATTGGATTTTCATAGTGCACAGCTGAATCCCTTGCTTGGAGAGACAGAAAACGATAATGCACATTCTGGGGGTTTTGCACTAGCTGTGACCTCTCTGTCTCTTAGATTTATTGATCCAAATGCAGAATATTACTGTGGTACAAGCTGAAGGCATCCCTGTTAGAGGACTGGGTGTGCTCTTGGAAAGGCTCCACTTAGCACAGATTAACCTTTGCTATGGAGCTTCAATACTGCTATTACCTTGCAGCTGAATATTCTTGTCTGAATTGGAAGGTAAGGGCCAGATCCAAACAAACATTAGGTCCCTAAAATGGAACGTTGGTAGAATTCAGATACCTAATTTTGATTTTTAACTGCCTCATCCCCAGAGCTGTCACCTAATCCTAGAGACATCTTAACTCCTTATGTGTTATGTCTTTGACATTCAGGCTCCCTAAACACCTAGAACAGCCCCGGTCTCAACAGTGTCATGTGGCTCAGTGCCTATTTCGTGTCTGATCTGGTCAGAGACCCACTTTTTAAAGATGTGGCTGGAGTTGGTGAAGGTGGTGCCCACCACCCTAGTGGTTAGGACACTTGTGCAGGAAATGGGAGATACTGATTTAAATCCCTCCTGTACCTGAAGGGCTTCAAACCTACATCTCCTATCTCTTTCTAGAGAGTGTCCTGACTACCAGGCACACTCCAACCCCCCTGTTGAAGTTGTATCACAATGTAGAAGAGAATTTGAAATCTACTGGGCCTGAAAGAGAGAATAATAGGGGTCCTCACTCTTCAGTCTAGTGTTATATATGGACCTGAGAGCTCCTTGATCCCACCACTTATACTATATTTTAGATTAGTCTTGGATTTATTACACAAATAATCCTGGATATGGGTTTGAATCCCTTCAGGCTCAGGGGGGAGCTGAATCTGAGTTTCTTTTTCTCTGCAAGTGTGTTAAGCAGCAAGCCAGTGATTCCTAAACTGTGATCCATGGTCCAAGAGCCCAGGTAAATGGGCCAGGGATCTCATTGGATACTGTGTGCCAGTATGTTGTCCTCAAATAAACATTTGGGGTAAGAGCACATGGTGGTCCACAAGAAATTTCAAAAGCTGACAGTCTCGCATTGGTTCAGAAAGTTTGGGAACTGCCTCATGAAGCTATTGCAAAAAGGGGTGTTGTGTGTGTCAGCAGCAGCACACCATCTGTTCTTTCTCCATGTTTTAAAGGAAATGTGTGAGCCCTCTCTAGTTGTAGGGTGCCAGGTGCCTATCTTCAGAAGAGGGCTCCAAGCTGTGGATCCCCTGTAAGTGTGGAGGTACCTAAGCCTCAGGGGGCAGAGATTGTTATATTTTTGTCTTTAGTGTTTTCTGTTGGATAGTTCTAGGGTAGTTGCTGGATATTTTGAATCTCATTCTGTAGTGCGTAACTCTCTCCATAAAGTGTATAGGGAACTTGAATGTCTAACAAGCTTGAAAGATCAGGTGCCTTAAAAACAACTTGGCACTTAATTTCTTTATTGGTAATCTAGCCCATAGCCCTTCCCTTCCCACTACCTGAAAAACTGCTTGGAATAAGTATTTTTGTATGGATATGGGGAAAAAATTCTTTCCACCTCTGATTGTAGAGCTACTTTAAATTAACATTACTGTTTCCTTCCAAACCAACTGCATAGGAATTACACCTGGCCTCAGAGCTGGATTCCTCAAATGCTAACTGCCTTTTTCTATCAAGTGGAACCATTCCCAAGGCTTGTTCATTTGGGAATGAAAACCACAGTTGAGGAAAGAGTATAATTTTGCACTATTGTAAAGATGTACTTACCACATTTGGAAGAGCTGAGCTTTGTAGGAACTTTACTGGTTGCAGAAATGCAGGGAGGAAGAGGATAATGCACAAAAACCTGCATAGGTGGGTCTGACTGTTGGCACTTAAACATTTAGTCTGTCCATCTGAATCTGAATAGAGCTGTGCCTGTGGATACCCTGAGATTACAAGCATTGTAAGCCCTTCTCGAGTCTTCAGAGTATATTTGGCCTGTTACTTCAGCCACTTGATTCTTCCATAGGTCAATAAGAAAAAAAATCACACAAGTGCTCTACCAAATGGGACACTTAAAAAGAAAAGTATGATCCTCAAGCCTTCCAGTGCTGTAAGTATCCTCTGAAAAATAAACATGTTTTCCAATTATCTTTAATTTTGCTTAGTTTCACATTTTCCTTGCTGGCATTTTATTTTAAGATAGGTTTAGGCTAGGGGATCATAGGCTGGTAGGCTGGAAGGCTAAATGGAGTCTCAAAAATTTCCAGGTGCCTTTCCTAGTGTTTTCAGTTAAGATAAGGGTCTGTGACAGTCATCAAGAAATTTTGAAGGTTGCCAGCAGTCCTTTGTCCAAAAGGTTTGGGAATGAACTCAAAGAAAAAAAAAAGTTTTTAACTGAAACTGAAGATCCAGCAGGTGCCATTGAGGAAAAAGGACTTTGTTTACTTGGATTCTAGATTTAGAAGCCTGTTTTTAAGGACTTTTTCCTTCAGTTTTGGGATAAATTAAAAGGGCAGAGCAGGACTTGAGAACCTTTTGGGGCTGAGATTTTCATAAATAAAAAAAAAATAACTTCATTGACATAAAACAAAAACCTGAGATCCAAATCCTTACTGGGTGTCAATTGGCAATGTTCCATAGAAGTCACTAGCTAATTCACAGAAGCCAAGGATCTGGCCCAGGGGAAATGCTCTTACAATAATTAACTAATGGTTGTCAATAAGTAAAAATATCATGAGGTTTATTTCTCAGATGGTGGGTTATTGTTAAATTAATTTTGTCTTTGTGTAGTATCATTTTCTAAAGTCCTCAATGCTAATAAGATGAAACGCCTTTAAGACAAAGCCTGAAACTTTGTCCAACAAAGAATGTTGGTAGCCTTGGGAGTTGATCAAGTTTTATTCACAAAGCAGACTAAAAAAAAATAGCTGTAATAACCATCTCATATTTAAAAGAATAAAGATAAGAGCTTTAGAATGTATTTGAATTATTATGGTAATTATACTATAATTATGGTGCTTATTACACTTGTTCTTTAAAATGATATATCTTTATACAGAAACCTGGCTAGTGAAGGCTATAATCAGGTAACTACAATTGGCTCTAAGTCCTGAGCAGGTGTTTAAACAATGAATTTTTGCCTCACAAAGATGAGGTTTTAAATTTACAGAGCATAAGTTAAGAAGTTGAATCATGGAACGTGAACCATGGAAGAAGTTTAAAACTGTATCTTTCATAAAGAGGCTTTTCTTGCACTTCAGAATGACTTTAATGTCTTTAACTACTTTTTATAACTTGTACTGCTGTAGAATAATACCGGCATAGAACCACTTCACAACCCATTTGTATTGCGCTATTATGTTTAACAGTATGTCAGTTCCTCATATTTAAAAATACACAGTTTTTTTAAATTTCTTTTTTTAATTATAGACTCCTGCAGGTAGGTCAGTATCTCCAGTGTCAAATTTAAAGCGGAATCAGGATTGTCAAGAGAAGAAGGGGGAGACAGACAAGTCCTTTGTGTCTGCGAGCCAGGGAAATAAGAATGTACAAAAACCTACTGCCACACTCAGAACCAAAAAGAAATCATAGGGTATCCATCAGGTCTGAACAACATACTAATGGGGCAACTGTTGCTTGTGCCAAAATGAGGAGACTGCATAAAAATGGACAAGTATATCTAGAACTGTTTGCCTTTTTGCCCTCCTGAACCTTGTAATCAGCAGAGAGCTCTGGCTTTCCTTTAACACTGAAGAAAATTTTAAAGCAGTGTGAACTCCTAACCTGTAAGAGGACATCCACTAATAGTATTGTTGTCAGAGTATGGATTATAGAATTGTCTAAAAATATATGTAATTTATTTGTTCTGAGCTAGCAAGCACCATCCAGGTGAGCAGCTCCCTTATAGAAATCTACTTGCTATGTTACTTAGATGCTTTAGTTTTGTCACAAACATTTAGTGGGGGATAATGAGGCCAGAATCTATAATGGAAATTCCTAATAACTATGTGCACTTTGCACTGTAAGAATTTTCTAGGAAATTGCTTTATAAACTTGCTCTAGGCACAAGTACTTATGTCTCCAGAATTTTAGGTCACTGTAGATTGCTTACAGAACTTGTTTTAAACTTGACAAATGGAAGATGTATTTTTAAGTATAATGAAATTACTGCGTTTCTTGCTGCTAAAATTTTGGTGTGTTAATTAAATATTTTAAATAAAAACAGGTGTTAGAATAATGGCCTTAACATGTTAGTTAATCTTCATTTTCAGAAGGCTGTTAAACCCAGGGGTGTTGTTATGTAAAATGTGAATATGATCTGAGGTTCAAAAAGCAGTGCCTCTGTCACTGAAGGCAAGTCTTATTTGCAGATAACAGCTTTGTTCCATTGTGTGAACAGAGCATATAAGTTAAACAGTTGTTTTGATACAGATGCATTTTGTATTACATATTATTCAAGTAAGAATGGTAAGAACATTCAGTCTAATGGGAGAACAAATAGTTCAGTCTTTTCATGAGTACTCCCCCAAAAATATAGTTTCTTTTGCACTTTAGAACCTAGATTTCACACACAGTCACCTAATTCTGGTTGGGTCTCAAATAAGCCCTTATAATATGGCCAACCAATTTCAAAGCAGGTATCTGAGTATTTAAAGAATATCACATTTTTGATAACCAAATCTATTTATTCATGAGCTACTTTATCCTGTTGCTATCTTTTGAACCCTATAGATCCTTGCATGGTTAAATACCTTATATTCAGGATTAATCTTCTGGCTGGTGTGTTCACCTTGGGGCATAGAATGAGTGCAAGGATGTTTTTTAGATCAGTGGTTTTCAAAGTTTCTAAAGTCATGTGACTCTTCCATATCCCTTCTGCTGCTGCAAAACTTCTACCCCCCTTCCATGAGCTCATGTGGAGCCAGGCAAGCTGGCTTGGCAGTGGCGGTGCACTTCCTCCCACCTTGCTCCATTACCCTGGATCTCTTTGTGGAACCACTGATGACCTATTGTGGAACCGCAGGGTTCCATGAAACACTGATTTATACTATACTGAACTATATATGAAACGTGTAGCCTTCTATACTCATCTGACTTTAATTCTTTCCAGATTTCACTTTACCCAGGCAGTTGTCCTTCCATTATTTTCCTGTGTACTCATCAAAGCCCTGTCGCATATACTGGCTCTAACGCACTTTCTGTCTTTATTTGAAGCAAACAAAGCATTTTACAGAGTCCATCCAGCTTTCTGATTCTTGTGACATCAACACATTCGGTCAGACTGTGGCTTAAAGAACTATCTCTAGTTGGCTATTAACTCACGTAGCTCATTCTTTTCCTTTAGTAAGACAGTTACTTGAAGGGCGTTTCAGGAGTCGCTCTTCAAGAGCAGTGGTTGCGTCATTAGCCAACCTCAGGGCAATCCTGCCTGATCTACAGTAGTTGCATAGCTGCAAAATGAAGTTCTTTCACTGAGTTGATATAGTGTTGAGAGTGCCCATGTTTCTAATACCAACAGAATTTTAGAAGCCCAGCAATGTGCTGAAAGTCACTGCCAACACTGCTATTTTGAACCATGGGAACTTGCTGCTTCACAACAAAGGAGCATACCATTTTTACAGTACCATACATTAAGTAAAATTTATTTATTTGTCACAGACGGCTCTTGTGCTGAAAAATTTTCAGCCGTGCAGTTCAGTGGTTCCCAACCTGTTTTGGTTTTGAACCTTTTCTTTTTTCATTTTGGCTGATTAGTACCCATGGGCAACTGGTGCCTCCTTATACTGGGGGGGAGGGAGGAGACACCAGTGGCCAATCACCGACCCTGGGCGGGGAGAGGGCCCCCCCAGTGGCCAATTGCCATTGCTGACAACCCAGAAGTGCCACTGGCGCTTCTCTCAGGGGGTGCACGTGCACCCCCTACATGTCGCCAATGCTGTTAGTACCTGAAACCCCTCCCACATGCTTTTCCTTGTCTTTGCATGCTGTGTTTTGTTCCAATTGCTATTTCTTACTATTTCTTCTATTCCACTCTCCGCCCTTTTTCCCTCTTGTAAGTTCAGGTCTGGCCGTTTTTTAAATGCATGTCTTATATTCTCTCTCCTTCAGTGCTCTTCCCCATGCTGGTACTAGCCTCTTCTTTTCACCACCCTTTCTCATACTGTTTAATTTTTTCCTCACTTACCATGTGCCAGGCACTGTGCCTCTGGGTGTCTATATATGTGCTCCAGATCTAAATGCTCAACAGTCACCTGATCTTTTAAAGATACAAGCATTTATTTCTCATGTCCCATATGAAATGTTAATAACTACACTCATCCTTTAAGAATGCTTCATATATTAATATTATGTACAGAAAACAAAAAGGATCCTTTTTCTATGTAAAACCGTCAGCATATTAGAACTGAGTAAGTAGTTTGCTGTGCAGAAATCAAGCCTACTGTAAATCTGAAACTCATTAGCAGCTGTTTTAGCCATAATTAAGTGAAGAACAATGGAATACTTTTAACACAAAGTCCAGGCAGAGACTAGCCCATGTATTTTTTGCTGTCTACTCTATAATAATTAAAGTGTGCTTGTACAATTTCTAAAAATTGGTGAGGCATATGATAGGGTCAAAGCATTGATTGATTCTAGACACCCGAAGAAACAAGAATTTTTTTTACCAAATACCTGTATTTTCTGCCTATTATATATTTTTTCCTGTATTGGTTTAGTAAAAGGCTTTTGTAACTGCTTTTTGATATTCTCACACTTCAGGGGTTGGTAACTCTGCCCCTCTGAAAAGCATGGTTTTAAATTCTGGGCTTGTTTTCAGACATATTGCACTTTTTTGTCTGAGCAGCAGCAAGATATATTTGAAAGTAATGCCCCACAAAGTTCATTTGAGAGAGAGCAGTGACACAAGAAGTCATTTACAATAAATGGATTTCACAACATGAACAGAAAGACAAGAATGTGTTCCTCTTCAGGGCTGAACTGCAAACTCAGTTGTTATGTACGTTACTGGTACAGTGTCATGCACTGGGAGACAAGGCTTATATTTGTTATGAGGAAGAAGTGGCTTTATTTCAATCACAGGTAAGTTAAGGTTTAAGAATTACTGTAATGCTTTGATTTGCTTTGTTTGTATCAGTATGTCCCTGGTACTTCTGGCTGTGGTGGTAAATATATAATCCAGAGGTGGGAATGTAAGTACTTTTCCCTCTTCTACTAAAGTTCTCCTTATTCTTCACTCTCCAACTAGCACTTTATTTAACATTGTTTTTGTTATGTTAAAAAATAATAGTATAATTTTCTTCCCCATAAGGTAGGCAGCACTTTATATCGAAGAAAACAAACTAAACTCTCTGCTCTTGGCAGTCACAGCCACAGCCACGCAAATTTTTATTCACCACTGTGAGTATACGTGCATCTGCCTCTGCAGTAAACAGGTTCTAACTTCATCTGAGGGGGAGGAAAAAAGATGTATGTTCAGATCATCAAGTGCAATGATGACAGTTTATACCATTGACTTCAGTGGAGCTGTGACACTTTACACCCACTGAGAATCTGTCACTTGAAGTTTAAAGAGTCTGATCATGGAGGGGATACACACCTGGCTTTTACTGGCTTTGATGGGAGCTGCGTCAGGATGATTGGGCCATAAGAAGAACATCGTTGTGCTTCTTTCATAGAACATCGTGGGAGTTATTTTTATGGTGACCATCTGATTCAAAGAAAAACTTTCAGGTCAGTTCTGAAATGAACTGTACTTCTTACGGTAGAAGCCACCTTTACTCACTGTACACATTAGGAATTCACCTCGGTCTGTATGTGCAATGATTATTATGGTATTTAAACACCTAGGAAGCCATGCATTGCTATTTTTCATATTACCAGTGACAGTAATGATATTGGCATATGGTGGTAGTAAAAATGCATTTAAGGCCATGGATTTGTTCATTTGCAGCACTACAGGAATAAAACGCTATGGGAGCATCCACTAGCTGGAGTGCTACACAGTCACCTTAAAGGCATGCTTTCCAATCAGGGCTCTGTAGCTCCTGCCCTCAGGAGAGCCTGTCGATGAGCCCAGTCACAGACAGCCTGTCTTCTCTGTTCCTGGGTAGGCTATTGCAGGAATTGCTGTAGTGACTGGAGCAGTGGCAGGCTGCGACAGCTTGCTCCTAGGGTGCATGGCGGGAGCCTGTGTTTGACAGCTTCTGCCAGTCCCAGCATAGGAGAGGGTGGCAGGGGCTGGTCCAAGCAAATGACAGGGAAGCAGCAGTTGTTGCTATTTTTAATGCCACTGTAATTGTGGGGGCACAAGCTGCTCCTGCAGTTGCAGCAACTCTCTCTGCTGCTGCTGCCACCGGGGGCAGCGGTACTGCTTCTTACTCCCAAAGTGTTGGCAGCAGGGTCCCAGCAAGACTGTGACAGCTTGCTGTGGCTGGACAGAGATCACTCCCTTCCTTCCCTTTGGAGGGCAAAAAAGGACAAGACTATGGGGTGCTGGGGTTGAAAAGACCCCCTGTAGTTCTACCTGTAAGTGGACAGATGTTACACAGAGTGCTACAAAATGCAGTGGTACAGAGATGCTCCTCCTTGAAAGAGGAATGTTTTGGTGGTGGATCTGGCAGTACAAATGATACAAAAGTCTGTGCGCTCCCTTTTTATAGCATTACAAATATAATGTGCCCCTAGCCTAAGTTAACTTCACTACAGATAGCTTCCTTCTGTGCTGTCTCTCTGACTGTATACCAATTTACAATCATTTCCTGGCAGCTTTAGGACACCAGTTCTCTTGGATCATCTCCCCACGCTCTTTCCATTCAAACTGGACCCCTGAAGTAATAGATAAACATACTCTTCTCTTTCCTCTGGGAGTAGTTTAATTCTTATTGCTTTTGAATATAAAACGTCAAACGAATGCTCTGTAGTGGAATAGTGTATTGTTAACATTTTGAATAGGAATTTAACTAGGTGTCTTCCATTGATACATAGCAGTTGCCAGGCAGGATCCCTCTGCTCCTGTGTGGTATAGGTGCTGAGATTTTTGAGGTAGGCACTGTCTTTCAATGTGCTTGTATAATATCTAGCATTATGACTGGGGCGTCTAACGGTAAAAGAAATAAATCTGTTGCATCTCCAGCTGCCTAGCCCCTTTCCCCCTTATCATATGTACTAAAAAGTTTTGGTAACTTCTTGAGTGCCAAGACCTTTTGGTTGTTTAACTTCTTTCATTGCCATTCACTCTTCCACATAAAGTACAATTTTTGAGGCCACACCAGAATTAATTTGCCTTTCTACCTTAATCAAAACAAAAATCTATTAAAAAGCACTGCATATGATGCAAAATTCTTTTGAACAAATATTGTTTCCTGCTGTCGTTTGAATATAGGGAAAAACGTGAGGTTTAGTTAAAATGTATGGTGGGAGTGAATTTTATCTTTCATGTCAATGCTATGTAATGTAACATTGTGGGATAGTTTACCATCCATGTGTTTTTATTCTGCATGAAAAGAAGAAAAAGGCTGTGCAAACAGCACTGCATCCACATTCAAAGTTTGTGAGCAAGGTGAAAGATTGCAATAAAAAAATAACTCACTTCCCCATGTATGTGGTTTGCTAATTATCCATAAAGATATATGGACAGGGTAGTCACAATCTAAATTGCAGTGTTATCTGCCAGAGAATGCATTAGGGTGTTATTGCAAGGTTCTCAGCATTAAAACAAGGAAACATTTGAGAGAGGTTGTGCATCACTGAGTCCTATGAGAGGCTGAGAGAGATGAAGGAGAAAAACAGCAGCACCAGGGTTGCTGTTGAAGGTGACTGAGGAGGAAAAAGGTCTGCTCTAAAATTAGGAGAGGTCAGAAGGATCACCTTTGAAAAACACAAAAGGACTATCATCCACACTTCCTTCTATTATTTCTTTTTAGTTAATTTTAGTGCCAGATTGGTAGCTCTGAACCCTGATGTTCTTACTTTATTTCCAAGAGGGTCCAGCATTGGTAGCTATGGTGCTGGCTTTCCACTGTGACTTTTGTTTTATATCCCTAATCTGACATGTGGAACCTGCCTTAACAATAGTGATGCGGTAGTTCAGTTTCTGTGGTCTCTTCTGCTACTGGCTTTTCTGCTTATTTTCCAGCAAACCATAATGTGGATACTTAGGTGCTAGACTGAGCCACTAAGCTCATTTCACAAAGACGTTTGACGGTGTTGAATTCCATTTCTGTCCCGGATCTGAATCAGCCAACTGGAGATGAATAGATCCATTTCTTATTCCTGGTTTCCAGACCTTCTGTCCTGCCTCATCTTGTCATTGTTATTGTGGCTAACGACCCAAGATGACCTAACTTATCAATGGGAGATTTTAGTCTGATTCACTGGCAACCTGTGACTGGAAGAATTTCATAAGGAGCAAGGAGATCTAAGGGGCACTGGAAGGGTCAAGATTTGTTTTCTTCCTTTTTTCTGTTTCCCTGGCATCCTTGGACAAAATTGACCGACTGATTAGAAAGACTCTTGGTGTAGAGGCACACAATGACATTTAGGAGGACTTGAATAAGCTACCGTGCTGAAAGGTAATGCAAAGCACTTGAACAGAATTGACTTTAGCAAGAGTAGAAACAGAACAATAAAAAAGGAATTTGCCATCCTGTCAGCAGCATTCATTGTATTACAGA
>NW_017729025.1:136399819-136447295 GCF_001723915.1 Gavialis gangeticus
CTTGAACAGAATTGACTTTAGCAAGAGTAGAAACAGAACAATAAAAAAGGAATTTGCCATCCTGTCAGCAGCATTCATTGTATTACAGAGATGGAGCCATGGGTACCCACAGAAAATTCAGAAGCCTTCCAGAAACTGCAGGCTCTATTTTTTTGTCAGTTCCCCTTTCACTTAGGGCCTATCCTCAGGGGTGCTAGGAGCTAGGAGAGTTACCAGCTCTGGGAGTCTTACCATTTAGTTCATTACGAGGTGTTGAGTAGCGGGGCAAGAATTCCCACGCTCTGGAGAGAATTGTCAAATGTTAGTTAGCCTAGCTTTGTCCGCTTCCTGGGGTTCTGCCTAATTTTCTCCTTCAGGCTGGCTGTTCCTAGGGTTTCCTTGCAGAAAGTTGCATCTGGGAATCAAGTGCTGCTGATAGCAGGAATAACTCAGCATCGGCTTAGAAGGTTTCCATACCTGTTAGCTCGGTGTGTCAAAGAAGAAGCCTGTTATGGGCTCTATAACCAATAAATTGGCAGCATGTGAGCAAGAGGGACAGGGCAATGGTGTTACAGAACCAGGGAGAAGGTAGAGTAGGGGTGGGCAAAATGTGGCCTGTGGGCCAGATGTGGCCCACCAGGCCATTCTATCCGGCCCGCGGGGCCCCTAAAAAATTTAGAAAATTAATATGTATCTGCTCCTGGCTGCGTTCCATGCAGCCCTCGATGGCTTGCAAAAACTCAGTAAGTGGCCGTCTGTCTGAAATAATTGCCCACCCCTGAGGTAGAGCCAAGTGTCTTCTATGTAGATGGCTAGATCATCAAATGTCCCCTGGCTAGCCCCATGGTCTGTTCTTGTGGGTATAAAGGTACAAACATTGGAGGATATGGTTAAAAAACTCAGCAAGGAAAATATGATTGAGATTTCCTCAATCCTATATTAGATTAAAAGGTTTTAGGGAACCTTCCATTTCTAGGGCTATTATCAGCTAGTAGAAATTAGAATTGGTTAGATGTGAATGAGGTAGTTGCCATAAGTAAAATGAAAGGTAGGTCAGAGCATTCTTGTCTAGAATAAAAGATACAAACATGAAGTAGCAGGACTTTTTCATATCTACAGAATGTAATACTTGTGCTCTCCAGTGCTTTTATCAATGTCATGAATGCATAGCAAAAACAATTTTTTTTATGGCAAAAATATATATATATATATATTTAAATCACACTGCTGTATATTTTTGAGAACTTAAGGTTTTGGGGACATAAGGCATCTGTGAATTCATAGTTCTGTCAAGGTACAGAAGCCTTCTATTTGACCCACCCTAAAGTAGTTTTATAATCCAGAATGTTCTCTGGATCCTAAATACTAAACATCTTGATATTCAGTGACTGAGAAATTTTTAAAAAATGGGAAATTGCCCATTTTGTCAGGCCACATGTGAGCATCTGCCCTGGACTCTGTTCTGCTCAGGCCTCTCTAGAGTTGTGACCATTTCTTATGAATAAATAAGAAAGTGACTCTCCCTCCCTCCCCCCAAAAGAGCCATATTCCTTAATCTATGAATCTATGAGTTCTATCAAAATAAAATCAATATTTGGAAAATGAAAAAAAAAACACAAGCAAGGAAAGATGTCATTTTCATTAAGAAATTGAAAGTATAAATGCAACAACCTTATTTCCAAGAGTGGTTAGCAGTATGGGATGTTATAAGTTTTGGGTGCTCAGCTTGAGATATAGTTAGGAAACCTTTTTCATAGTGAGTGAGTGATCAGTACTGTTGGAAAATCAGGGCCTTTAAAGGCACATCAAATAAGCACCCCAAATCCTTGAGAAAATGTAGACCCATTCATACATAAGTATTCATATATGTTTGATCCTTCTTAACCAGACATGGAGCAGGATACGCAAAGTGGAGATATGCAGCTGAATAAGGACCTTCTTTATGCTGTGTAAGTTACTCATTTAATAAAAGCCCACTTAATAATACCTGATTGGCATATTATAAATGTATAACAAAGTTAATAGGTTACCAGCAGGTTAATGATTTTATGACCCTGCACTTAAGTACATATCTGTCCCACTGGGCTTCAAAACAGCACTCCATTAAATCATGAGAACCTTCTTCCCTCCAAGTGGTAGGTATTTACAGGAATAAACAGCACTTCAACTGTGCCTTCTTTTAATATTATACAAAACATTTATTACAAGTTCATGTTTCATAAGTCAAGCCATCCAAAAGTCAGGCTGTGTCTGAAGAAGGGTGGCTTGTGCAATTTTAATTTGGTCCTATTGCACATGCACATTTTGGTACAGTCTATATTTAAATGATTATAGTGTTTTTCCCATTGGATCCCTTTCTTCCTTCAGTCCATTGGTTGGATACTGCTCACGAGTGGGTAGTTAAGTAATATTTCCTTTCATCCACCTCATTCGTCTTGTAGCCCCTGCTATTTTTATGCTGTCCATCAAAACCCTAAATGAAATACAGAACTACTGTATTTACACAAATCCAAGACAAGGTTTTTCCACATTTAACAAGGCGGGTGGGGAAGCCCCTTATCTTGGATTGAGTACAAGGCAGCCATCTGTCCTCCTGCCCCCATCTCTGCCCCCCATCTCTCCTTCTAACAGCCTCTTCCCTTCCTGTCTGCCTATCCCACAGCCTCAGGCCCCTCCGCCACCTCTTCTCCCTGTCCCCCATGTTCCCACCCCCACAGCAACCTCTGCTCTACCATTGCTAATTCTTGCTTCAGCTCCAGCAGGCTCTGGTCCTGCTCCAGACTGCGGCATGGAGCATGTGCTTGGTATGGCCCCAGTGTGGCCTGGTAACAGTGGTGAAGGAGGAGGGCAGGGGGCCCAAGGTTGAAGTGGGGAGTAGGCGGTGGGGTAGAGGTGTCAGGGAGCAGGCAGCAGGAGGGGCAAATGGTGATAGGGTCAAGCAGAAAGGTATGGGGGGGCAAGGAGCAGGGTTCAAGCTACTTGACTCCCCCACTGCTTGGCCCTCTGCTGCCCTTCCCACTGCTTTTCCCACAGCAGTGTTGAGGGTGACAAATTTAAGATGACCGTCCAATAATTAGATTCTATATATGGAAAATAATAAATTTATAAAATTTCCATGTATAGCCTAACTTTGAGGGGGTCATCTTAAATTCAGGGTAATCTCAGATTCAGGTGAATATGATAGTAACTTGTGCATTGGCTTTTTAATGGTACTCTCAACAAAGGTAATACTTTACCTGCATGACTGCATTTTGCTTTATAGTGATCCTGTGAAATAGCGTTATCCCTTCGTGTACACAGGGAACTGACTTATAACTGGAAGGCAGAAATAAGTCAGGTATTTTCTCCAAGTATTTAACATGTTAGAGCACAATTTCCATTGACAGCCACAACTGTGAAGGTCTAGCTCACCTGCAAATTAGATGCAGGTGTCTGGGGTTGGGCATTCAGAAAATGAAGATGACATACTTCGAGACAACCTATGGTTAGAGTGATTTGCCCAGAATCACTCGGGAGCTGCGTGGCAGAGAAAGGGATAGAGCCCAGTTCCACAAGATGGCATTCTACTGGCTTAACTACACAAGCCCTGCTGTCCCTCTTCCTGCAGTTCTCTGCCCCAGGAATAATGGGTTCTGGTCTGGATTCTGTGGGAGAACATGTTCATGTGGTTTTATGAACAATGGTCACAAACTGACAAAGCAAACTTAGGTTAGATATCAGGAAAAACTTCTTCATGGTAAGGGTGGCCAAAATTAGGAATGGGCTTCCAAGGGAGGTGGTGCTGTCCCCTACCTTGGGGGTCTTTAAGAGAAGTCTGGATAGGCATCTGCCTGGGGTCATCTGACCCCAGCACTCTTTCCTGCTTAGGCAGGGGGTTGGACTCGATGATCTGTTCAGATCCCTTCCAACCCTAGCATCTATGAATCTGTGGTTCTTAACCAGCTGTCCCCTGACACTTCTGCTTTTCTCCCTCTTCCAGAAGCTCCTGTGCTTATCCTTTCCCTCACTTCTCTTCTGCCTTTTTGGGTCCTGCCATCTGCCCTTATCAGTGCCGTAGCAAGTGGGGGTGAGCGGGGTGACTGCCCCGGGTGCCAAAGTGAAGGGTTGTCAACAGGCGCTGCCCAGCCAGGGCAGGGCGCAGGACAGAGCCACGAGTGGCTCGTCCGGGAGGTGTGGGGACAGGGGGAGGGCAGCTCTCACCACTGCATGCACTCCTGGACAAGGATAGGGGAGCATGTGCCATCCCCCTGGATCTATGCGTATGGCACGGGTGGGCTGCTGCTGTGGGCTTGCCCTGGGTGCCAAACTTTTTTTCTACAGTACTGGCCCTTATCCCCAACCTTTGCCTTTTCTTCCTTTTCATTACCATGGGAAACATTGAAATTATCCCTGCAATTGGTTCTAGTGTTTGGTACTGCAGTGAGGATCAGTTGCAAAGAAAGTCCTGCTCTGTTCTGCAGCCCTGGGCTGGGTCATGTTTTAGGGTCTTCTATTCCACATAAGCACGGTTGCACAGGAGCACAGCATTTCCATTGTGTAAGGGCAGACACTCTGCTAGTAATAGTCTGTTAAGAACGCTCTTCTTTGAGTTGTAACATAATGGCAGACCTGCCATCTACGAGGCCTGCTATAAAGGCTGCAGGTTTTCAGATCCTGTCCCACAAATATGTTGGGAAAATCCAGGAGCCCCTTGAGAAGCCCTTCCTCACTGGCTCTCCTCTCTATCCACTCACAGCTAGGGCAAGGCAGCTAATGAGAACTGCTACCTATCTCCTCCCTGAGGAAATGGAGAAGGTTTCACCGGTATACACTAAGCACTGATGAAAGCCTCACTCTTCCTCTCAGAGCCATACAGGCAGGGACTCCTTGCTGCTGGCTCTTTAGCTCTCTTTCCCCACCTCTGACATTTTCTGCCTGTTTACCTTCTCACCCTTGGACGAGGTTGAAGATCACACTCCTCCAAGCTGGGGCTTCACCCCAGGCCTTGTAGTAGGGCATGGGAAGGTGAACAATCTCTGAGCGCGGCCCTGTTCCCTTCAACCAACATGAGGGATGTGGAAAGGAAACCTGCACAGGAGGAGGTAGCCAGAGAGCAGCTCCAGCAGAAGTACAGTCAGGTGTGTTGTGGGGCATGGGTTGCAATTGCAATGGTTTATTTATGTACTTACATAGCTGGGTGGTGGCACAGCTTCCTACTGGCACAGTGTTGTCTGTTTTTTTAGAAACTGTTTATTCACCTACCCTACATCAGAGGTAGACTGGGGAGTGGGGGGAGAGGGTTCAGTGGCATGGTCACACCTTGCTTCAGTAGTGTAGCTTAGTTGCCAGGAACTCCAGTTCCCTGCAGGGAGTGAATGAGGAAGGGCAGACCTGTCCCTGGCTGACTCCAGGCTCTTCATGCCCTGCTCCAGCTGGGGCTGCAGGGAGCAGCTGCATAAGGTGCCAGGCTCGACGGCAGAAGGCAGGTCCCTGTGCTCTGCCTCTTCTCCTGGTTTTCCCCTGTTAGCCAAGGGGCTCCAGCTGAGGGGAGTGCCAGGCTGGGCCAGACTGACAGTCAGTGAGCAGTCCCCGACTTCCAGTGCCTGCTCCAGGCCAATGTGTGACCTGCCCACACGTGATGGTGGGGATGGCTGTAGCCATCCCTCTGTCCCCCTGCTTTTGAAATCCTAGATCTGCCATGTCCCACAGTGGGGGGTGGCTGGCTGGGTTGTATGTGTGGATAGGCTGGTGCAAATATGCACATGTTGATGGGTTGGGTAGTTATTTCCTTTCATATTGGCACACTGAGGAGGTGGCTCAGGTTGCTGTGTTGGCTGAAGTAGTGTTTGTTATGTGGGTTAGGAGGTGCTAGCATGTAGGATAAATAGACGTCCAGGTTTTTGCCTCCCTCTCTGATACCATAGCTAGGGTTGTGGAAACTTTCACTCCGTTGACTGATGAAAGATATGTGAATGTCTATATGCTGGTATGAAAAGTCTGTGTATTCATGTAAGTTCTGCTGTGCTTTTTGGTGTAAGATGCCTGTAAGTCAAAACCAGTAACTCTAAGACAAATTAATTTTCTCTGATATGGAAGCCAGGACTACTTCAGGTATAACTTTCTTGCTACCTCCTACTGATGCCACTCTATTTCTACTCCTGCAGTCTCACAGTTTGGCTTTCTTTGCATGTCAAGTTCTTGTCAATTCCATTTAAGAAGCAAAACCAATTTTTCATCATAGATTTTTTTTTTCGTCTGCTCGTTAACACATCATGTTCCTTCTGTGGTAGTTCTGTATCATAGCTTAGTCGCATCTGGAGGAAAGCCTCAAAGATTAAGTATAAATATGAATTCCTTTACCTGTTCAAACAATAAGGGCTTAGGGTTTCATGAGCAATGAGGACTGCCATAAATAAAGAGGACTTACTTAAGTTTAAGTAGTATTGAGTTACATGCTTGGTACAGAAATTCCTGGCTAATGTTCTATGGGCTTTTCTCATATGGGAGGTCAGACTAGATGGCCATATGATCCCTCTAGCTTTAACACACACATCAATCTATTAAATTGTCTGAAAAACAAGTTATGAGACTGTTCCTTTTTGGAACAAACCCCAATCTTGCCTTTCTGAGTCTTTATTCCTAAATCAAGACATGTTCCATCTGAAACTTTCTTCCCACAGGTTCCTTTTCTCACACCATGCATTGAATAATATTGGCATTGCTTTCCTCAGAAATCTTTTTCAGCGTGTAACTCTTTTAGGTATTCATCCAAAATTGGCAGATATCCATTGTCAGCCAACGGAGCTTTAGATCAAACATCATCCTTGTCAGATGTTGTGATTTTATTTTATTTTATTTTTTGTGGATTTCTGTGCTTTTCTTTAAAGACTCACTCCTGGAGTGTTATGATCACCTGAATTTATCAGATTTCATGTAAAAAAAAGTAAGCTTCTAGCCCTCATGGTTAGAGAGAAAGATGTGAGAAATAAAGAGACTTTGAAGATAGAAGGTAAATAAAATGAGCATAAAATGAATGATATCTAATCATCTTACCTGACTCATGATTTTGGAACAATTGGGACTGGAAATACTGAGAAATACAATTGGGGCAGGTTTATTTCAAGCTTTCTTGATTATGTTATATTCAGCAAATGCTACAGAATAGCTATGAAATTGGCATAAAACTATTTTAATATAATTTTTCCTACGTAAGGCCTGTCAATCCTTTTATTGTGACAATAGTTAAACTACTTTGTATTCAGGATATCTACAGTTGCAATGAATAAGTTCATTTAAACATCAAATCAATCAGCATTTTCACTAGAGAAAAATTTTTAAGTACCAATTAAGAATGAAAAAGTGATCTACATCCTCTAATACAATATTAATGTACTGTGATGGGTGATCCCAATTGAAATGGAGAAAAATGCAGCTGTGCATATGCTTACCTTAGAAAAGTGTGTATTTCTATCACCTAAGATAATTTTATGAATAAGAAGTGATTTTTTTATTGCTCTTAATGGATGGAAACCCCATCAGATTTGAAGGCATCCACACATCTGCATTGCTCCTTAACTCCCAGGACCTCAGAGTCTGGAAATGATGTTGGAGGGGAAAAATACTCAATACAATTGATAAGCTATATTTGGGTTGTTATCCTGTATTGCAATCTTTTAACAGAGCATGGAGCAGAGTTGAGAATCCTGCCTGGGGTTTTCAAAGTAGCCTAAAGGAACGTGGAGTTTGGGTGCTTTACTAGTATGCTTTCTTGAAAATCGCAGCCAACCTGTTTATCACAAGGTAGCTATCTAAATGCAAGAGTGTACTGAAATTGTGTTCATAGGTAAACCAAAACATTGAATGGTCTCCCAAAGGAAGAGGTGGAAGTCTCATTGTTATGGACTGAATTTAAACTGTAGCAACTGAACACGATTTGGGGAACAAACCTGCATTGACATGGTAATCTAATAGGTTGTATCTACTTCCACTTATCTTAGAAGTAAAGGAGGCAACAGAAGAAATGGTCTGAGGGGCAAAAAATAAAGGCAGAAATAAGTCCTTGAATGAACAGAGATATGCTAGAGTTCTTGGATATAGGTGTGGAGAGGGGGTGTGTGTGGAAGAGGTGATTGTACGAGAAGCTAACAGAGCAAGGGATGGTGTCAGGAAACATTTATTTTAAAATAATTAAACACAACTAGATAAGGGTTTGTTATTATCTTAACCTAAATTTCTTTGTTTCATTCTGTGCCTGCCTTTCTCTTCTGCTTTACCTGATAGGAATATCACCAAACAGTAAGGGGCCCAATCCTACCTTGTAAAAATGACATAAAAGACATTTGTTAAAGTTGTGCTTCAATCTGTCTGTCTTTTTAGTATTTTCATAGTACAAACAACTTGGGGAACATCTGAAAAGGGAAAGGAGGGGAAAGAGCGTAAACTTGAATTGTGAAATTAAAGATTACCCAGACTCTCCAAGGATTTCATTAGTGAGTCTCCTGTGAAATCTTTCTAGACACCTATTTGCAGCAATTTTGGCTTTTTGTTCTCAATGACTTTCTAACATTAATTTCTGTAAATGCTTCTCTTTCTGAAATCTTTGTAAGTGTTCTTCAAAGTGAACAAGTTATCAGCTGGAAAGATTGTCTCAGGTAGTGTTGGCTGAACTAATACTTCAAAATAATATGTCTTATGGATTTAGCCACTTTATTGGGAGGGCAGATCAAATATGATCTGAGTTTGATTACCTTCAAATGTATTTTCATTTATTTATAAGCATTTGCAGAATGGGTTGGCCATGCAAAGTCATATTCTCTAGACTGATGCTGATTTATACCAGCTGAATGTGAAATGTGCTCTCTGTGGCTTGGTACGTTGGGTAGATGGTGGGCTCATAAGTCATGTGGTGTGGTTTCTTTTCCCTGACTGGAGGATTGAAACTTTTTTATAAAACTGGCTTTAAATAATAAGCATTTAGCATGCATTTTTAAAACAAGTCCTCATTTGGGTTAAACTTCAAGAAACTTTCTGGATTTGTAAATATTGCACAAATCCATGGTGCTGGTACAAGTACTAAAAATGAGGAACAATGTCTCAACAGTTAATGGCTAATTGAATATGGTGCTTTTCATGAAAATAGTCAACATTGCTGTTTGGTCAGAGCTAGCCTTGGCTGTGCGCCACATCATTTTCTATTTCATACACTGTGGAGTATTCTCTTGTTGTTCAGGATACCACAAAAACAGGCTCAGAATCATAGCCTGTTTTTCTCTGGCATAGAAGAAAACCACTCTAGTGAGATATCGCTATATCAGCTTCTGCCCCATGAAGGCAGAAGCATAGGTGTTCTTCCAGACGTCGGCAAAAAAGAGAATTGGGGTGAGTGAGTCATGTAGAAAAACGTTTGTAGCATATGAATCCTTTCCCAACCCTGTGGATGTTTGCATTAAAAAGCCAGTATAAGTTAATGCTGCCCAAGGCAGGATTATCTTGTAAGGTGCAGGAATTGCAGATTGTTAATGGCCTAGTTACTTTTCTACACAAGCTGGTTTTCATGTTAATTCAAGAGACATAAATAGAGACCATTTAGATTTGCCCATTGCCAAACACACTATCAGGAACACCTGTCCTGGAATTCCTCATTACTCCTAAGCAAGAAAAATGTGATTTAGGAATAGTTAGATTCTTGCAAGTTGATGATAACAGAAGCCAAATCTGGATGTTTTGCTACCACGTCCCTGGCCCTATACTATGCTCCTGTTGATGTGCTGATACTGAGATGTAGTATTATAAATTGCTCTTCTGGGACCAGAATTATCTGGTCTAATTTGGTGGTACTCCAGTGACTTAAGTGGAATGACACTGATTTACACTAGTTGAAGATCTGTTCTCTGGTCTATAGAAGTACCTCTTTGTCAGTAACCCTCTTGGCTGTTTCTCACATACAGGTTTCCCTTGCTAACCAAGGGGGTTAGGTTCTTGGAAGTTCTCATGGTTGGCAAAATAGTGGTTGGCAAAACCAGCAGGGCTGGGAGAGCAGGTGCTGTGGGTGTGGAGGTGAGGGGCACCAGCAAGGCTGTGCAGGTTGTGGGGAGGGAGGGGAGTGAGAGGCATGAGCAGGACCAGGAGGACTGTGGAGGGTATTTGCAGACTATACTCCCCCTTCCCTGAAGTGTTGGATACTCAAAACTGTGGTTGGTGAGGGAAACCTGTACAAGGAACGTGTGGGCCTGTGCAACAAAACTCTCATGTTGTTCTGATTGACCTGTCCCCTGGCAATAAACCTGTTTAGTACCTGTTTCAGTTGATTTGTGCCACTATATTGGCAACAGCAGAGTTTGGAAAATGAAGGATAAATCAGTTTTTGGAAATGTACTGGTAAGCTTGATATATTCATAGAACAAAAGTGGAGGCTTAAGAAACAGATCAAAGTGAAGGTAGGGATATGTAGGGAGGAAATGTCCTCTCCACATGAAATGGATGTTAATTGTAAGTCAAGTCCCGTGGTCCTCATTCAGGCAAAGCTCCCACGGTGTTTGCAATGCATGCTGCAATGGGAAATTTATTTAAATACAGACTTGAAATTTACACTCCTTTTAAACTAAGAGATTTATTTTCCTAGGTGTAGTTGTACTCATGAATTTCATGAGAATACTATTGCTTCTTTAGTTGCATCAAAGAAAGAATAAAGTTCTTTTTGTCCTAAGGAGTAAGAATATCCTCCACCTAAAATTGTCATTTGAAATGCATTGAGGAAGATGTCTTGATTTTTCTCCTGCAGTCATTGGGATGAAAACTGCTGCAGAACATGGTACATTTCTCCAGAACATGCACCCGTGATGGCTGTGTGGAAATGTTGGGGAATATGTGGTGTTAGTGGGAATTCAGGGAATCCCTCTGGTGGCACCAGACCATGTTTTCCTTTAAGTGAACATGGATAATTCAAATTAACGCAAATGGGTGTTATGCACAGGGGAGAGGACAACATACTCCACTGCGCATTTGGAAGTGCAATTTAAAGCTTTCCTGAGGCATCTTTAAATTGGATTCCTCAGAGTCTCTATCCTGTCATTGTTCCACACACCAAACTCCCACAGACTCAGGAAGGCTTGTTGTGCACAGAGTGATGGCAGATTTTTCATGTGGTTTTCTTTACTGCTAAAAGGTATAGAATAGAAAAGACTGGCTCTTTCCTATGTTACACACACACACTGTGCAGTATGTGATACTTATTCATCGTGGGGGACAAGGTCTTCCCGCAGCTGCACCCATGAATGCCATGATACCGAAAAATAAAAGGCTATTTAAAGCTGATGCAGGCAATCCTTTTTTTTCCCAAGCCAGAGGCAATTTGCTTGTGGAACTCAGCATCACAAAGCACTGCTGAAGCAGAGAAAGAGAAGCAAGACTGGGTGTTTGTTTGGCTAACAAGGGTATTCACAATTTTTATAGTATGGATTAAAATAGAAACCCAGGGAGCTTGAGAAAACATTAGGCTTCAGGGCATGAGTGAATCTCTAGAGGTTGCAACCAAACTTGCCTTGAGGGTAAGTAATTCTAGAGCAGTCTTTTCTAACACCTTCCTCTGAAGCATCTGAGGGTCATCACCATTGGAGAGAATATACTAGATTAGCAGATCTTCTATTGCTTATCCAACATGGCAGTTTTCAGGTTCTTCTCTTGCCCCACTGACACCAGATGGTTGGGTGTCTGTATCTGGAAAATGGCCTGTAACAGCTGCCTACCAACCAGCCCACGGTTCAGCTTTGGCCCCCAGCACCATTTCATCTGGCCCATGGAGCTCTCCATGGGTCTGTGTGTAGCCCTGTAAGGCAAGGCTGTTCGGAGGCACCTCTGGTGCCCGGGGGTCAGCTGAGGCTGCATGGGGCACGATCCTGGTATGCAAAGTCTGATCTGGCCAACGGACTGGCTGGTGGGGCAAAATGATTGAGAACCACTGATCTATAACATTATCATGAGCTGTGCTATATTCTAATATTGTAAAAGCCTAAGTCTGTCTGTCTGTCTGTAAGGCTTTATTCGCACTCTGATTGGCTGATGGAAACAGCCAGAGTGCTCCAGGCGTGGGGGAGCGCCACCATGATTCTGAAGCTGCGCCAAAGACCAGACAGAGGATGTGGGAGCTGCTGGCCTCGGCTCCCCCACCCTGCTCCCTGCAAGAGGCAGAACAGCAGCAGCATAGACTGTTAGGTGGTGGCACTCCATCCCAGCCCATTCTTGACGGGCAATTGGCTAGTATCTATATATATATGTATGTATGTATGTATGTATACATATACATATATATATGAAGACAAAACCCAGGCATCGTGTTAGTTAGACAATTTGCTTTGTTGAAACTGCATCATAAATTGAGCTAAGTGAAGGAGAAGTAATGTCTGCATAATGCCCTAAGTGTGATGCCAGTATCTTTAATAGCAAGATGCCATTTTGCAGTGTTACCTTTTTTTAACACAAGGCGAATTTTAAAAAGATATCTGTCTCTTAAACAGCTTTCTGAAACCAGTGGGGGTTAATTAAAAACTAAATATGGAATCTACAAACACCCAGAAATTATTTACACTGTTGTTAATTTCTTCTTTAATATTCATAACTGTTTTCTGTTAATTAAGAAGAGAGGGAGAACATGAAGAAAGGCTCAGAACAAAAGCAGTCTGCATACAGATAAGGGGCTTCATTCTCAAAGAACTGGACTGATGCAGACTGCCAACAACTGAGTGAAAAAAATTATATGCAGCAAATGTGCATTGTAGCTACAACCCTGCCTAGATGTATGTATGAACCTCGCTATATTGGCTTTCAGCTTGATCATTTTATCACTTATCCCATTTTCAACCCTTGTATTTCCTGCAACTATGAATCTGTTCAATTGGCTTTTTTTTTTACTGGGGTGTATAGTGCAAGGTGTGAAGTAGTACTTCAAATGGTAGGAGTGTTGAAAAGAACCCTGAAGAGACAAGATCAGTATCTTGTAGTTTCTTCCATGTCAGAATTGTGACCCAGTGCTAATATGATACTACTGGAAAGACAGTGAGAAAATATTAGCCCAATTACACACTAGCATCCTAATGCCACATGTCAGATCAGGGCTCCTTTTGGAAATGCCTGGTGTACACACATGGTCTCTGAATAGCATCCTAAATGGAAAATTGTTTTCCCCACTTTGCAGGTGGGGATCTGAGGTACAGAGAGAAGTGACTTGCCCTTATTCAAACTGAGCCTGTAACTGAACTCTGATCTCTTGAGTCTACAGTGCCTCTCTGTAGACTCTTAACCTCTCTTCTGCTCTCAGTACCACTTGTGCAGTCCCACTGAGTCCAATGTATTAGCTTGTCACATTAAGCCTAGTGCATATCCTTCATTTGAACTGTTTTGAATACTAGAGTCCTATGAATTGGGCTGAAATTTCTGGTTCATTTCACACAGGCCAAACAATTCTTGTATGCTAATGATTTGTCATCACTACTAGCAATAGTAAATAATTGATGTATGAAGTTGTATATGAATAAAAACATTAGTGTCTGGCAAGATTTGAGGATACATATCATTAATGAACATTTTGACAACCTGGATATTGTGAAGAAGTTTTCAAGTCTTTAAAGTTTCAAAACTTTTAGCTCAAATATTTATTTATCCAAGCTGGGGTATTCAAAAGCATCAAAGAAGGTTAGACAGACACCGTCTCCATTTTGAAGGTCAGCTGGTAATTGGTACCTAATTAACTTAAATACTTTTGAAATTTTGAGCCTCAAAAATGATCCCTTACTTGCTTTTCTTTTGCTTAAAAAGTTTAATCCATCCAGAGAGCAGACACAACTCTGCAACTTCTGTGGCCAACTGTATAAAACCTTAGTATGAATACCATATAGTTCATAGAAATATTTCACAAACAAACACGAGACTGAAACCTACCAGCATTTCTCCAAACTATTCAATATACACCACCAAAAATTAATATTGTCAAAGAAACAATGAAGGTGAGTGTTGGATAAATTTGCTTTCCACAAAGGAGAGCTAACTTTGTTAACAATATGTTTCATAACAAATATTGTGACCAGTTCTAGCCACTACTGATCTATATGCAAATTAGTAGAATTGAAAGGCTCTTTTCATTCTATTATCAGAGAATGTGTTAGCCCACAATTTTTGTGTCATATTTTCACAACCCTCTTCTTTATGTGGATGCTATGATTAGAGTCTTGACCTAGGTGGATGAAGTGATGTGAATGGGAAAAGGGATCCAAGTATTGAACCCCAGCAGCCAAATACCCATTGACTTCAGTGGGAACAGCACTATAGACACTGACTTCACCAAGCCCAGCCTGAAAAATGTAGAAACAGAGTGCTGGTATCTAAGCAAGGAACGTGACAGGAAAGTAAAGCCATTATAGAACTCAGCTAGTGCATAGAAGTCAGGATCATTAATCTTTTCACGTCATTTAGTATGGTAGATTAAGCTATTGGTAGATGATGTAGTTACTCTCTCAACAAGATGACATTGTCAATGAATTTCACCCTCATATCCAGGCTCTGTGCACTACTGAAGTTGCACCCTAGAACTAGGGGACCTGAAGCCTTTCCTTGATCCTTGGCATACAGATCAGGTTCACTCAGGGCTGTTATGCCTGAACATTGACCTTTAGGTAATATTGAGAGGAGAGACGAGACAGGGGAGAGTTCCCAGGCAGGAAGGTGAACACCCCACCGTTTACCTTAAGAGACTGGAGCATTGCCGGAGATGTGAATGGTGGGGAACAGTGCTTCTGGGGTGAATGCTGGATCCAGATTGGCCAGGGATGCAGAGCAGCCAATACTTCCAGCCCTGGAGAGGGGCAGCCCAGGGGAGATCCCTGCACTGGGAAGTCTGGAGCACAGGGGAACTCCCTTTCTGATGCTGGTCTGCTGGGAGAGCTGTAGGAGGCATGCTTTGGAGAGAGGGTGAGAGGGGATCAGAGGAACCCTGAAGCTGCTGGTGTGGTGTTACAGTGGTGGGAACAGCTAGGTCTGGAGAAACCAGGATTTATCTCTTTTCAAATAGGTGGAGAGAGTGAGAGGGGGATTGAGAAGGGACATAGGCAGCGACAGGGAGCCCAGTCCTTCTGGGAGGGATTGACTGACTCTTAAATAATAGCTTGAGGTGGCAAAGGAGGCTGAGGACAGTTTATTTTTTTTAAAAACAATTTCTCTATTCATTTTTGCTCTGGGCTTTAACACTAGGAGTGTGGCATGGTGAGGACAGGGTATAGGGGATGGAAGAGTCCCATTAATACTATCTAACTGGCTGGGTGGGCTAGGATGAGTGTTTTTGTTTGTTTTTTTAAATCCAAATCTCCAGCTGAATATTCTAAAAAAACCCCAAAAACCCATCGAAGACGTGGCAGGTGAGATAACATCTGGGAGGGCCTAAGGGGTAATCTTACACTCCTTTTCACCTAATAAACAAGAAAAAAAAAAGTAATCCTGCAAAGGACCCAAGTCCTATGCCACCTATATTCAACAGGTAAGAACAGTACCATGTAAAAGGTGTTATTTTAAAGATTGATACTTGTGATTTCTTTCCATTCATCTGATTTCCTCCCCCTTCCACCTCCCGTCCCTTTCCTTAAAAGCAGAAAGCCAAACAAATGTCCAATTTTGTGTATGGCTCAGTAAAAACAACTGATCATATTTTGTAATGCACCTAAGCAGACTCTTGTTTGTGATTTGATGGAGCAACTTTCCACATGGAACTGTCATCAGGACAGACCCATTTTTAGGCTTAGAAAATTGATATTTTTTTCTTTACTCATTTGAAAAACACTTCCTTGTTGCCATCATATCAGGGAATCTTTTAATGGTAAATTCTATGAGTGATGGGAAGGAGTCTGGAAAAGGAGGAAAAATGGCATTAAAGGGAAAGAGGATGGTAGAATTTGCCTCCAGCTGCTGCATCCAAAATGACAGAACATTTTCTGTGAAGGCAGAGAATGTGGAAAGGAGAAAGGGGAAAAAGCTAGGGAAAGGGGGAAATTGGCTTCATTGCATTCCAAATAAAAAGGTTCCAGTGTTTTGAACTACAAAAGTCCCATTATATTCAAGGTTGTAAGTAACTGCTGGATCATGGTAAAGTTAGAGTAGAAATTATTGCAGCAAACCTTTTTATGGTAGCACTGTGGATATATAGAAACCTGGAGATTAGGAGCAGGCTTCAAACTCTGGCAGCATAAGCACAAGACCAAGACCCAAGTGAGAGATTTGAGGAAGCTGTATGTACAAATAGATGCCTGTGATCTTTCTGATATGAAAAAGATCCCAAATTATATCAGAAAATACAATGTCAACATTAGCAGAAATACCTTGAGGGAGACAGGAGCTACAGTAATATCAAAAGACAGCTGGTAATGGGACAACAGCAGATTTTTCCCCTCGGGGACAATGATGGAACAGTAATTACTGAGAAAGCCAGGAACCTGCAGAGTGTAGGAGTGTCTTGCTTGCAGTTAAAGATATGCTGAAGTATGGTGTGTGTAGGAATTGAAATATGATCTCTGAACAATTGAAGCAATTGCTGGCATGCAGGTAAGGTGGGGAGGTGTGGAGAAGGGTAACTAAAAGGAAGCGAATATGGTAAGATGTACTGTCTCAAATAATTAACAGACTACATCTATGTCCTTTAAAGGCAAATCTGTTGGTGAAATTTTGTCTTAAATGACAGTCCTGAAAAGGGATGGCAGGGAGATAGATGGACATATAATTAGGTCCAGTGTGTCATCCTTTGATGAAACACATGACAACTTTGGGATGTATTTGTTGTCTTAGGCATTTCTTTCACAACTACCTTACAGCGTTTCAAATGGAAATTAAAAAACCTTGCTGGTATTAGACTTAGTTTGTATGATGTGCTAAGCCTGTAGCCCAAAGCACTTGTGTGACAAACAGGACAGTAGGGAGCTTTTGATGAGTTTGTGAGGATTAAAAGGTTTGATTGTCCTATAAGCCATATGCTAAAAATGGGGGTGGGGTGTGGGGGTGGTAGCTTAAACTTGTGAAAGTGATTTTAGAGGCTTTGGTGTTTGTCGATGTCTATATGCATGCTTTGGGGTGGGGTGGGGTGGGGTGGGGGAGCACTTTAATGGGAGTGGCTCCGAGAGCTGCTCTAATTAAAGCACCTGCAGCATTACATTTATTTAACTTTCTGCGCTTCAAAATGGCAGCGGGGGTGCTTAAACTAAATCTCATTCAAGCTTTAGTTAAAGCACTCCTATCATCATTTTGAAGCACAGGGATGCTGAATACATGTGATGTGGAGGCTGCTGGAGCGTGTTAATTAGCATGCTCCAGCAGGCTCAGTTAATTGAATCTGCTCTTATGTGTGCTAATTAGCATGCGTCAGAGCAGGCATCTGACACCTGTACAGGTGCCCTGTGGTCTCATCTTAAGAGACCCCCCCCTTAAAGAGGCCTGCTATTCAGGAAGTGAATACTCAGCAATTACTGACAATCAGGCCCCTTGAAGATGTGCCAGGTTGGGCACGTAAAATGAAGGCACTTGGAATCAGTGGCAAAAGGTAGGTTTCATGTTTTACCTTCATATGATTTTCTTCTATCTCAAAAGCAAATAGTTAAGAAATTATAGCTGTTCAGTATATTGAAAGCACTTCATTTCATACTCACTGGCACTTGGACTTGCATGCCAGCAGTTGTTGGCCTCATCAGAGTTTTACTTTTCATCTTTCTTCTCAAGTTTAAATTCTATATTGTTCCTTGGGTTTTTATAATCAATCTCCTACACTTCAGCCAACCACTTGAATCATTTGAGTTCAGTAGAAAATTGTCAGTTTTCCATTTGACCAGCAGATGTCTCTTTAGAATTACTAGTGTCACACTAATTGTAATGGTCTGAAATGTTATTTTGTATTTGTACACAACAATCTGCAGTCCCCTGTTACTCACCTTAGGAAAAAAAGACATGCCAAACATTTAGGAAAGCTACAGGAAGTGATGTCTCTTTCTTTCTCTCTCATCTTTTCTAAAGATGTTCCTGAGCTGTAGATTCAAATGTTCTATGCATGTAGATTCCATTATTCTCCCCATTGAAAAAGTTTAGTTTGATTTGGAAATTATAATATCTGTATGTCAAGATGTTTAAAAACGTGTGCATCTCATTTCAAGTCAAAGATAAACAAACGTTTTGGATTTTGGGGGATGGGGAGGAAAGTTCTATGTAAGCCAATTACCTTTGCCCTTGCACCCTGAGTTGCTCAATGAGATTCAAAGTAAACAAATTAATACACCCAATTCCATTTTGGGTTTCTCTGGGAGCAGAAGCAAGGCAGGTTTAACTTTACAACAGAACCTGAATGTCACAGACTTACTAAGAACCATTTTACAGAAAATAAAGGGAAAAAAGTAATTTATTTTCTCTCTCTAGCTAAGAACATCTGCATGTTGGTGACAGCTAAGGCTGCCTATACACATGCTGGTTCATGTTTTAATTAGAATACATCAGAGCAGACTCAATCGAGTCTCCTCTGTGCTCTAGAGGAGAACACTCCGATGTTGGGGTGCTTTACCTCAACCTTGTCAAATGAGGTCTAGATAAACCATCCCATGGCCATTTTTAAACCCACGGGGGCTTAATACACGTGCCATTGAGGCATTTTAACTAGAGTGGCTCTCCAGGAACAGCTCTAATTGAAATGCTCCCCACCCCCACACATATACATATAGGCAGCTTAAGAGTCTAACTGAGGCTGTCCATTTCTAGGTATTTATATTCTTAATTATGGATCAACCTCATGGGTTCCAATATAAGTGTGAGAACTCCCAACAGGTAATGCTAACCAAGAAACCAATATTCAACACATTGAGTGATAACTTACAGGCCAAAGGACACCGTTCAAGTCTATGATGTAAATTTTCTTTCAATAATTGTGCCAAAGGGCCCGATCCAAAGTTCACGAAAGCTGATGTGTCTTTCCAATGTCATTTTATAGGTGTTGTCTGAGACTCTTAATGTATGCATTGCTGAATGCTTGAACTCATTTAAAAATCTTTTTGTGGCAAAATGTAGATCTGTCAAAATGTCACTGTACTTTTAAACTGTTCAGTTCTCTTGAATGACTAGTTACACTTATGTAAACACATTAGCGATGTGTTCCTCCTTTTCTTCCACTGTAATATGCATACTTCGTGCTTTTGGATATATTAAGTATATTTTAATGCATATTATTTTCCCAGCAGAGTGCCAATATAAGGGCTACAATTAAAATAGAAAGATGTCTTTGGCTCCAATTAAATAAATACATGTTTTAGTATGTGCATGTGTTTTGAAATTAATAACTTGCTGGGTATTACTTTTTGAAACAACTGCTATATCAATTGATACATATACATGATGGATGTATGGTGGAGTATATACACAAAATATATCTAATGTGCCATATGCAGTGTTGGAATCTCATTCTGGGTTCATGAGCTAAAACTTAAGATTTGGGTTAAGATATATTGTGTGTGTGCATTAGCCAATATTTTGACCTTCATATCTCAATATTGTATATCTGAAATCAAATATATTTCATAATAAACTAGCCAGTGTCTAAAGTTCTTTTAAAAAATCCAACTTTCAGTTTGCATAAGAGCAAAAAGTCTTTTGAAATAGGTAAGTGCCCACCATCTATTTCCACCCCCCAAAAACCTAATAAAATATTTGCATTTTACTTTAGACCTTGTAAACCAACCTCCATTCTGGAGAAAGTTTTATGGCTGTTATAAATCCCTGAAAATGTAGAATTTACACTGTATGTACTGACATATCTTTATCTGAAATAATGTGAAGTATTGCTATAATTAAAACTGATAGTAGTGTGAAGAGAATTGAAGATATGGTCGCCTGTTGCTAGAATGATCTTTCAATGCACTGAAAGTGGAATGCTGTTGTCTAAATATTCATCCTATAAATAAATGACACAGAGCCAAAACCATACCCATTCTGAAAGTTTCTTGTTCATTGGCCTTTTTTGATCTGTAGGAAATGGGGGAGACATCTCCTGTAATAACTTGGACTGAAGGTTAGAAACCAGTTTAAAAATATTGGGCCAGATTCTTAGCCAATGTAAATTAATCCTCTATGTCGACTTGAATGGGACAATGCGAATTTCCAACCCCTCCCACCCAATCCCAAGAGCTGTTGCCTGTCTATAGCGTAAATAATATCATTACTATTATATTCTTCTGCTTCAGTTCGCTGAGCTGGAAATGAACAAGCTTTATGGTATCAGTATGTATTTGTTTTTGGTTTAAAATTGTCTTTTTATTGGGTGCTTGGAGGTAGAACCAGCTGCCTGGACTATTCTCTCCCTACTTATTGTTTAATGCTATTAGCATACAAAGTAGGTATCACTGAAAAGCACAGAGCTTATGCCTACAGGCCGTGTGTACAGCACGCAGGCAATGTCCATTTCAGCGTGTTTTTTTTAACACAGCAGGAACCTGCCGACTCTGCAGTACCTGGAGGAGTGTTCTGCGCTTTTCAGTGATGGCTTCTATAAGTGGCTACAATTAGGTTTTGACATTAATATTGTACCCTGCATTAGGTTGACTGGGGAAATACAACACCTTGCTGGAGTTGATTGTTTGATATTTCTCAGGACCTGCCTGTAGACTCCATGAGACAGCAGAATGTTGATTTACAGCTGTGTGGATAGTTTTCCAATCAGATGGGCTGGAAACATTTAAAAAAACTAAATATTAAAATGTTGAGGAATGCAGCAAACTATCTGTACAAACCAAGAATATATAGATTGAAGTAGTTCCTGTTGTTCACTCCACTCCACAGGTTATATGAAAAGTGGAGGGTCATTATCACAGTAGAAATGTAAAAAGTGAAAACATCATTAGTTTTCCATTAAGTTACATTTCAATGTCTTTGGCCACAAACCTTCATGAACTCTAATTAAAGTATGATGTCAGCACAGGTCTCTCTCTCCTGGTTGTGGGCTGTCGTTTAATTCCCATTACTTTTCTTTTCCATTCATGGTGTGATGTCCCTGCTGACAGGTAATCTCAGTAAAAGAATCAATAAAGAAGTATTAATAATAATTAAACTATGGATGTGCCATTATGTCAAACAGGCTCATTCCCTCCAAACAGGGCAAAATGGAAGCTCGGTTATACCAGGGTAGATTAACATCCCTGGAGTTACTCCAGGTTTACCTGATTGAAACTGAGAGCAGAACATGACCATGGTCACTGTATAGCACACCATGCTGTCTAACTTGGCTCTAGGCCCTGTTTCTATTTTATTTTTGACTGACTCTTAGAAGCAGAAATTTTGACTCTTGGGGGAATGTGATTGAAGTGCTATATAATGGAGAAACACAGAGGAATGAAGCTTAGAATCACAGAGGAAGGAAGCTTGGGAGATCGTTTAGTCCAGCCCCTGCTCAAGGCAGGATAATTCCTAACTAAGCCACCTCAGTCAAGTATTAGTCTGATCTGTTCTTAAAAACCTTTAAGGATGAAGTTGCTGCTCCCCACTCCCCTTGCCTCCATGTCGCAGCTGTCCTAGGCTCCCAGCTACCTTGTTATGCTTCTGGTCTATCTCCATCTTCCTTACAACCACCCATCAGGTATTTGAAGTTGTATCAAGTCCCCCCTCCCCTGCTTGGTGTTCCCTTCTCCAGACTAAATAATCCTAGTTCGTTCTGCCTTTTCTCATAAGTCATGGTTCCCAGGCCTTTTTTGAAGTGCAGGGCCTCAAACTGGACACAATACTCCAGGCGAGGCCTCACCAGTGCCGAATAACGAAAGAGAATCACTTCCCTTCACTTGCACATGATACTCCTATTAGTAGAGCTCAGTATGCTGGAACAGGAAAACACTGTTGATTCATACTCAGTTTATGATCCATGGTAACCACCAGATCCTTTTTCTGTATCACTGCAGTCAAGCCAATCATTCTCCTGTCTCTGTTTGTGCATGCAGTTGTTCCATCCTAAGACCGGAACTTTGCACTTGCCCCTGCTGAGTTTCATTTGATTAGTTTTGGACCATGTCTCCACTTTTATCGAGGTCATTCTGAATCCTAACTTTAAACTCCAAGTTGTCTGTAACTCTATCCAGCTTGGTGTCACCTGCAAATTTGCTAAGTGTGAGCTCAGGCCCATCCTTTAAGTCTTTAATGAAGATATTAAACAATATGAGAGAGGCTGAATCAAGTCAGTGCATGAGTTTTTTCATGTCTGGAAAAAGGTACAGGTTTTAAAGTATTATTTAGGTCAGAAATCAGAGTAATAGTTTCAGTGCCAGTATCAAACAATCATTTTCCACAGTATTAAAAGCACAATAACTAAGCTGGTTTTTTTGGTTTCCTGAGGATCAGGACTTGAATGACAAGGATGCTTCAGGTCAGAACTGAGAAACAGTCACACTCAAAAATGAAGACATGACAACCCTGCCTATGGCTAGGAATGTGGGAATGTACTTTGAATAGCTTTCAGAAAAATTATAATCTGGCAGGAAATATAGAAATATAGTGTTACACCCATGTTTAGGTAAAGGTACAGATATTAATAGAGTTACTATTTTTTTTCTACTCCTTTCCCCCTGCCTTCTCTCTCAATTGGCATGTGAAGCCTACAATATTTCAGTACTAGCTTACCCATAATGTACAAATGTGTTTGAAACTGTCTAGGAGGTGAACTGATGGAATATACTAGTTGAATAAAAATACTATTAAACTTTGAATTTCTGATTATTCAGATATCTTTTTTATAGCTGGAAATGGTAAGAAAATTTTAAAAGTGTAAAGTTTTGATGAAAAAATAAAAAAACAATTTTTGTCAACTTCTGTTTTGCAAAATGTTTAACCCACCTTCTTTTTTTCCACTGGACACAACTGCATCTGTGATTTCACTGTTGTGCACTGAAGTAGTCTCCTCCATATTCTCTATCCCAACAATGTTTACTGGAAGGAGAAGCCTCTCTTTCCTAGGGATGAGCTATTGTTTCTGTTTTCATCATTACTGAATTTGAAGATGAGTTAGTTTGGCAGAGCTGGTACATGTGACAACCATAGGTGGCATGGGCGACTGGTGCCATCTTAGTTGGGGGGCATGTGCCTCCTGCAGCAAAACTCACTGATCAGGAACTGGCCACGGTGTGCTACAAATGGCACTCCCACTCCCCGGCTTACACTCCCAACGGGGCACCAGTGCTCCCGCCTGCCCCCCTGCCCATCGCCTAAGTGGGGAGTGTGGCCAGTCAGGGGGTGCACGTGCATCCCTGTGTACCCCCTATGCATCGCCACTGATAGGCAGATTAACGTACAGGCCAGTGGGGCCTAAGCCCAGGGGCCTCTGCCAATCAGGGGCTGCAATTGTGGCTTGCTCCTCATTGGCAGGGAAGTGAAAGCCACGATTTTAAACATGACACCATTTTTGTCCCCCTACCCATCGGCAGCAAGCAGCGGGGCCCCTCAGCCAACAAGCAGGTGGGAGACAAAAACGGCACCAAGTTTAAAACTGTAGCTTTTGCTTGCCTGCTCATGAGGGGCAAGATGCAAAGGTGGCCCTCTACCAATTAGTGGGGGGGGGGCACATAGGAGAACCTGCAAAATTAACAGTGCTGCTGTCAATGTGGCCAGGAGCACAGCTGGGCAGCCAGCTCCCTGCAGGTAAATCTAATGAGGGAAGGGTTGTGGGGGTAGGAAGAGCTGTGGGAGAGGCAGAATGAGGCCTCCATGGTGAGGGAGTGGGGCAGGGGCAAGAGCAGGTGATGCCCAGCCAGAACGGTGAAAGGGACCCTGGGGTCGGGAGTGAGATGGAGCTGTGGGCTGCTCCTCCAGGGGACATGGCAGGGGTCAGCTCCCCACTGCTGCGCTCACCCCCAAGAGAGGTATAGGCCCCCCTGGATTTGTGTGCAGGGTGAGGGTGGGCTGCATGCTGCAGGCTTTGGGCCAGGGGTTGCACCAACCTCTTTCTGGTGGTGGGGCTGGGACAGGGGTAGGCTCAACTGCACTGGGTAGGCAGCAGTGGTGGTGCTGGGAAGCATGGCTATGGGGAATTTTGGGCTGGCTACAGCCCCCCAAGGCTCTCCCAGTGCTGCCCCTGGTCGGGGCACTCCGCTCTGCTGCCTTTCCCTTGGGAGCCTCCTGCAGTGGGGCAGGCAGTGGACACACAGCAAGTGCTATAGCCACCCCAAAATTCCACATAGCCACCCCTCCACTACCATTGCTCCTCTTGCGCAGCTGAGCCCACTCCTATCCCAACCCCCATGTTGGGAAGAGGCTGGTGCAGCTCCTGGCCCTGAGCCTGCAGCAGGCAGCCTGCCCTCACCTCATGCACAAATCCAGGGGGGCACATGCCTCCCATGCCTCCCCGGGGGTGTGCGCAGTGATGGGGAGCTGCCCCACTCCCCTGTGCACCCTGGATAAGCCACCTGCAGCTCCACCCCATGACTTGCCCCAGGGTCCCAGTCACCACCCTGGCTTGGTGACACCTGCCTGTGCCCCAGCCTCTGCCCCGCCACACTCCCTCCCGTACCATGGGGGCCTTGATCGGGCCCCCCCATACCCCTTCCCTCCCACATACCTCTTCCCCCACACAGACTTACTGGTAGGATGCTGCTTTCCTAGCTGCCAGGCTGCATTCCTCGCCATGTACATGGTGGCTGCACGCATGCACATGGTGTTTATCAGTGACATTATTGGCTACATCAGCCAAAAAAGGCCGATAGCTGATAATGTTAATTTTCCTTTTATAGGTGCTGTTCCAATATGTGACCGATATATCAGTGCACCTCTAGAGGGGGCCTCCAATTTTGTGGCTTCCCAGGGCCCCAATCACTCTTAATCTACTTCTGGTGACAACAATTACCACTTTCACTTATGCTACTTTTTTGTGCATTTACCATGATTTCGTTCAAAACACACTTCTGTAAAGAAAGAGAGAGAGGTTAAATTTTTGGGAAAGCAAGGAAGTTGCCAAGTTAAGAAATTGAATGAAGCTCTTTAAAGAAAACCATGTGGGTCTAGAGGAAAGGTATGTAACTACTGATTGACAGAGGCTACTGCTCCTCCAAATCTTCCCGTATAAGGGAGGGCAAGCAGACCACAACATCAAAAACCAAAAAGGGGTTGGCTTGAGGGGATGCTTTGTGAAATCTGTAGGTGCTGTGGTCAGTGGATTAAGTCCAAAAGTTGATTGTCACTGGTACAAGAGAACAGTCCCTCGGTGAATTCAAACCGCCTGCATGATACAGAGGTAAAATAGCCTTTGTGAAATCAAGCGATGTGTCTCTGCTGCCTATCTGAATTACCCTGCTCTGGACTACTGTGGAGGCTGACTTGTTTGGCTATCCAGGACTGTGAGTTGATAACGAACTTCTTTCATGTGCTAGAGGATTATAGACAGTGTTTTCACTCGCCCATGTTATCTTTGGAAAGCATACCTTCAGAATGTCATAGAACAGACTGGGGGACAATATTGAAACCAGTGAGATGTAGCAGTTACAATGAGGAGAAAGTGATAGTTATAGTAGCCTCACACAGACATTCTGATTCATCAGATACTGACCACTGCAATATATATATGAATTTGAGGGGATTATTCTTAATTATAAATATTTACTGTAAGTATCCAGTAAAAGTACAGCAGAAATTGAAGGTGTTCAATTGTGGAAAATAAAATTCAACCTATGAAGAAATTTCTATTTAAGAAAAGAACAAGATTGTTTAGCTTACAGAGAGGATATGGTAAAAAATATATATGATTGGGTAATGCTATTTACTTTTAAATTACAAGGTATTTTGAAAAATCTGTTGGTTCTCCGTTTTATCAAGGGACATTTTTATCCCTTTCCAAGGTGTCCCTGATAATGAGGTGGAACTTGTGTGCCATACAGCAGGTACCATTAAAGTTGGCATAATGGACTGCCTTGACCATACTGGCCCCACTGTTGGTGACCATGAACCTGTGGGTGAGCTTGCCCTGCCCAGTGAGCCATCCTTGTACCAAGCGGTTCATGGCCCTCATGATCTCTGTTGCTATGTGGGACTCATCCATCACCTCAGCTTGAAGGAAAACCCACCAATCGCTTGACTTGTCACACCAATGCCCTGTGAGGGAGAGGTATGCATGATCTCCACCCCAGCTGCTCCAGATGTCCGAGGTGAAGTATAAGGCCATCTGTGGACCTGCTGTGCACAGTTTCTCCCTCAAGTTCTCCCTGCATGCCTCATACAGGGAGGGCACCACCGTCCTGCTGAAGGTGGTACATGCAGGCACTTGGTATGATGGGGCCATGTGCTGCCTGAACCCTGGCCACTCAACTGAGAAGGGCTGGCCATCCACAGTAAGCATCTCCCCAATGGTCTGGGTGATCTTGCTCACCTGCAAAGTGCCCCCCCTCTCTCTGTCTGCCTTTCCCCCTCTGTTCCAGGGTGGCCTGCCTCTGCTTTGGGGGGATGGGGGCTTTAGAGTGAGATAAGGGCTTCCCTTTGGACATGCTGCTGCTGGTGCCAGGCTGAGGAGGAGCAAGGGCAAGGGGGTGGTGCCTGTGGAGATGCATCAGCATCCCCATGGTGTCCATGTGTTTTGCTCCCTTGCCCCAGCTGCTTTTGGCTTGGCAGTGCAGGCAGATAGCTTATGTGGGATCATCTGCCAGCTCAAGATGATTCCAGACCACACTACCTGCTTGCTTCCAGGGTATGGGTGCATGTGTGGATGCAGCTTTTTCCTCCTCTTCAGTAGCCAGAGGCACAGCAACAGGAGGAGCACACTCAGCTGAGCCACTTGCCTCTGCACCCTCTACGTCAACCTCCTCCGAAGTGCCATCTGGGGAAGGAGACCTGGCTCTAGGGGAAACTTGAGAGATGTGGAGCACAAACTCACATGATTCCCTCTCCTTCTCCAGAATTTCCCTTGATATGGCACTCAGATCCAGCTCTTCCTCTGGAACTGGATGGCTCAGCAAGGGAAGTGAAATAGGGGTGGAGGAGACTGTCATGTTAGTGCTGCTGCTTGTTTTCATGGTGGGGTGGGGTGGGGTGGGGGGTTATAGCTGGTGTTCTTGGAGAGGATGCAGACTCAGGCACAGGCAGTGGCATTGGCATTGGTACTGCTCCCCTCTTCTTGCTGCCTGTAGAACTAATGGAAGCTTCATGCCTGCTTGTTGTAGCGAAGAGGCTGCATCTCAGTTTGTGGGCAGGGAACTTACAGCTCTCCCTCTACCCCCTCTTTCACTCCTCCCTGAAAGCTTGCCAGCTGCCTTTCTAGCATGCTTCATGGTGTGTTTCATAGTGTCTTTGCCTTGGTGTGCTGGAAAATCTGTGTGTTCTTCTGTAATGTTAAGTGATTTATGTAATATATATTGATAATTATATATGTATGTATATTTATTGTATGTATGTATGTGTATATGTAATAAATAAAAAAAATTAAAAATTTAGAAAGCACAGATTTGAAAAGAATCAAAATAGACTAACAAAAACAAAAAGAGGATTTTTGAGAAGGAATAAACTAAAAGGAATCATGAATATAATAATAAAAGGGTATAGAAAGCAAAAGGTATTGAAGAATCCCACTTGCTAGGCTAGCAAGTAGGAAATGAATGGTAGTGTTTGTTGTCTGACACTGCTGAGCTGGTGGAAGACAGCTCAGTAACTGACCCCAAGGCAAAAAGCAGCTCAGTTCAAACAATGCTGCTTTTTATGCTATTTTTCCATTCCTCCCCCAGAGCCCTGGGATTGGAAGGGACCTCTGGGAACGATCACAGTCACTGGCCTGCTACCCAACCAATATCAGAGCAGTCTTTCCCCCACTCTTCCCTCTCCCTCTCCTTACTTTCTGTTTCCCTGCAGGCAAGCCCAGTTTCAGCTTCAAAACTTGAAATCTTTTGAAACTTTCAAAAGGTTTTGACTGCCCTCTTTTCATTTTGAGTCTGTTTCAAAGCCCTTCGTTTCATTTTGATTTCACTGTTTTGAGCTTGAAATGAGTTGAAACAGGATTGAAATGAAACAGCCAGCAAAATTTCACACAGCCCGACTGTATTGCCCTCCCAGCAGATGTCAGGATGACTGGAGTCCCCCATGAGAGCCAGGGCCTGTGATCAGGAAACTTCCATTAGCTGTCTGAAGAAAGCCTTATCTACCTCATCCTCCTGGTCTGGTGGTCTATAGCAGACACTTACTATGCCATCACCCTTGTTGCTCCCCCCTCTAACTGTAACCCAGAGACTTTCCACAGGCCTATCTCCAGTTTCATACTGGAACTCTGAGCAATCGTACAGCTCTTTTACATATAGAGCAACTCCTTCTTCTCTTCTCCCCTGCCTGTCCTTCCTGAACAGTTTATTTCCATCCATGACAGTGCTCCAGTCATATGAGCTGTCCCACCAAGTCTCTGTTATTCCAATCACATAAAGTTCTGTGACTGCATTAAGACTTCCTGAGGTATTTAGCCAACTGACTTACTTTCTCAGGAAAAATGAAAAGGCCTCCCCTGCTGCCCCTCCTGCTTATGCTTTCTCTAGCTCACCCATTTTCCCACTTACCTTGGGGCTTTTGTCTCCTTCCCCCAGTGAACCTAGTTTAAAGCTCTCCTTGCTAGAGCTTCCTATAAGTAGGAACCTACTGAAGTGGTGATTTCATGGAAAATGCACAACTTGGCTTTGCCTGCAAAAGCAGGCAACATTTGTGAAATCCATGGGGGGGGGAAAGAAAAGAAAACTTACTGAAAATAAAATGCTTGCTCCTTAGAGGGAGCCAGCCGTCCTCATGGTGCTGTTGTAGCCCAGCCATAGAGCCCACCGGTAGGAAGCGGGGGGGGGGGGGGAACTGCTAGCACACAGAGGAACTTTAGAGGGCTGCTGCCCCTCCCCCTTGCTGCAGACTGATTGAGGCTGCCAGTCATGTGTCCCGTCACCCCCTCCAATGAGTGGCAAAGGGTGGGGCTGCATAATGGACAGCCCTTGCAACCAATCAGCTGATTAGAAGAAACATCCCTAATGGGTAGGGGAAATACTTACTCCATAATAGTTCTAGGGATTTTTTTCCTTTTCCCAGGAAGAAGCTGGTAACAGCTAATATCAGGAGCAGAATACAGGACCGAATGGGCCACTTGTCTGATCTGTTATAGCTGTACCTATATAAATTAACAGGATAAGATTAATTTCTCAGTTACATGTATGAAGTCCTGTTGGCTAGAGTAGATCTAAAGCAGACTTTTACTGAAGGTTTTAGTAATTTGCATGAAAGTATAAAAAGATTCTAGGCGAAAGAAATAGCAACTTTCCTGGTAGGTACTCACCATGCCAAAGACTTGACTTTCCTACCAGTAACAAACATTAATGAGTTGAAAGGGTTCACTGCAACACATTGCAGTAGCATAGTGGAGCACTAGTCCCGGACCCAAGACCCATCTATGCTAATCAAAGAACAAAAAGACAAACCCAACCATAAAAAACTTAGTCCAACTGAAATGATCTTGCTCCATGATCTTACTGAGCAATGTTGGTTCAACAGTATCCAAAGGCTGCTTCTTTTACCCAAACCAGACCAACATTTTTTTGAAGTGTATAAAAATATGTATTTGTTTCCCAAGTACAAGCAAGTTAAAAGGAGATGGCTTCATCTAATACAAAACCCAACGATCTGTCCTTGTCTAGAATTTATTTTTAATAACACATTCACTTCAAAAGTGAGTAATAAGATTATTTTCAGAAAGAAGCAAAAATTCTAAGCCTGAGAGAACACATTTGTTATTGCAACAATGTACATCTGTGGCAAGGTTAATAATGAGCATTATCTGTGTCGACAAAGGATAAGAAATCCAAGTGGGTTTGAGTCCCTTGAATAATTGTCGTTTTAATTGCCACGTTCAGAAAGAGGTTCATAAAAGTTCCCCAAACACTGCCCTCCTCCAGATGAGACTTTCCAGTAGACTGCTGTCGAGCCTTTTTTCTTAAAGTCACTTCCTTGTTTCATCATGTTTACAAAACCTGAAGTGAAAGTTAGTTATGAGTCTTCTATTATTATTTAAGTTGATGGCAGATGCTAGGATGGTTTTGCTGTGTGGTACAGAGTTAAACTCTCTGGGACTGATTACAAAGAAATTCCATTAGCAATATTTAAATGCCAGCTTTGAAAGGCACTCAATAATATGTGTGTTGGCGCTGATCAAGAACAGTACCTTTTAAAAATGAAAAAGTAATGTGACTCTTAGTTCAACATAAAAATGTCAAACTGTGGGCAGTCTCTTGTCAGTTAAAGAATCTGGGCTATTCCTAATGGGAATATGGCTGAAGGGGGGAAAAATATGGGTAGCAAAATTGTAGGTGTGTAGAACTAGTCGAAGATAATTTGTGATGGCAAATAACACTGCCAGCCAGTTTTGGATTAATACAAGCTGCTTGATACGTTGAACCACCCTTGGTTTAAATGGGAGGGAAAAATTACCTCTACTTGAATAACTTGCAGGGGGCTTTAACACTGTGTTGAGTGGAAGTGGATAGGTACAGACTTCAAGAGCTTAGCAAGTTCATCCGCTGCATTAAAATAAGAAGACTGGTCCTCCTGTGTAGTCCTTGAGCTCCAGAGTCTGCTTATTGCACCAGTGACTGTTTTACATTGGATGCCCAGATGGAGGAGGGAATGGGTGAATGTCCGCTTCTGTGACCTCTTTGGCTCTGTTAAGGCAATATCTAGGGATAAATAAATTCTAGTTTTCTCAAAGTCTTTCTTCAGCTTATCTCAGCAGGTTATGATGAGATGCAAGTCTAGCTGCAATAAATCTCTGCTACAGAACATCCAGTAACAACCATTCCAGCAATGAACTAGGATTTTGGAAAGGGTGGTAGTGGGACACGACACAGAGGTGGTCAAGTGCTGCTGGCTGCTCTTCTGGCTTGGAAAGAGGGACTGGGCAGCTTGGCCTTGGCTGATTCAGGCTCTCATGCAGGCATGCAACTAGTGGAATAGCTGTTATTGGATGTTCTCAGTTGACTTTTCAGGTACTGCTGCCTGCCTGCCTGGGTACATAAGAGGGTCCAGGTAGCATGATCAGGCCCTCAGCTCTTCTGGGTGGAAGGAGTTAAGGAAGAATTGAAGGGGATGTGACTGCACCACTGCATGTCTCTGAATCTGCCCACACCATGCCAGAATAGGGTGCAGGTCTGACTATCTGGTCACTCAATGCAAAGTTCTTGCCTTAACTAAGGAGTTATTTCTGTTGCACCAAAAATCATGTTCCAAGCTCATTGATTGCATGCCTTGCTTCCTTCAACCCACTTATGCTGATCTTCCCAAATCCTTTCTTCAAACACCCCCAAACTGGGCAGCCAGCCTAATGTTTGCTCTATCTCTGTGCTTTCAAATATTTTCCTCTCAGGCTGCCCATCCATTTGTTATTATGAATTTATGTATCAGTGACTATAGGCCACTGCTGAAATTGGACCCACATTGTGCTCATTGCTCTGCAGATAGGCATAAAAGACAGTTCTCCCCCAGAGAGTTTGAAATGTAAATGTTATAATGCGGACAGATAAAAGGTGTGGAAAAAGGAAGTATGAGCATCTCCATTTTGCTAGGGGAGAGTGGAAACATTGAGAGGATGTGATTTGCTTGACGTCTTTCAGGAAGTCTGTGGTAGAGCCAGGCACAGAACATCTATCTCCTGACTTCCAGGCCTGTGCATTATCCACAAGGCCATGCTCTTCCTTCCTATCTCTGCAACTCTACTTCAAAAATCTGACTTCTTTAGTTAATGTATCTGAGTGAACTGGAAATTATCTGTTCTGTTATTTTCTCCCCAATAATTTCCCCTATTTTCTCCCTAGCTTTATCTTCGTATTATTTTTCACTGTTTTTAATTGAGTACCCTGGTTTTTTTCCTCTGGGCCCACCACCCTGGAACTCTTTTTCTCTCTGTTTGTCTGATCCTCTTTTTTGCTTTAACTCCTATTAAAATACCTCCCTTGTTGATGCTTCTTAATGGCGTGTTTTCCAATGATTTGATGTCTCCTCATCAGCCTAATATTTTTTTTCTTACTGAGGGCTACCAGTTGACTTGTTTCGTGGTTGCTAATTGTTATATTTTGTTTAATTGCTGCTTCCTTCTGTTATCCTTCTCCAGCGCTTTGATCAAAGCACCACATAAATAACTAAAATGCAATGTAATGGACCAGTTGGAAAGTACATTGATTTAGAATTTTGCTTGGAGGACTAAACCCAAAGTCCCTCTTGTACTATGCTGGAGAAGAGTCTTTAGAAATAGAGCACTGTTCTCTCTGCATCATCACAGTCCATGTGCCAGGGTGTGTGAACATTATGTTTTTATTGTTCCCAGATATTTAGTTTTCTATATTCATTCTGTAAACTGGATGCAGAGAAGAATTATGGGATCTGGTAGAAATGAGACACAGAGCTATTCAAATTACAGCACAAAATGCTTCTTGCCAAACTGATAAAAGAGAAACAATACCCCATTATCACCAAGGCCTGGAATTGTAAAGGGGCTTAGGCTGTCAGTTGCTTCTTTAGGTGCTTAAGTGCAGAAATTTAGATCCTTACATCCCTCCCTCAGGGTGTAAAGCCCACAGGAAATAAAATTATCAGATGTGTAAGTTCTCTGGGTGTCTGAGTTTACTTCTGCGTGTGTCCACAAGTGCCTCAGTCTTGGCAGTGCTGAGTGGCCCAACACTAGTTTCATAGCCTGACATCTGCTGTCTTCCACTTGTTTAGCCTACAAGGCTCAATATGGGGGAGGAATAGTTGTGGTGGTGGTGTGCCCTCTCCTTTTATCAGAGGTTAGAGCACTCATCCACGATGTAGGAGATCTGAGTTTAATTCCTTACTCTGTTGAGGGGATTTTCATTCAAATATCCCACAGAAGTGTTGGAACCAACCAGGCATAGGCTGTTTTGAGGTAGAAGGGGCACTCTTGGTCATTCCTCTTGGAGGCTGCTCCGCTTGCACTGAATAATTCAATGCTATATGCTCAGCACACCTCCTCCAACACTTGGTGCTGTATCTTTAGCTTAGTGTTATACTATAGTCTGTGACTGATGGTATGGTAGATATTTATGTCCTGCCTGTGCAGCTTGAGTAGTTGCTTGCAGTTTCCAGTAAATCATTTGATTTCTGAAAGAGTGTATTACAGGTGGTAGCAGTGGCTTCAGGGTGGCAAAAGCGCTTTGGCCAGAGACAAAATCTCCTGGTTGAGCACGTAGGACTGGGATCTGTGAGGGCTTGTCAGACTTGGAGCTCTTGTCGGAATGGAAGAAGTGATAGAAAAAACCAGCATAGCACCTTTGGATAGTAATACTAAATCCTTTCAACAGCATCTTCCTAATGCAAATCCCGGGTTTTTTACAGATGGCTATATGCAAAGAATTACCTGACTGCTGTGAGGCAGCCTTGGCCTTTTTGAATTGTTGGAAGGAACAGAAAGCCAAGAGGCAGCATGGGGGAACCCTGTTATACTTGTGTGCACCACCTTGGCCAAAAGATATGGTCTGGGTGAATTTGGAACTTGCAGGGCAGGAAGGAGCTCTTGTCTAGTGGCAAGCCTAGGTGGATCGTATGTGAAAAGGTAGTTTAAGTGTTTTAATAATGCTTAATAGGAGAGCAACATAACTCCTTAGTAAAGGCGATAACATGCTGGATAAACCCATGGACCAGATAATACTCACAGTTACAAATGGGAAAGTAAAAAAATATGCTAGACTTCAACATAGCCACCATTTTCTTCTCACAGCTGATATGGACTTCAATTCTGCTAGCCATAGGACACAGTTTACCTTCTTGTCTACAGTAGCCATTTTTTGTTTATCAAAGGATCTGAAATAAGAATAAATTCATTCTTACTTATGAAGACTAGCATTGTGTACTCTAATTGTCCTAAAACTTTAAATTTGCTTTTAAATGCCATTTACAGATTGTTTCTATCATACCTACAACCTAAGTTATTAAAGTTTAAAAGTGCACAAGGACTTTATGAAGACCCTGTATATTCCTCTTGCTGAGAAGCAAGTCTTATGGTTTGGAAAAATCTAACTCATTTACTACATTGAATAGGATACGTGGCTCCAGTCAGGCAGCTTTGGTCCACAGCTGTCTTGTGCATTCCTGCAGTCGGAGGGTAATATAGTAATAATTTCAATAAAATTTAGAGGTTTTTAATACCCCATCCAGTTTTGGAGGCTGGTGCAGAGAGGTTTTCCTGAACAGATTTGTAAGCCTTTGTTGGTTTAATTGGATGATCTAGTTATTTATTCAGCAATGAAGGAAGAACATGTTCTCCATCTACAAGCAGATGTGGCTTGATTCCAGTTTAGTTTTAGGAAAAGCACAAAAATGCTATTAAAACCAAACAAGTTGCACTTCACAACAGCATAGAGGCTAGAGGTAAAAAAGATAATCTAACTCAAGCCAGGATTGTTAATCCATGGGCCATGTCTTTCAGATAAAGACAGAAACCTTTTGATCCAATATTGGAGCTATGAGAGACTGTGTGAAAACCAAAACCCATTGTGGGCTTTAAGTTATTAATATTGCAGGTCTTTTATCCCTGCCTTTGCAAATGTGGGAACACTCCTTGATTCATTGGTTAGTAGGGTCTGGAAGGCAATATATCTTTTTTTCTTTCTTTCTTTCAGCATCTGAATGAAAATTGGAGGGTCAGGAAACTTTTGAGAATCTAAACTACAATAAATCAACATCTGTGGTCTAATCTAGACAGATTCAGCTCCCTTTTCTCTTAGAAATGAATGCCATGCTATAGTGGTTGCAGTTACATTTTGTTTTAAAAGAAAAAAAATGGGCAGATCAATGCATGTGGATTGTACCCTATATTAGTGGTCGGTAACCTACGGTCTGCAGGACAAATTTGGTCCAAAAAGGTATTCGAATTGGCCCTGAAAGGTGCAGTTTAGTCAACATTTTACTAATGGCCTACGAATATCTCAGACATTTGATTTTATCCATGTTTTGTTAATGGTGCACAGATCACCTCCAGCCTACATGGAGGGCTGCTCTTCTACACTGTAGCGTCTGCTCACTGCTGGTGGAGAGGCTGAAGGGGAATGGTGGCCAACACTGCCAAACAAGTTGCAAACTGTGGACTATGTTTGCCCTATATGATGGCTACATTATGGAGACCTTGTGTACCAGAAAGAACATGCTATGTAGCTGTGGCATGAATATGAAATTTCTGACTCTTAAATGAGTAGGAACTGGAAAATGGAGAGTTAGTTTAGCTCAGGGATTCTCTCAATCAGGGTGCTATGGCCTTAAGATTTTTTTAAAGTTGTCATGAGGTGCTGTGCGATATTAGCAGTTAGGTATGCAAATACCTACACGTGATTCACAAGATAAACCCAGAGATTTCAAGTTGGGGAGGTGATTTAGGTGGGGATTGGGACGCAGCCCAGCTGGGCTGCTTCCCACCCCAGCACGATCTAGTCCAGCTGGGCTGAATTCCCATCCACAGTGAAACGTTGAAACAGCATCGAAACAGCCTTTCTGTTTTGATGGAATGGAATGGAACAGCTGTTTTGACTTGAAATGAAATTTGAAATGGAGCGCTGTTCTGTCGAACCATTGAAACTCAAGGCGAAACGGAACAGTGCCATTTTGCACAGCCCTACTGAACACTCTTCTGCTGTAGGGTACATCCTCTAAATGTCCCTGTGAAACCAGCTCAAAACTGAGCCTCTTCTGTCAGTGCTATTGTTCATTCTGTGGATCTAAGAGAGGATGAGCCTTTTCAGATGCACAGAAGGATACACACAAGGAGACACAGAAACGAGACTAAACTCCAGCGAAAAAGAAAATGGTCTTCCTGGATCTCAACAAAAGATTCAAGAAAACAGGAGAAAACTGACAAATTATACAATCCACTGTAAAGCTTAATGTTAGATATTGTGTGCAGATTACAATAGGAGGCAATGTTTGAGAGAGAGAGAGAGAGAGATGGAGGAAGTGCTCTTTTTTGATAGTACAGAGTAAGCCAGGAGGCTGGGTGAAGACTTGTTACAGTGGGTTATCCAGTAAAAGGATAATCTATAGAGGGAAAATTGGTCCAAAAACGTGACAAAGAAAGGAAATGTTCAAACCCATGAAAAGAATCCAGGAAAACCTTTCAAATCTAGCAGGAAAAGCTTTTATCAGGTAATGTATGGTAAAAGGTGAAGAGGGCTTTAAATTGAAATTAGTAAACAATGTGCAAATTATTGAGTCATTCATATTATACATTAGCAATGAAACCCAAGCATGTTCTCTCAGTGAAACAGGAGATAGAGCCATTGTTGATAATTTCAGGTACTCCAGAGTTACAGTGTTCAGATGAAATTTGTAGTTCCTCAATCTGATCAGATTCTATGCCTCAGGCTTGTTCGAGACAAAGGCCCAAGCTGGATCCAAAGCTAAAAGGTTTTGATCGGTGTGGACTTTTTTCCAGTCTCAGTACAACCCTTTCTTTTTGCAAACCCTGAGCACTTAGTAAACAAAGATATTTCTTAAACTGGAGAAAGTTTGAGGAGCTTGTGAGTTTGATCCAGAAATGTATAAGAGTTTAATTAGAGGCACGCTGTTGGGGCAATAGCAGACCTATCCCTAATAAATCTGCTGTGGTGGAAACTTGTCTTCCTGAGTTTTAGAAAGGTTTTTTTTTTTTTATTATTGCATTTTATTTTTTGTGAGAAGGGAATGAGTGTGTTTATAAGGTGGTTGTATTTACCCTTAATGTAATGCATTAGGCATCTATTTACTACAAAAGCCTGCTTTTTTGGAGGGGGAGTTGTTTTTAAAAAAAATAATAGTCTAGTAAAGCAGAGCTATTGATTAGAAATGTTTCTAAGGGACTTTCATTACTGTTGGAAGAGATTTAGTGCTGTGTACTTAGTTTTCTATAAATGACAAACTATGAATGCATGTTTTCTCGCTGGATCCTTAATGCTTACTCTTAGAAGCATTTTTCTGCCTTGCTTGGTGTTGGAATTGTTTGAATGGCAGCCGCCTTATCTATTATCCATTTATTCTGTAAATGGTAATAATTATCCAGTACTCTACATTAGTTTTTATTAATACATTGATCTTTTGAATATTATAAGTGGGGGCTGCACACGTGTACTTTTGCAGGAAATTATTCATCCACACAATCTTCATTAATCAGTCCAAATAATGAAATAAACTCCTGCACAAGCAGTTGGGATTAGCTAGGAAAGGGCCTTAGAAATCCAGATACCAGTACAGCAGGCTGTAATATATAATAATGCCATCTTTATGATGTTTAGAATGTATGAAAGCCAAATTTTACCTAATGGAGAAAAAGCAGAGCCTCCATAATGCTGAACTGAAAGAAGAGCTGGGAAAAAAAACGCGATTTTTTAAAAACCAATATGTATAGATTTTGATGGACTAAAATGTTTTGGAGACTTGGAGGAGAAATGTTGAAACATTTATTTCAGGTGGCTTAGAAACAAAGTGTTTCACTTTTTCATTTTGATATGACATTTCCTAATTAAATTTGAAGTAAATTTTACAATTAAAAAAACCCCTTAAAATATTTCATTTTGGATTAAAGAAAGCATTTCTCTTGAAATTACTTTTAACTATTTTTTTCTGAAAAAAATAAATGTAGAGTCAATTGAAAAGGTTTGTTTTTTTTCTGGACAGTTATCTTATTGCTCTTGGATTCAGCCATTATTCCATCACTGACCTTCATTTGACCTAATATGTCTAAACTCTTGATTTGTCTGAAAGTTTCTCTGTGCAATTTAAATGAGAGAGCTTTCCTTCCCCTGAAAAAGTCATATTTTTGTATAGAAGAAAAAGCTTATTCCCCATCTGCAACAAAGCTGGCACTAAAAATATTGCTGCTGTGTTCTTTCTACCATGTTTCATAGTTTCATAGTTGTTAGAGGCTGGAAGGGACTGCACTTGGACAGGAAAGGCTGCTGGCTTAACCCAAATCCAAGACAACTTTGAATTCAAGATGACCCCCCCAAGTAAGTAGATTCTATATGTGGAAAATTATTAGTAATAGAATCCAGTTATTGGGGGTCATCTTAAATTCAACCGCCTTCATCGCTGCAGCAAGGAAAGCAGTGGTGAGGGGGCAGGTGTCCTGACACCTGCTCCTTTGCTGCCACTTATCTGGCTGGGGCTGAGGCCTCTGCAAGGTAACAATGGTGGCAGAAACTCCAGGGGCTGGAACCAGAGGTGCAGCAGCTCCCTTATCGCTGCATGGTGTCCCCTGTATGCATCTCCCATGCATTCCCCACCAACACACGGGCTCCTCTGCTGTATGCTCTTTCCTTACTCCACAAACCACCTTGAACCACCCTAGCCCCAGCCAGGCAGCAGCAGTGGCAGCTCCGGCCCTAGTCCTTGTATTCAGATGCAAGATGAAGCCCCGCCTCCCCATATTAAATGGGCTTAAATACACTTCCTCTCCTACCCCGCTCCCCCATATTCTCAGCAAAAGGATCTCTTTCAGGTCCAGATTCTATGCTTGGTCTAAGACTTGGGAGGGCAAAGATGTGTGTAATTTGGAGGGCTTGCAATATAGCAGTGTCTGGAAGAGTGAAACAGATTGCCTGGTTTTGAGACCAAGGAAGTTCTTATGGATTGGAATGGAGAGGAAAAGGAGGAATTCTGGGCCCAGGGTCTGAACAGGCAGAATGGCTTGCAAGGGTATGAGACCACCCAAATAAATACACTGGAAGGAGAGATGTCACCTGGAAGCAGAAGCAGATATAGCCCCTGTTCCTACCCTCTGCTGGGTAGGAAATGGTTCTTCACTTTGCCTCTTCTCAAGAGAAGCCTGGTCACATGGAAGCCCCCAACTGTGCATTGCATAGCTTCCCCACTCAGAAGCTGCCCTCAGGGCAACATAACTGTAATTGGTCTTGCAGGTCAAAAGGATTCAGCTCCTCACTGTTTCTTCTTCTGGAACTGCAGTAACATCACTAGGAGTGGGTGAGCAAGGCACATGAGGAGGGTGCCAGGGAGCCTGTGCTATAGTACAAATGGTGTGTGTGAACAGTGGTAATACTCTCCCACGGTCAGCATCCCCATCCAGGCGGCCAAAATTCCTAATTAGGCATCTGGGGAGGAGGAACAGTCAGTCTGCCCAGGTCTATGCAAAAGGCACTGGACTGAAGAAGCCCAGTGTCTCTATGGTCTGACTGTAGCCTAACTGCCCTCCGTACCTGCTAGGTGAATTTTGCATGAGGGTCCAGGGTTTAACTGACTGGACAGCCAGCTCCATTGTGGAACCTTCACCCCCACGCTAGGCCAGGCAATATGCTCGATTCTAGATCCTCAGGGAGCCAGTAGCCCGCGGAACCCCCTCAGGCAGGTCTGCTGGCTGAGGTGTCCCATGGAGAGGTGTGTCCCTCACTGCCCAAGAATTTACTTTAAGCCCAATAAAGAAATGGGTTTGTTTATTATACACAACTATATGCATAAAAGAAATGATTAATCAAGAGAAGACATATATATATATATCAGATATAGATAGTTAATAATAAAACCAACAATCTGAATTGAATTTACAACTGCAACTATAGATGAATAATTCCACCACACTGGGTGGTCCTACTTGCATCAAACAACCTCAATGATTACTTTCACCAGGTTATAACACTTTAAAACAGTTCCCCCCCCCCCCCAATAACTCAGGTTGATTTTCCCTCTGGTCACACTCCCCTTCCCATAACAATAAATGGCAATACAACTTTTACTATGATCCACCACTAGATGGCAGAGGCAAGGCTTCTGCTGCTTTGGGGAAGGTGAACTCTTTGATCCTTCTTGGTAACTCAGCAAGAACAAGTCTCTGACCAGCCACTGCAGGTAATAGCCTTTTTTCTTTAGTTTCCTTCTGAAAAATACACCTGCAAACACTAAGGGTTAAGTGTCCCCTCTCACACCCATGCAGATTAGGGATTCTCACAGCCTGCTCCCTCTCTGGGCTGTCTCTCTCCTCCAGCACCTCCACATGCAGACAGGGGATTCCCTCTCCAGGTCTCTCTTCCTGCAGTACAAGCTTTTCCAGCCCAAACAGATGACTTCCTTCTGCAGGCCCCTATCCAGGCAGCTTCTCCCAGCTAGTTTACCAACCCTTCCCCACTCTTTCCCTGGGTACCTGTGTTCTTGATTGCACAGCTCCAACCTGGGTGGGGAATCAGCTTCTCCTGGGATGACTCAGGTTCTCCTGTCCTGAAGTCTGCTCCCCAGCAAGCCTCAGCTCTGCTTGGCAGGGGGCGGGAAAGAAGGAGCTGAGTCTCTGTCCCTCTCTCCAAGTTGGTGTAGCTCTTCTTTGACTTCTCCCCACTGCTTTTCCCTCCCTCAGCTTTTTATAGCTCCATAGTAGCCAATCAGAGCCCAGGGTTTGCAATGGGGGCTTTGGTCACAGTTCAAATGATCCAGTAAAAAGCATGCATTGTGCACAGCATACTCTCTGTTGGAAAAGCTATTTGACCCTCTGCAAACTTTTTGCCACCTTTCTTGCAAAGTTCTTAAGCACAGCTCACCCACTCAGTTTGCAGCCAAACAAGCCTTTGTAGCTGTTACATAAGGAAACAAGCTTCCTGTCTCATTATGAAAAGAAGACGTATCAAGTGTCTCAATAGCTAATCCATGGTCAGGAGAGATGTATGAACAGGCAGGTGGTGGCTCAGGTAAGGCAGGTGGCATATACTGCCGCCAGCATCCCCCTAGAAACAGGTGATCCTGCAGCCTTTATTTGACTATTTAAGGTTAGGTAACTGGAACACCCAACACTTAAAAAAAATAATACAGGCAAGTCCATTGGCATTTTAAAACATACACTGAATACCAACTACTTAAATATGTCAAAATCTCTCTCTCTTTCTCTGTCTTGAAGCAAAAGTTAATTTATAAATGATTGTTACAAAAGATTAGAGCAATTTAAGTTTTCTTTGCCAGGTAACTGCATTTGTTCTGGACTATTCACATAGCATCTAAAGTTTTAAGCCTTCAATTTTCAAGACTGACTTGTGAGTTTAGGGTCTCAGTCAAGTAGCAGGACCTACTGATTTCCAGAGACTGGGTGCTCAGCATTTTCTGAAAATCACCTTTAAGATGTCTTAAATAGAATATGCAAGATGAGGGTACTCACTTTGATGTGGTAGTATTAGGTGGAAGTCCCTGGTCTGAATTAGGCATAGCAAGGACTTGAAACTTGGTTTGCTGCCCCCTAGGGTAGCTTTATAACCAGTGAGCTGTTTAGCTGCATAGGGTGGTTGGGTGAGGCGGGGCTCTTTTCTGATTTAAAAAAAAAAATGTTACCTTTGTTGAAAATGGGCGCTTATGTTTCTACAGAAAGTTTTAGGTTCAACAAATGGATGTTTATGACCTACTCTAATCAAGGGGTGAGCCAGTATGAATGGTTCCCAGGAATCAGGCAAAAAAGGGAGAAACTTAGTGCATGCATTGCCTTTTGCAAGGGCCACACATAAGAATAAATTTAAGGCCTTCTTAATTCTCTCTTGCAGTGTTGCATGAATTACCACTGATAACCTGTCTCACTCTCCTTCCCCCCTACCCTCCACACCCTTTGTGTCCCGAGAGGAGGGGCAGGACAATTTAAGTCAGGCTTTTCCTTAGGGTTACTGTGAGAGGGGAAGTAAAAGCTCCTCTAGTGTGTCCCAGACCCCTGCCCCATAGACCCCGATACTTAATCCAGGGGTCCAAATGGACAACAGCTGGGAAGAAACGCCGATGCAGGCTCCACAGTTCCGGAGCTGCCTGAGTCTGCGTATTGGCGAGCGGCAGGGGTGGGGCTCCGGAGAGGTGCAGGCTGCTCAAAAAGCAGCTGGGAACACAGCTGGGCAGCCAGCGGGGGAAGAGTGGGATGCTGGGAGACGCCGTCTGCAGAGCTGGGAATCACAAGCCCCAAGTGCGGGGCAGCAGAGCTGAGCGTCTGCCAGAGGACTCCGGCAGACGGGACAAGGAGCACAAATCTGAGGGACCAAGGAACACCTGGGAGCAACATCACAGTCCCATTAGGGGACCCAGGTATGGTAACTGGGGATAGCAGTAGGGAGCTGCTAGCCCTCTCAGGCAGCTTGGTGAGGAAGAAGGCACAACCCTGCATGGGAACTATGAGCCCCACCAGCTCGGAAGGAACAGGAGATTGACTACAGGTCATCTGGGATCTGGGGGTGGTCATGTTTGGAAGACTGACCCAGGGTGGGGCATGGGGTGGCTGCCCGTCCCCACAACTACTAGAAGGGAAGGGACAGACGAGTTCCCCTTCTTCTTCTTCCCCCTCCAAGTGACTAAGCAGGCACTGGGAGACGGGATCCCAGGGGTCCATCAGTGGAGGTGGGATGCTTTCTGTTGAGTTCATTTTAGTTACAGTTAGCCCCAAGCTGGGGCAGGTTTAGTTGCTCAAGTCGGCCCAAAGTTCAGGGACTGACTGCGGGGAAGATTTTGATGGCCAGAAGACCTGACCCATTCCGAGGTGTGCGGTGTGGATGAGACAAGATCATCCAAAGGAAGACCTGCAGGGTGCAGCGTTTGCCCAGGCAAGGGTGGGGTAAAGCAGAGGTTTGGGTGGGCTAAAGGGGAGGTTTGGAGCCCCATGAAGAAAGACAAGGGTCGAGACCTCTTTACTTTGGGGGCCACCTGCAGGGAACTGCCTCCCCAGTAAAGAACATCAAAGACATGGCAGGAGAGTAGGAGCAGCACCTGAACCATCTAGGTGGCACCAGAGCCCGATCTTGCCCTGATGCCGCTTGGGGGCAAGGCACCTATCAAGAAGAGGCCAAAGCCCTACAACACCTACAAATGACCAATTGGTGCATTGGCTGGGAAAGAAGAACCCATCCCAGAGCCGAGTAATGTGATGGAAGCACAGGCAGGACCCCTGGTCGGGATGGAAGCCATGCAAGAGACCCTGAACCTGGTTGTGCAGATCCTGCAGCAGCAGCAAGCAAACGGACAGATGGCATTAGATGAACAAATGATGAAACAGCAAGAGCTGATGAGTCAGAATATGGTAGACCTTAGAATCCCGAAGATGACAGCTGATCCCAAAGCATTTTTGCAGAGCTTCGAGTGGGCTGCTGTGGCTGCAGGATTGGACAAGTCTAGGTGGCCAGCAAAGGTTGGAGTGTTGTTGGTAGGCCTCACACAGGCAGATTACAAGGCTCTATCATGCCTCACAGCCCAAACCTATGACCAAGTGAAGGAGCAGATTCTATACCGCCTGGATATTACTCCCAAGCATTACTGGCAGATAGTCCACACATGAAAGAAGAAGGAAGATAAGGCCCCCTGGGTCTTCCTCCAGAAGTTAAAATACCTCCAAGAACAATGGATCCAACCAGCTCAGGCATCCAGGGAGGAGATCATGGATACTTTCCTGTTAGAACAGTTCCTCATGGATCTAGAAGAGAATACCCAGAGATGGGAGCAGTGACATCACCCCAAAACATTTCGAGAGGCTTTCCAGTTGGCAGAGGACTTCGACTGTTCCTGGAGTGAGATACCCCGGGACAAACTGGGGACGCTCATGAACACTAAACTCAACGAGAGGCGGGGGGACCAGGAAAGTAGAACCCTCACCTGAGCCCCGCTGTTGGGGTCAACATGTTTCCGCTGTGGAAAAAGGGACCATTCCTCACGGGAATGTACGATGAACCCACAACTCATGGCCTTAGAACCGGTTGGGTGAAGAGACAGTTGAGGCAACCTCCCTACACTATGAGAGTCATCCCCAGTGGAAATGATGGACTGCAGCCTGGGTAGTACAGCAGAAGCCACCCAACTAGACAAGCCTACGGTGATGGCCATGGTGGTGGGGCAGGCAGTCCGTGCTATCCTAGATATGGGGTGTGACCAGATGCTAGTCAAGGCCAGGAGGCCTCACATGAGGAAGGAAAAAGGGTTAACCCCTCCATCCCAGTATGCGCAGGCGCTGAGGGAGTGATTGCAGAAGGCAAACTGGATGGCTGGAGATAACCTAAGGGGGGCCCAAAAATGACAAAAGTGGCACTATGATAAAACCACAGTAGAACATGAATTCCAACTAGGACAGAAGGTACTAGTGCTGCTCCCCAGCTCCATGAGCAAGTTCTTGACCTGTTGGCAAGGGACTTTCTAGATCATTTGTAGGGTTGGCCCAGTTGACTATGAGGTCCTGCGACCTGGCCATAGAAGAGAAAGAAATCTATTATGTTAACCTGCTGAAGCAGTGGCGTGAGCCAGAAGGGTTCTTAGCTATGCTGATACCAGAATGGAAGGAGCTGGGTAGGACCCTAGATGAGCCAGCAGGGGCAGGGGAATCCATAGGCTGAGACTTGATGGCTGAACAGAGGGGACAGCTGGCAAGGCTAGTACGAGACTTTGCCAATGTATTCAGTGAGATACATGGGAAGGCCCAGGGCGCGGTCCATAAGATCATGACACCCAACGGGGCCATAGTGAGGGATAGGTGGAGGCGAATACCGTATCACTGGTATCCAGTGGTAAGAGAGGAAATAAGAAAGATGTTGAAGCAGGGAATCACCAGGGAGTCCCGAAGTTCCTGGCATAGCCCAATAGTGATGGTCCCAAAGGCTGATAGGACATCACAGTTGTGCATTGACTTCCACAAGCTCAATGCCATTACACAATTTGACGCCTTCCCTATGCCCCAAGTGGGGGAACTGCTGGAAAGAATAGGGCAGGTGTGGTTCATATCCACTTTTGACCTGGCCAAGGGGTATTGGCAAATACCTTTACGTTTGAAAGCTAGAGTGAAAATAGCAGTTGGGACCCCATGGGGACTATATGAGTTCTGCAGAATGCTCTTCGGCCTCAATGGGGCCACAGCAACCTTTCAAAGGTCGATGGATTTGGTACTAGCCCTCCATCACCAGTACGCGGCTGCCTATATTGATGATGTTGTAGTGTACACAGAAATATGGGATCAACATGTAACGGTGTTTTGGGTGGTACTACAGGAATTGAGACAGGCAGGCCTGACGGCCCACCCCAAGAAATGCACACTGGGTCAAGCTGAGACAAAATACCTTGGGTTTTTGGTGGGGCAAGGCCAAATCAAACCCTTGGCCAATAAGGTAGCCATTATACAAATGTCCCACAAACTTAGGCCTGGCTAGCTATTATAGATGGTTCATTCCAAACTTTGCAGGCCTCACAGCCCCCCTCACAAATGCAATCAAAGGGAGAGGGAATGGAGCCATAAAACTGGAAGAGGAGCAAAGAAGGGCCTTGGAAGAAGTCAAACGGGCAGGGAGGTGGTGTTACACACACTGGATATTTCAATGCCGTTTGTCCTGCAGGTCGATGCGTCAGGCCAAGCACTGGGTGCAGTCTTGTCCCAGAAAGTGGAGGGGGCAGAAAGACCCGTAGCTTACGCTAGCAGGAAATTCAATGACTAGGAAAAGAGGTACACCACCATTGAGAGGGCATGTTTGGCCCTGAAATGGGGGACAGAAAATTTTCGATATTACCTGCTGGGTAGAGAATTCATGGTCATAACAGACCACGCTCCCTTGAAATGGCTAAAATAGGCTAGAACAGAGAATGCTAGGATAACACGTTGGGCTTTGGCACTGCAGCCATTCCAGTTCTCCATAGAGTACAAACCTGGGAAGAATAATATGATGGCTGATTTTCTGTCCCACTGCCATTCAAGGGACACACCGGAGGACTCCCAAGATCGAGGGAAGGCCCCGCCATGTGCATATCTGGCGCCAAACAATGATGAAAGAGTGCCTAGTGGTGTGTTGGGAGGGTGGATATGTGAGAGGGGAAGTAAAAGCTCCTCTAGTGTGTCCCAGACCCCCACCCCATGGACCCCAATACTTACTGCAGGTGTCCAAATGAGCAACAACCAGGAAGAAATGCCAACACAGGCTTCACAGTTCCAGAGCTGCCTGAGCCTGTGTATCGGTGAGCGGCAGGGGCGGGGCTCCGGAGAGGTGCGGGCTGCTCAAAAAGCAGCTGGGAACACAGCTGGGCAGCCAGCGGGGGAATAGTGGGATGCTGGGAGATGCCGTCTGCAGAGCTGGGAATCACAAGCCCCGACTATGGGGCAGCAGAGCTGAGCATCTGCCAGAGGACTCTGGCAGACGGGACAAGGAGCACAAGTGTTGGGGACCAAGAAACACCTGGGAGCAACATTGTAGCCCCATTAGGGAACCCAGGTATTGTGGCTGGGGATGGCAGCAGGGAGCTGCTACCTCTCTTGGGCAAGAAAACGGCACGGCCCTGTGTGGGAACTACGAGCCCCACCAGCTTGGGAGGAACAGAAGATCGATTACAGGTCAGCTGGGACTCAGGGGAGGTCACACTAGGAAGACTGACCAGGATGGGGCACGGGGCGGCTGTCCTTCCCCACAACTACTAGGAGGGACGGGACGGATGAGTTCCCCTTCTTCTTCTCTTTCCCCCAACCCCCGAGTGACCAAGCGGGCACTGGGAGATGGGATCCTAAGGGCCATCAGCAGAGGCCAGACACTTTCTGTTGAGTTCATTTTAGTTACAGTTAGCCCCAAGCTGGGGCAGGTTTAGATGCCCAAGCTGGCCTGAAGTTGAGGGACCAACCGCGGGGAAGATTTTGCTGGCCAGGAAGACCTGACTTGACCCAACCCGTTCCGAGGCGGGCTGTGTGGATGAGATGAGATCATCCAGGGGAAGACCTGCAGGGTGCAGCATTTGCCCAGGCCGTGGATATGGTAAGGGTGGAGTAAAGGGGAGGTTTGGAGCCCCATGAAGAAAGACCAGGGTTGAGACCTCTTCACTTTGGGGGCCACCTGCAGGGAACTGCCTCCCCAATAAAGAACATGAAAGACATGGCAGGTGAGTAGGAGCAGCACCTGAACCATCCAGGTGGCACCAGAGCCCAATCTCACCCTGACATTGCTTGGGGGCAAGGCACCTATCAAGAAGGGTCCGAAGCCCTACAACAGCTACAAGTGACAGTTACCATATGTCCCGGTTTTTCAGGACAAATCTTCTTTTTGGGTCCTTCCATTTTCCCCCAGGTGGTTTTTTAAAAATATGAACAAATGTCTGGGATTTCGCTCTACCTCTGCTTTCTCAGTACTTCCAGGCTTGTCCTAGTAAGGAGCTGCTTGGGGCTCAGGGGAGGGGGAGCAGGGGTCGGGAATGAGGGGTATCAGCAGGGACAGGGAGGCTGTGGGTTGGGAGTGAAAGGCACCAGCATGGTCTGGGGAGCAGGGTACTGTGGGTCAGCAGTGAGCAGGCACCAGCAGGGCTGGGGGACCTGTGGCTTGGGAGTGAGGGGCAGATAAAACACTGCCCCCGCAATCATATACCCCCCTTCCCATCCCAGCGCCACCCCCCCAGGTGTCATCTTTTTTGAAACTGGAAATATGGTGACACTACCTTTCCTACTACAACTGTGTTTGCATTTCAGTAATTTTGCTGTTCCTACAATTGATCTGCAGTCACGATGTGATGCAAGCAGGAAATATTAGAGCCATATTAGGGCTGCTATGTTTTAAAAAAATTACCC
>NW_017729025.1:136452295-136456635 GCF_001723915.1 Gavialis gangeticus
TGTTCATTATGTGGGTCTGCAGTGAGCAGGCACCAGCAGGGCTGGGGGACCTGTGGCTTGGGAGTGAGGGGCAGATAAAACACTGCCCCCGCAATCATATACCCCCCTTCCCATCCCAGCGCCACCCCCCCAGGTGTCATCTTTTTTGAAACTGGAAATATGGTGACACTACCTTTCCTACTACAACTGTGTTTGCATTTCAGTAATTTTGCTGTTCCTACAATTGATCTGCAGTCACGATGTGATGCAAGCAGGAAATATTAGAGCCATATTAGGGCTGCTATGTTTTAAAAAAATTACCCTCATTTTCTATTCCTATTATTCTTTTTTTATTAAGAGAAGACTGGAAGGTTCTGAGCAGTAGGTTACCCTATGACAGCTCTTCTAATTTTTTTCTGTCAGTCCCAGGAATGCTAGAGCCATAAAAAAAAAAAACAACCCCCCCCCAAGAATTTTAGCCTCTAGCATGCCTAAAAGTGAAAGAGCTTTGAGCTATTTTCTCTGAGGAAAAGAAAACGAAGAAATTTGCCATCTCAGTTTTCTTTCCGTCACAAACTCAGAGGTTGTCCCTGAAATTCTGTCTAGAGGGTCTAGCCTATAAATCAAGCTTTTAGACTCTTTCAATGCACCTGAAAAACTAAGTCCAAATATTTTCTGCTGAGCGTATTTTCCAGAAGGGCTCTGCAGGAGCATATGCATCTGCCCATATAGACAGTGCTGAAAGACCATAGTCTGTTCTTACCATTTCTATTATGGTAGTACAAAAGCAAATAATAAAATTAGAAAATTTGAATTTTCTGTCATGAAAACCAAAAACTGCCAAACCCTCCTCAAAATTTTTGACATTCTAAATATTGTTACTTCAAAGTAGCCATCAAGGTACTTAGTCCTGATTTTGTCCCCTAGCACTATGCTTCATCAAAAGAGGAGGCCTGCTAGCTGGGAAAACTCCTGTGTTGTTGTAGGGGTACTAGCAGGACCACATCAGTCCACCAGACTTCTGCCCTGGTCTACAGTGGGTATATCCTTCCTCCCTATTTATACACACAGGGCATGTCTACACATACAATTAATGTGACTGAATAAACTTTGGCTCAATTTGAGCTGGAGTAAACTAATGTGGATGTCCCTGTCTACACATGTATTTAAGCACAGTAATTTGCTTTGGATAATACTTGTCTGATGGGACTATCCAGCAGTGCAGTCAGTTAAACTACACTGGCCTAAATGCAGCACACCTGTAGATAATGCATGTGTAGACGCTGCCCAGTGTTCATGGAAGGCCAGATAGATACGTTTAACTAAGCTGCACTCAATACAGACATCAGAGTAGGTGGGGAAAATTCCTTCCAGGTCAACTTTTTGTTCTGTCTCAATCTTGGCCTGAGGTGAATTTGGCTCCTATATAACTTAAAACAGTCTTGGGGGATCTCCAAGGATTGCAGGAGGGCAAGGTTTTCTGGTATCCTCATACCTCTGCCTTGCCCTTTGAGTGGAATGAGGGGAATTGGGGTAGGTGAGTTAAAACAAGACAAGCCTGCTTTACACACTCAGGTCTTTCCTGCATCAAGAGACTCAAGCAAGGCAACTGGCTTGCTGGCTTTGGATCTAGCCTTCCAATTCTTCTGGCTGAAAATTAGCAATGAAAATTCGGTAGAACAATAAGGCAGAAGCACTAGCAGTAGCAAAGCTGGGCAGGGCAACCAAGGTTTTCTAGAGGAAAAGGCATATTTCATGTAACAGAGAAAAATTGAGCTGAAAGGGACCATGAGAGGTCACCTACTCTAACACCCTTTTCAAGGCAGGATCATTCCTGCCTAAACCATCCCTGACCAATATTAGTCTCATCTGTAATTACATTTTTTCAAGGGTTGGATTCCATAGTATCTCTAGGTAACCTGTTCAAGTGCCAAATCATCCTCAGTGAGAGATTTCTTCCTAATACCCAACCTAAAACACCTTTGTTGTACCTTTAAATCCATTACTATTTGCCTTGTTCCCAGTGGACACAGTGAACAATGGATTTTCGTAACATATAAGCATGAATCAAAAGGAGCTATAGCGCCACTTCCATTCGTGCACGCTAAGATAACTTTGATGTGCGAAAGAGCAGCAGAGCAAGACATTTTCAGCAAGACATAAGCTAAAGATGGGACAGGTGTATGTGGGGAAGTGACTTGTGGTAAAAGCTTTGATTTTTAGTTCTTCACCAAGTTCAATTTTCACTTTTTAAGGAGTGCATTCTATCTTGTTCATCCACCATATATTTGTACTATCTATTTATTCATGGGCCTTTGAAACCTTCCCAGTGGAGACCTGCTTCTCTCATGGATCTGAGAAATCGAGTCAGAATCTTTAATCCTTTACTACTTTATTGATTATTCTCCCTGCTGGAGCCCTGCACATGAAGGCTGATACTTTTCAAAGTTCCATTTTTAGGAAGGTAGACTCAATGACCACAATCCATTTAATTATTTTTAAGTCCCTGATCTAGCCTATATCTCAGTTGTCCACCTACTCTTCTTTCCAGGCTATGTTCTCTGCTTCCCTGACCCTTCCTGATGCTCCCTTTGACTTATAATTTGTTGGTATTGTTTCTCCAGCCACCACATTCAGCTAGAGCAGTCAAACTATGCTTATTTGTCAACCAGTCTCTGCTTCTTTCTAACTCCTTCCCCAAAATTCACATTGGTGGACTTCAGTCATCCTGCAGTGCTTCCTGTTCCTGTTCTGGCATTTACTACAAAACAGAAGCAAGAAACTCTCATTCTAATCAATGAGAAATTAATGATAGACTGATCTTGTAACACTCACAATGCTGATAGAGTGATGTCTTCCAGCTCATTCAACTTTCCTTAAAAGATGTTGAATTTCTGCATATTCTAAATTAAAATCTCCTTGAAGAGAGACTTTTTCATTTCATGTTTTTGTATAAAACACCCCAGAGTGCTGAGGGAACTAGCGGAGGTTATTGCAGGACCTCTGGCATGGCTTTACAAGCACTCTTGGTGCTTAGGCAATGTGCCGGATGACTGGAAAAGGGCCAATGTGGTCCCCATCGTCAAAAAAGGAGGAAAGAGGACCCAGGTAACTATAGGACCGTGAGTCTTACCTCGGTCCTGGGGAAGCTCTTTGAGAAAATTATCCTGGCGCATGCCCACGAGAGGCCAGCAAGGGAGACTATGCTCAGGGGCAACCAACATGGGTTCATTAGGGGCAGGTCCTGTCAGACCAACCTGGTGACCTTTTATGACCAGGTCACCAAATCCTTAGATGCAGGTGTCTCAGTGAATATAGTCTTTCTGGACTTTAGGAAGGCCTTCGACACAGTCTCTCACCCCATTCTCATAAAAAAACTAGGAGATTGTGGTGTTGAAGCCTACACAGATGGGTCACTAACTGGCTGGAGGGCCGCACCCAGACCTGGAGGGATGTGGGCAGTGGGGTTCCGCGGGGCTTGGTCCTCGGGCCTGCACTGTTCAACATCTTCATCAGTGACTTGGACAAGGGGGTAAAAAGCACCCTGTTCAAATTTGCTGATGACACTAAGATGTTGGGGAATGTGGGCATGCTAGAAGGAAGGAATGGGCTGCAATCGGATCTAGACAGGTTACGGGTTGAGCTGATGAGAACAGGATGGGGTTCAGCACTGACAAGTGCAGGGTAATGCACCTGGGGAGGAAGAACCAGCAGCATACCTACAGGCTGGGGAACTCCCTTCTTGTCAGTGCAGAGGCAGAAAAGGACCTAGGCGTCATCATTGATGCCAAGATGAACATGGGCTGGCAGTGTGGGAATGCAGTCAGGAAGGCCAACCATACCTTGTCATGCATCCACAGATGCATCTCGAGCAGGTCCAAGGAGGAGATACTCCCCCTCTATGTGGTGTTGGTCAGACTGCAGCTAGAGTACTGCGTCCAGTTCTGGGCACTGCACTTCAGGAGGGATGTGGACAACATGGAGAGGGTCCAGAGGGGGGTCACTTGCATGATCAGGGGGCAGCAGGGCAGGCCCTACGAGGAGAGGGTAAGGGACCTGAACCTGTTCAGCCTTCACAAGAGAAGACTGAGGCGGGGATCTAGTGGCTATTTACAAACTAGTCAGGTGGGACCAGCAGGCACTGGGGGAGTCCCTCTTCCCCCGAGCACTCCCAGGAGTGACTAGAAACAACGGACACAAGCTAGCGGAGGGTAGATTCAGGCTAGACATTAGGAGGTGCTACTTCACGGTCAGGGCGGCTAGGATCTGGAACCAACTTCCAAGACAGGTGGTGCTGGCTCCTACCTTGGGGGTCTTTAAAGGAAAGCTAGATGAACACCTGGCTGGAGGCATTTGACCCT
>NW_017729025.1:136461635-136496819 GCF_001723915.1 Gavialis gangeticus
CTTCAGGAGGGATGTGGACAACATGGAGAGGGTCCAGAGGGGGGTCACTTGCATGATCAGGGGGCAGCAGGGCAGGCCCTACGAGGAGAGGGTAAGGGACCTGAACCTGTTCAGCCTTCACAAGAGAAGACTGAGGCGGGGATCTAGTGGCTATTTACAAACTAGTCAGGTGGGACCAGCAGGCACTGGGGGAGTCCCTCTTCCCCCGAGCACTCCCAGGAGTGACTAGAAACAACGGACACAAGCTAGCGGAGGGTAGATTCAGGCTAGACATTAGGAGGTGCTACTTCACGGTCAGGGCGGCTAGGATCTGGAACCAACTTCCAAGACAGGTGGTGCTGGCTCCTACCTTGGGGGTCTTTAAAGGAAAGCTAGATGAACACCTGGCTGGAGGCATTTGACCCTTTCCTGCCACGGCAGGGGGTCAGACTTTATGATCTGCTCAGGTCCCTTCTGACCCTACCAACTATGAAACTATGAAAATTTATAGGCCTGTGTGTGCCAATTGTGTTGTGTTATCATAGCATTATTTTGCTAAAAATTAACTTAAAGTCACTGGGAATGGAGTTGGGATCCCCAGTTCTGGGATGACCCCTGGCTTTACAAGGTCCTTAAAACAAATACCTGTTGATTAAGAACGTAAGTAGTTCACTTGTTTGAGTGTACTGATGACTAGGAACTACTTATCAGATTTAGGATATTTTCATCCTTAACAGATACTATCCCAGCAGGTTGCAGGGCTTGGAGCAAAGCAGTCTGCATGCCTACCTCCCATCCCATGGCACACTTACACCAGGGAGTGAAAGCCCCAGAACGCTAGACATGATGGGATGGGTAGTGGCTGGAACTTCTGGCCCGAACAGGCAAAGAGCCGTCCAAGCCGCTGGGCGGGTGGGTTAACTTTAGGTGCAGCCTCTCTGCCCAGCTCTGCGGGGCCCCCAAAGTGTGGGGCCCGGGGTGCTTGCCCTGATTTGACTCCCCCCCTGAGATGGCCCTGATCCTTAAGCATTTATTGAACTGGGGCCCTACTGCTGGCTTCAGTGGCTATTTTTAACTCCTCCTGCTTCCCTAGAAGAAATACTTGGATCCATAGGAGTTAGCAATGAAGACTCACGGGCCGCATCCAAACATGCAGGGGTGTGCAGTTTGTGGCACCACAAGCCACACATGGCAAATGTTAAAATGTGCCCTGCACTGCAAATTCGCAGTGCAGGGCCAAAAATTGCTTTCAGGATTTCCCAGTAGTAATTTCCCCGGCCCCTAAAACCCCATGAACTCGCAAGAAGAGTGTGCTGGCACACATGGGTGGCCAGGCCATCCAGAGCAGCACTCTGGCTTCCAGCCAGGCCTCCATGCTGCCTGACTTGTGCTCCTGCTACTCCAGGTAAGACTGCTGGGGCCAGCATGGGTGTTGTCCCCAGTAGCAGCCTCCAGCTCTCCCTGGCTCAAGCGTGGGGAGGAGCTGGGTAAGGACAGTTTGCCCATTGTGGGACAATTTGTCATGCAATGAAGTGCACGTGCAGGGGTGTGTGCTGTGGCAATTTGTGCCACTGCAAACACATGCCCCTGCATGTCTGGACACAGCCTAGGAGTCTTCTTCCATTCCAGCTTTCCATCTTATCTAGCTGTACCCTTTCTCTTCCCCCTGCCACACACATCCTAAGACCACAAATTATGGCCCCTTATCTTCTGCATGAGGAAATCTGATTTTTCAGAGCCAGTCAGTTCTCCTTAACTGACTGACTTCAGAGACTCTGTCCTTTCAGAGACAGGCTCGGTTGCCCCTCCAGTGTTCCCCGAAGGTCTGACTCCATTAATTAAACAACTGGAGGTAGTGATAAAAATACATTGAAGAGATTTCAAAGGTTGCATTTTTACTTTGATGATGCCAGCAATAATGTCGTGGCACATTACTTTTTAGGAGTTGCAACGAATGTTGTTTATAAAATTCTCCACAAAAGGTTTAAAAACTAAAAAGCCCCATCCTACAACATTTCCTTAGCTTCAGTAGGTGTTTGGTCTGAGTGAGGACTGCATTTTTTTTTTCTTCTCAGGGAGATCTTTAGATAGTGGAATAAAACAGTGGTAACAGCGTCTTAATATTCCTGAGCAGATGCATTTGGGAGAAGAGGAACACCTGCTAACATTTAAAATAGGGTGCCAGGTGCTCTTGGAATCTAAAAATCTTCTCTGTTTTTAGAGTCTTTAATATCCACCTAGTGCATATTCAGCTACAGGCAGCAGGAACTGCAAGTGCCAAAAAAGGTTATTATTCTGGGGCTGACAAGGCATTTTGCCAGTGACAGCTAAAAAGAAATAACACTTCATACAACAGCCCCACACTGATACTAAATTTATAGCGAATATAAAAAATATTTGTTTAGCTCATTGAATGAAGTTAATATCACTTCTCCACCTGTCCTACCCTTATTGATTCTTAAATTAAGTTTCTTTTTTTAAATAGCTTTTGAAGATTTAAAGATGTCTCTCCTATTTCAGTCATTATCTTTTTGAGTTGTAATTGCCCAGACTTATTTCTCTCTCCTGTAAGCTGAGGGGTTCTCATAATAGAAACAAGCACCACTCTGTGGGTCAGAGAGCAGAAAATAAGAAAGGCTTCCTCTTGGCAGAATCATATTTTATTCCACAGGGAGACAACATTTCTTTGCAAAACACTCCTCTGACTTTAAAATAATACATAATAACTGTAAAATTACCAAATGTCAGGTAAACAAAAAGTTATTAAGGATGACCTTATTAGTTCTATCTGCAATTCACAGAGCGAGGTAATTGTCAAGTCTCTCTGTTATTAGGTTGAAATAATAGTTTGGGGACCATCAACATTAAAATTTCATTATGATGGGACAAAAAGGCTCATGTATAATCAATAGTAAGAATCCATTATTATTGACTTGGAATGAATGAAGCATGAACACATTTGTGCAGATATGAACAGTTAGCAATCTTTTGAATAATAAAGAATTAACACTACACAGATAATGTCGTTCTGGGAATCGGACTCTACCTTAAATTGGTACATGCCTCTGTTATAAAGTCTGATTCATGTCCCTTGATAACTTCTATTAAGCTGTTTCTCAAATGTATTCGTCACATTTGGATTGCAAGTGAGGCAAATGAGGGGGCAGCCTCACTAGTTTGGGGGGTGCTTCTAGAAAGAGTGGTGCTGTTTATGACTGAGTCCAAATTCAGCAATGGCCCTATGGCACTGGGTACACTGAGAAGGCTAACTATGCTTTGACATTAAATAAAATAAATAAATAAAAAGAGAGAGATTGGATGTCAGGGTTTCAATGATCATTTTCTGCCTGACTGATATTGAGGGTGGGACTACAGCCAGGTCCTTTCTTTGTCTATTGAAGCATATGTGAAGGAACAAAATACCAGTAGTTAGGGGATGCAGGACAGCAAATGATGGAAAAGGGAGTAGAGCCTGTGGAATTCCTGAAGATCCTGCTAAACCCTGAGCATCATGTACAGAAGAGGAGGTAACATTGTACATGAGAGCTGCTGAGACTGCAGTGGGAATAGCCTCTCTTTTTGCGTCATCATGTGACGTGTCACATTAGCATTATAATTGCGTAACATTTACTTGCCATTACAGGAAGGGGAAGAGAGATCTAATGGTTCAGCTATAATGTGTCAAATCTGTAAAGTTTTATTTTTTCACTCCCATTTGTAAAAGTACCTATTAAAAAAAGGTGTCTCTAAGTAGATGCAATTTAAAGGTCTGTTAGCTTTGCTTGTACACTGATTAGAAGAGTAACAGTCTAGTAAGAGCTGATAATTGTCTGGTGGCTTTCTGCGGCCATGTTGGATGCTCTTCAGAACATGCTATGATTGGACTGATTTACTTTTGACCAGCTCCCTAAACTCCTGTCTACTGGGGTCTGTATCTCACTGCCAAGAGACCTAAAGAAGTTTGAATCTGAGGCCCCTGCCACATGCTACACTTAAGACATCGTTAACCAGTTAAGCTGTGACCCAGCCACATGTTCAATCTATTAATGGCATGATAAAAGGAGAAATAAACCACACAGTTATTCCACAAAAAAGTGCAATAATTTTGTGGCTGGTTCCTGTGACACCATCAAGTGAGTGTGTGGCTAGATGCATCCCTGCAGCTGGGAGCCCAGGTCAGCTGATGGGGGGGTGGGAGTGGTCATAGCTGTGGGAGCTCACCATGTGCCCCCGAGTCTGCAGCTGATGGGATTCCCAGGCATGGGGATGCACCATGCATTCCTGTGGCAGGGAGTCCCATCAGCTGATGGGACTCCCAGCTGAGGGGGCATATGATACCATCACACTTTATTGCTAGTATGGGGTGAGCATCTGATGAGTGATCCCAGAACCACTATTCATTCCATGCCCATGTACCATGGCAGGAAGCTCGATTGTGTGGATCACACAGTCAAATCCTGCAGATCTGGACGGGGCTGAGTGACTACCTATTCTAAGTCACCTTTTTATTTTGATATTTTGCCTTTAAGAAGAAAGAGTTGCTATAAGGCTAGTTCTAATCCTTAACCATTCTTAACCTACCTACCTAACCATTTACATGTCTGCTGTAGAGGCTGTTACCACAGGCAACTGGTAGTGGGGGCATGTACCCCCCCCCCCAAACTGGGCCATCCTGCACTACTGACACCACCGGTGGCTTCTGTGGGTGTTTACCAGCTCCGTCCTCACTGCTGATGCTGCTGGTGGCTTCTGTGGGTGCTTGCCAGCTCTGTCCCCACTGCTGATGCTGGTGGCAGCTTCTGTGAGTGCTTGCTAGACCCGTTCCCACCGCTGCTGGCGGCTTCTGCAGGTGCCCCCCCCAGACTCAGCAGGCACCAGTCATCCATGGCTGTTACATCATACATAATCCCTTAATAAAAGACCTAGTTGGACCTCTTAGAAACTCTCAATCTTAAACTCCCAGGTTCCAGCCACCGTACTTTTACTAGAGGCAAGACACTCCTTCAGGGGATGAATACACACCCTCATAGCACTCCCTGCACTTGCCATCCTGGAAAGTGAAAGACTTAAAGCAGTCTCCTTTTGAAGCCTTGGGCAGCTCCCACTCCTATTTCATCCAGTGGTGTTTGGCCACCACTCAAGCAGTGCCGCTGGGAAGAAAAGCACAGATCTAGGGCTGACAAGCATTACCCTTCTTTGACAGACAGAGGGGAATGAAAGTGCTATCTGCTGATGACATGTACCTTGACAGCACCCAGTGCAGCCTATTGGTATGGACAGAAGCATGGGGAGAGAGGATATTCCTTTTCCAACTTTTAGCAAGTGGGGAACAACTGTGTATCTCTTTTTTCCCCTTCCTTGGCATGGTTAAGAGTTGAATAATTGATAGGAAAAGGAATCTAGTTGGTGACGTGCTGTGGTAATATTCTATGCCATAATATACCCTTCTCTAGGGCAGGTGGTTGATGTAACAGAAGAATGAGGTGTCTTCACTGATGGAGAGTGAAGCAGAAAAGTTTGAGCATTTGTGGCTTATCCAGAACACGGGTCACTTTCCCAACTAATTTTTTGCAGTTAATCTATGATGTAAGTGTTTGGCATTTGCTTTACCTGCCTGAGGTAGGAAATAAAGGACAGAGTCATTTTAAATTTATGAAAATATGAAAAAGGACAGAATTTTTTTGATTTTTTTTTTCTATAAAGCATATTTGAAACTAAAGTTCTTCAGGTTTTTCTTTCTTTCTTTTTTTTTTTTTTTAAGTAAGAGGTGCATGCAGGGCACACAAAAAGATTAAAAAGGTTCTAAGGAGTATATACTACAAATCAATGAACAAGTTGTTCAGAACAGCACTAACAATGACTATAACTGAGCATATATAAATCTGAGGAGGAAACCTTTTTTTTTCTCATCTTGTCAAATCCCCTGCTGATTTATAAAATAGACAAACCAGTTGCCAGAAAAATCATCAAAGTATGCCCAGGAATTATACAGTAGTTTAAAAATGCATTGCTATTGTAGCCACAACACAGTATTAATCACAGATACAGCTCCATAATTATAATTGTTGAACATAATTCCCCAAAACTAAATCTGCTACTTTATTAGATTGAGTGATCACTGCAGAGTTTCTCTCTACCCGGAAAAATCCTATTTTTCTCCCACTGAGTTGCCTCAGTCTGTTTTCCTTTTAGTGGCAAAACTAATTTGAAGTAATCCATTTCAAAGCTTATTTCTTTAGCATAACTAAGTTCTCAGTTAAGAAGATGCATTTTTAAACTCCTAGTCTCCTGAATTATTTTTCATATTTAAAGCAAGCAAACATGTGTTGTAAAACTTTCAGATCTCCTCTTGTGCTTCCTCTGGGTGCCTGCTTCCCTGCTGTGATGTTTGATCCCTGTTGACTTCTCTGTGAATGTTTGTTTGCATTAGTATGGGAAAGATCTCCGTGTACCATTATCAAGAGCAGGTAATCTCTAGGAAGAGGCATGCATACTTGAATTCTTTACATGGGCAAATATATTTTAGTTTTGCCTTTTTTGTAATCTATTTTACAAATGTTCAGGCACATGATGAAGATATAATGCTTGGCATAAAAATGTAATGTTTCAAGTAAAAGCATTTACTTGTAGGTCATAATTGTTTTTAAGTACTATATATAAAGGGGGTAAAAGCAATGCAATTTACAGTAGTTTCAACCATGAGAATATTTTTGTTCATAAACTATATTTCAGTTCTAAACCGTTATAAATACCCATGAGACAATGAATTTGCACACATACATTTTAAAATCTGTTTTTCTTTTCTTGCCATCTCCCTCCCCGCCCTGCTTTTTTTCTTGTGGATTCTTGCCTTCATTGTCCCATACCTTGTTTTCTGCCACCTTGCCATGACTGCCCCTAACCAGGGGTTATACAGATGAGGTGGGGGTTTTTTCCCCTCCCTTTCTTCTTGCCATGTGATTACTTACCTTTACACCCTAAGTGCTGCCACTCTGTGAAACAGATGTGAAGAGAAGCTCAGCTCAAGCTCCTCTTCTGAATGAGATGAGAACCTAATTAGAAGCCAGTGAAAAGCTCCACTTTCCAAACTAAATGGACTTCAGGTTGAATTTTTTGGACTGGATGACAGGAGATTCTTTTTGTAAGAAAGCATCTCTTTCAAGAAGCAGCTGGTACATTTTGTAAAGCACACCATACCCAGGAGCACAGGGTCTGGGGCAGGGGTAGGCCAAATATGGCTTGCAGACTGGATCCGGCCCACTAACTGATTGGATCTGGCCTGCAGGTGGGCACCTGCCAATTGACTGGATATGCCCTGCAGCTGTCCCTGCAGTGCTCCACATGGAGCTCAGCCCGCATCGTGCTCCTGCCCATTCCTGCTGGTCCTGGCCCAGCCTCAGCCTCAGCCCCAGCCTCAGCCCCAGCCCCAGCCTCAGCCCCAGCCCCAGCCCCAGCCAGCATGCAGTTTCCCAGTGGGACTGTTCCTGGTCTGGCTGCAGCTGCCCAGATGCTGTTTGGCTCCCCCACCTCCAGCTGCTCCTCATCCTCTTTCTGCCCCTGCTGTACCACTCCAGGTGGGGGGAAGCTGTAGCCAGGTGGCTTCTGCCCCAGTGTGTGGGGCTCCAGCTCCTGGCCACTTTCCACCCACTCTGCCTGCCTGGCAGGATGAGCAGCCACCTGTGGCTGGCTGAATGTCTGGAAAGAAGCTAGGAGCTTGAGCAGGATCTCTGCACACGGGGGCAGGAGCTGCCCTGCTGCAACTTTCCCCCACCTGGAGCAGAGCAGCAGGGACCAGAATAGGACCTGCTGGAGATGGGGGTAGCCGACCAATACCCAGATGGCTGCAGCTGCATGGGGAGCAGCCCTGCTGGGAAGCTCTGCGCACCGGCTGGAGCCGGAGCCAGTGGGAATAGGTGGAAGCGCAGTGCAGGCTGCCGAGGGTGGGAACAGGAGGGGCTTGGCCCCATGCAGAGTGCTGTGGGAGCAGCCACAGGCTGGATAGGGGGAATAAACCCCACCTGCATTGTGCACCCCAGTGAGCTAGTTGTATGTGCCCCCTGCTCCCCACCTCCATCTCTCCCACTCCTGGCTGGCTCCTGGGACCTAGTGCATGGGCAACCTCCCACACATGTGCACACCTCCCTTATCCCCCCACAAACAGAATATACAAGAGTAAGACTTTATTTTGTGCTATTATGCAATCATCTTTATATATGCTACTCAAACGTAAACCAGGACAAAAATATTCTTTGAAATAAAATTAAAATATGGTGGAGTAGATTTTTTTTAGTACACAATTTGTTAAAATGATGTCTTCTAAAAGATTTAATGTGTGTACTCCTTGACTGCTCACCAAAACTCATTAAGTGGCCCTCCAGCCAAAATAATTGCCCATCCATGGTCTGGGGTTTCTCTTGAAACCTGTCTCCCAAGCCAAGCCCAAGAATATTATCCATTCCTGTGTAATGCCAAGGTATTTCTCAGCATCATTAAGAGTGTGCACTTTATTCTCTCTTTGTCACGTATGATGAAACCAGTGGAGATCCATTTTTTGCGCTGCCACACCAATATCCTGAATGCTGATCAGCTGGATATCTGTATAACCTGCACAAAATGTACCGGCCACTTTTTTACTGCAAAGTGTGTTCTAGTTTTCATGTTGTTAAATATTTTGTTTTAATTTAAACATGATTATGGGTTTTTTTGTTTGTGTCCAATTTGTACAGCATGTATTGTATAATCTTGCTTTCTGTATTTGAGATCTGGTCTCCTCTCCTCTGGGCAGTGTTCTTTTTTTAATCGGCTGAGAGAGAGGCTGGGGGAAGGGCAAGCCCTGATTGGAAAAGCTTGGGTGATATTGTGCCAGGTATATAGAAACCTCTCAGCTAGAACCTGGGGATCTTTCCCTTGGGGATGCTGAGAGCTGGAAAGCTGAATTGAGAGCTGGAGAAATTGCTCCCTGTGGGGTGGTCACCCTCCAGCCCTGCGCTGAAGAAGTGAGTTGGTGCTATGTGAAGGGAAAATCCAAGGTAAAGGGAAAAAGTCTTTCTCAAAGTTTGAGACTCAGCTCCTTTCTCTCTCTTCTTCCTTTTTTCTGAGTTGTGGAGTGGAATAATACCATGGCAGTATTTATCCCTGGAGCTAATTGACCAGAAATGGAGTCCTGGCAGTTGTTGGCCAGGATAGGCTTGCCCCGTTTTGTTGGTTTGCAGCTGTTGTGTCTCCTCTTAACTGTGTAGCTGAGACTGGATGTCCAGGCTGCAGCCAGATAGGCCTGGGTCCCCTTTTATTGTTTCACAGCTGTTGTGTCTTAGCATAGTTGCACAGCTGCAATGAGATGTCCAGGCTCAGCTTGGTGCCCTTTTGTTGCTTGACCCAGGCCACAGTGCAGGTTTGGCCTGGCCCTTTGAATTTTCTTGTAGTTTTCTGCCCCAGCAGAGCTGGGGATTGGGAGTAGGAATTTGGGGGGGGTGAGGTATGTTGACTGAAGCCACAAGTCCACCCCCACCCAAAGTCACTGTGTGGAAATAGAGATCAGTGCCCTACAGCTTCCCAAGAAGCAATTGTGTCCCATGTGATGCGGAAGGACCTGTGGTCTCCACCAGCTCCCCATGATGCAGCAAATTCAAGGAGAAGCTCATAGGACTCCCAGTGTGGGCTCCCTCTCCAGCCCATTGCTGAAGGGCAGGTATAGGGGTGCAGGCCCCCAGAACTACCCTTTGGGGAGCCCCCAAATCCTAGACTGCCTGGCTATGGCTGAAGCCTCCCCAACAGGGTGCAACCTATAGACTATGCCTTGCAGTTGCTAGTATTTTAAATTGCATTTGGGGTTTTCCTTTGTTTTCCTTGCCTTTGTTTTCTGTGATAAATTTGTCTTTTGTATATATGCTGCTTGTGGGGAGGGGTTTTTTATTTATGTGGGACAGCCCAGCCAAATTCAGTAATCACAGATTTCTGGGTGGGGGCTTAAACCACAGTAAAAATTCACTGGATACAGCAAAATTGAACCTGGCCCTTGTTGCTGCCACCTGATACCCGGTGTATTACATGAAATATGAAGTTCTCCACAGATGGAGTAGTACTTAGTTGTGGGAGAGGTAGACTTCCAAAACCCTCCCAAACAGTACAAAACTAGAAGACCTGATTAGCAGTGCTGGAGCTTGTAGATAGTCATTTTTCTTCTGAATCATTATTCAGCAAGTATTTCAACATGATAATGGGGCAGTCTGGGTGTTATAGGTACTGTCCTTTTGGATGGGATATAAAACAGAGGTTCTGAGAACTTAGGGGACCGTGCCTTGGGGCCACCACCTGAGGGGGCCCCTCCCTAAGCTTTGTGGTCAGCAAAGATTTGAAAGTTACAACGTAAGGGAGATTAGCATGACCTGACTCAGCCAGCCAGTTGAGTCAGGCCATACATCTCCACCTGAGGGGGCCCCTTTGGGACCATGCCTGGCCCCCACCCCCCCTTGACTCAGCCGTCTTCCTGTTGGGACATGTTCAGTAACCAGGAAGGGGTGTAGGATTCCTGCTTGATTTCAGGGCATGGACCCGGGAGTGGGGGAGTGGCTTTCAGCTGGCCAGGGGTGGGAATGCAGTAGCTACCCAGGCTGGACACAAAGCTGGTCAGGGCCTGTACTCAGATTGGTTGGCCTCCCCTCCAGACACCTCCAGTAATATGTCTGGAGATAACCATCTGCTGCATAACACTTCTGGCCTCTCTATGGGGAGCAGAGTGCTTCTTGAAATCCTGGCCTTGACTGATAGGCAGCTCCCTGCTTAGCTGAGACCCATCTGATGAGGACATGCCAATACCTAGTGTAGGAGAAGGAGGTATTACACATTTCTTGAATTTGGATGAAAAGAAGTTCTCCCACAATTGATGCTTTCTTTGAATACACTTGATTCTGCAGAGACCTAGAGGTAGCTGAACAGATTACCCTGGGCTGCCTTGGGAGTGCCGCTCCTCATTTCTCTCTCACTTTTTCCCTGTCCTTTGAGAAGGCTAAGAGGAGAGATATGGCAAGGGAGGACAAAGCAATCCTGAACAAAATCTGATTCACTCACTCCGGGGGGGGGGGGAGCGGGTTGCAGCTGGATTTGGGGGCGCCGAGGTCTGCAAACCCAGCTCCCAAAGGTCCTGCATGCAGGATTTTGTAAAGAAAATATTGCATTGGAAAGAAAGCATTGGAAAGAAAATCATTTTTGCAATGCACCTCCCATAACAGTACATCCGGCAAACAAAAAACAAATCAGGAAAAAAACCCTGTTTTGGAGCTGTGGCAGCAGGCGTTAACACCAGCCCCTCACCCCCCTCAGTAACCATGCATATGAAATGAATTATAATGCACTGAAGACTTGCTAAAGTCTTTAACAACTTGCTAAAGGCTAAAGTCCCTGGGAGGTCCATGCATGGAGAAGTTTTGCAGATTGCCTGCTTGCTGCTGGAGGGGGGCATTATTTGGTCTTTGTTTAGTCTTTTTTCTTACAAGACATGCTGGCTGCACCCTAGCTAACACTTTGAAACTCTTTGCAACTCTTTCCAGTAATGCCATGAATCCATAAATGCCCCCCCAAAGCACAGCACTCCCCCCACCACACACACAAAGTTGGTGGGACATATTACCTAAATATTACCTGGGATGCTGCATATCCTGGGCATCGGGTCTGGCAGGCAGCGTCCTGCCCCTGGACTTTTTTTTGTCGTGGTTCTGAAATGGAACATCATGAAGTTCAGAAAGTTTGCAATATTGAAGGAAGTCATGTAACCACTCACTCCAAAGTTTCAAACTACTTACAAAAAACTTACCGTTACGGTGATGCTGCATCTGTTGTCGGGAGCTATGTCCACTGCAGTGGCAGCACATGACGGGGGGCGCGAGGACAGGAGGGTATATGGGTGGGAGGACATACACTATAGGTGACAGGGAGTAGAAAATTAAGGTATTATTGGCCTCCCCCACTTTAAAATAATAATACATTTTTCTGAGTGAACCTATCCTGATCTGACCCTATGGCCACTCCACTGTGTGCTGTGAGGGAGGAGTGAGGAGGGTGAAAAAGAACACCCAGCGCCTCCTACTGGCTAAAGGCTGGAACACAGCGCCCCCTTGTGGTGAAGGGGTTAGTTAGAAGTCTTTGGAGTCTCTGGCTGTTTGCACGAACAAACCCACAGTGTAACTGGAGAGCACCACAAATTAACACATCTCCGAGTAGTGTTAGTTTAAGGTGGTAAATGGACTTTAGAGTGGCAGGACTTCCTGGGTCACACAAACACAGTTGCTTCGGCATAAATGCGAAATATTGTTTTGTCTACACACGCCCCTAGTCATCCAGCATCTATGACATATTTTGCAAAAGTTTGTTGGATTTAGCTTTCTCTTTTTTCCATAGCCTGTCCTGTTGTGTAATGTTACTGCATTTAACAATAAATGCCTGCTCAGTTCCATGCCTGAAGTGGCTGTAATTCAAGGCCTGATGAAGTGATTTATACTTTGTCAGATCATGTGGGATTCTTCATGGTGGAAGACACAATTATGTGAGAAATTATAATTACTAGTATTTGGGGGGTTTTTCACTGTGAGACATTTATCTAGGTTTGTTGATCTAACTTTCACAAGGATTTGAAGATATTCAATTGCAAACATTAAAAATCAAAAGGAATAACCAGCTTACCATTTGTTTTGTAGTCACCTCACTGAAACTGGTTCTGTATGGAGTACTGGACTGAAGCTACTGGACTGACTTAAAAACTAATTCCACGTAGTCTCTGACCAAATCTGAGTTATATGACCTGTGTCTTATTAATGAAATCAAGTCAGCAATAGCTGCCCTGTTTAATGACCTTCAAATGTAGAAAAGGCGTGAGCCGCTGAGAAAAAGAAGTCTGCCAAATTCAAAAACAAATCTGTTTGATTCTGAGAGTGCAAAAAGCATCTTAAAATTTTAAACTTATTTCTTTATCACTTTTATAACACAAAAATGCCAAATGTTTTTCTTTTTTCCTCTTGGGCTAAGGGTTTTTATAGTACACCAAGTTTTGACTTGCGATAGGTAGAAAGCCAATGGGACCCAACCTTACCTTAACAATAAATGCAAAACCTGTCAATTAATCTCTACTGTCATTATCATCACCCCCCCCCGCCTCCCCCAGGAAACCATCAGAATCTACAGATCATTCACAATCTGTTCAAGAATGTGGTACATGTCCTGTGGTGTACCAAATGCCCTCATGGAAACTACAGGGGTGAAACTAGACAAAAGCTATGCACCAGAATGAATGAGCATAGAATAAGGATACAGGGCAGACACTAGAACACAGGTAGGAGAATGTTTTTCACAGGGAAAAAACTGCTCTGTTACTTATCTCTGTCCTTGTGCTCAAGGGAATTCATTAGCTTATGGGATACGAAGAACCAGGGACTTAACACAGACATTGCTTTCATAGCCCATTTACAATCTACTAGATCCCTGCTAATCTCTCTGAACTCCATAGGTGGTAGTGACCCTTTTGAATGGTCTTGCCCTTCCACTTATCAGGTTAACCTTTCTATTGCATTTATTTTGTCTGCTAGCTACCTAATAATATTTATCATCCTGCTTTTATTTAAATATGGAGTTCTGCACAAACCTGTGTTCTATTTGTTACTTAACTCTGCTGTGCCTGGTTTTTGTTCTCAGAGATCTAAGGAAGAGCTGCCTGAAATCTTTTGCATGACCCTCCCTGCTATACAGTTGGTTCAAAAAGATATGACCCACCACAAGCCATGCCTCTCTAAATGTTCAGGAGATACTTCTGCTCACATAAGCATCCAGAAGTTTAGGCCCTTGTTTAAACTTATTCGAGTTGTTTTGACCTGGTAATTGGACTGAAAATCTTATGAGATCTAGACACTTTTCTGGTATTATCCATTTCAAAAACTCTAGGAACATCCTTCCTTGTTCTTCCTCCCCACCCCCCATCAGATATCAGAGAGTGAAGATGAATAATTGTTAAGGAACTTGACTTCAGTGGGATCTGGGTCACAACCAATAAAACAGAAGAGGGAAAGGAGGGAAACCCTTAATTGACTCGGAGTGTTCTTAATCTGGAAAGGTTTGCATCTGGTAAAATGTGAGCATTGGGTTTATATCATCTTTGATTTTATCCAAAATGGTGGGATTCTATAATAACTTCTCAAGCTAGTGGCATCTTGCACATACTGAAATTGCTTACATCCTTCAGATATAATTTCATGAAATGGCTGCTTGTCTGGTAGATAGTCATTCTTACTCTGATTTTTGAACATCATAGGGAGAAGTCATTATGTTATGCAATATATAGAGAGTGCTCAATAATTACATTTTGACAAATATATGCTTCTCATTCACAATCTGTTAAAAATAATTCACCTACCTTAAACTCCTAGTCTCCCTGCTGTGTTATTACTGCATTAGTTAATATATGATCTTCCTATTCTTTATAAACCTGATTTTTGGATACTGTGTTTAGGTGGCTACACATACAAAAATATTTACTACAATTTCATATGTAATTTGTGTGCACAGTTGTCATGGTTGTAGGAGAAAGTCAGACAACTACAGGTGCAAATTTGTCCAAGGTACATTTATTTATGCACATTGGTGAGAGTGAATTGTAAGGTCCCAATAAACCCACACTTACCAGTCATTGTACATGATCATGTCTTTATATTTTGGCTCCCAGTTTATTTTTATATAACTGAAATCTGTTGGTGTTAGCCGTCAGATCCCTTAAAGAGCTCTAGGACTGTTAGGGGGTTTCATGGCATCCTCACTTTAATTTTGTAATAAGATATGTTCTTGTGGTTTCTCCATTTTCACTTATCTCCTTTCTCCCTTCCCTGATCACCTTGCACTCTTCAGATCATGAGTAAGGCCTAAAAGGGCTCTTAGAATTGCCACCTCTCTGTCTGATGACCAATGAAACGGTCTTGGTTTCAATGCTGTGTGGTTGGATTTGATATCTGCCTTTGTTCCATTGAACTGACTGTCTGAATCAGCTGTGTCCGTTAACAGTGGGCTACCTTGTATCGTATTTATTTAAAAAGCATGGGAATATTGTTAACCAAAATAGCAGAATTGGAATACACTCAATCCAAAGAGATTTTTTTTTCTCTGCATTCAAGGCATCAAAATTATTCTTCCATCAAAACATAACAATTGTTATGAATGATATCATAATACTGTGAACTGCTTAAGAGCTTCCACTTTAAAATTGTAATGGGCCATGCAGACAGAAGGGAAAAAAAGGCTAAAAGCATAAATTGAAGATAATCAATGTGAATAGACCTTACCCATTGTGCAGTTTGAATAGGATAAGCACACATTATCTGGCATAATTGGTTCATGTGATTTTCTAATTGAAGAGAAGAAGTAATTAGAGCCTAATTGAACCAAAGTAACACAATGTCTGTCAGCATTTCTCCTTCTACCACACATTATATTATTACCTGTCATCTTTTACTTTGGTTAGATCGAAAAAAAATAAAAAGAAAAAAACATTGTAAAACCTTCAGATTTCTAATAAGCGAAGCAAGGATACAGATAAAAGAGGCTAAAAAAAAGAAGCAAAAAACAAGATTGGGATTAACTACATGAAGTCTATGACCTCTAAGATGTTTTCAAATTGGGAGTGCTCAGTTTGCCTAATTAAAAAATGAGTCACATTTTGCAGAATGATGTTATAAATTTAGGCTGTCCCCCCACCCCGCAAATATTCTTTACTCATGAGTGTGTTCTTCACTGAACTTGTTTTCTAATTAAGGCTCTGTGGAAAGGTGTATAAGCATGGTTGTGGGGGAGAGAGAATATTTGCTGTTTTAGCAGAAAGTTGGGAAATCCCATCCATTCCAGAATCCTAGGCTGAGTGGTATATAATGTCATGTGGTAGCAGGATAGTATTTGGAGCAGAGTTGTATCTCTTTTTTAAAATATTCTTGGTGAATTTCTACAATTAAGGGGAGCAAGAAAACTAACAGGAGAGAAACTCAATAACAATCCTATTGTATGGCCTGTCAGATTTCCTCCCTATCACCATGTACACACACGTTATTGGCCTGTATTGCTCATAAAACATACTGTACTTCTATGCCTTTTGAATACATTTCAGCTGCTTCCAACTCTTGATTCACATTTTGGATTCTGAGCCAAGGGGATGATGTATTTGGGAAATTTTCCAGACTAAAGGGTATATTATCCTCTTGATTACTGTCCTTCCAATTTGTGTGCCTAACTCTCATTAGTGGTAAAGAGAGAACAAAGAGGCTATATAATATATATACACTCCAGAGACATGCGAATTGAGTAATAAATTTCCCATCTACCATGACTCTTGGTTCTGTTCAACACGCAAATTATTTCTGAATATTCGTTGGAAAACATTTAGCTACTGGATATTCTGGAGAACATGTGACAATGTAAGGCCAGGGGAGCAAAGGGAAATTTTCAGGTCTTTGTAACACCAATCCAGAAAAGCTTTACTATTGTGACCTAACCATTTTGCAAACATTCATTGCCTGAATGGGTGTTTAGTTGCTGGAAGGAGTAGTTCCCAAATCTGAAGCCTCTTTGTCATGAAAGCACCACACACTAATAGTTCTTAAAAATAAAAGAGAAAGCAAGGACTCTTTATTTAACACTTCCTGCTTCCTGCAAACTCATGCACATGCAGAAAACATCTAGGTGTTTTACTCTGGATGCACTCTTCATCTGTACTGATGTGCTTCATCTTCTATTTGTTCCTGATCTTAACAAAGTTGTTGAATTCTGTTACCTGGAATCACTGAAACTTAAACAAATGCTTTCCGGTAGTTTAAAAAAATATATAAAATTGCATATCAAATATATAAAGACGCAATAAATGCCCTCTCTGAGAACTTATGCTCTGCAAGAGCACCCAAATCAATAGGTATACAGTCAAAAAAGCTGATTTAACAGAAAATCCTTCAAGTGGTAACTACAGCTTGCCATAGGTGTCCTGATGAAGAATGCCTTGCATTTGAAACTTGTCGAACTTTATCCATGCACTTGGTCCAATAAAAGATATCACCCCCCCCAAAATTCTTGCCTCTTGCATAAAGCTTGCCATAAAAATTGTCAGAGGAAGAATTTGGGGGGAATGGAGTTGGGTCCAACTAGTAAACCCTTATTTGTCTGCATCTGGCATTCATTATGGAACCTGGCTATTTGAAAAGGCTTTGAAGATGCTTGCTAGCTGCTTGAATTGCATCCAGACTAAATCAGGCTCCAGTGCAGAGGAGGGAGTATGGATGTCATGAACCAATTACCTTCTCATTTGGATTGTGGCTGGCTGCTGTGTTCGGTGTTAGCTGACAATTCTGGATTGATCAAGGAAGGTGTTCCCAGATACAGGTTATATGCCACAGGTTTTCAAATTGTGTGCGTTTAGTTAATAGCAGTATGCAGAAAGTCGGCTGTTACAAACTGCTGGCTTGCATCCTAGTTTTCAGCAACAAAATCACTAAAATACATTAAATATTTTCCTCAAGTGAATGAGATGTTTTCCATGTGAAGATCTGTTCTGGCTGTTACAAGGATGCTGGGTGGGATGGGGTATGGAAGGGAGAGTTTGTATGATGGTACAGGATGATTGGTAAGGAAAGTGATTCACAAATCAATGTCTCTGCCAACCTCTTGCCCTACAATAATGCAATGTTGCAGTAAAATGAGCACATCCAAATCTAGTGTGGTCTGCATTAGAGAGGAAAGCCTCCTTCAGTCTCTTTGTCAAATACAGATTCAAATGGCTGTGAGCGCCAGGGCTGCTATTTGAATATTCCAAATCAGCACGAGATTTAACAGGACCTTAAAGATATGTTGCATGCAGGAAGAGAGCTGGGTTTCAGCCCAAATGGATGGCATGTGCTCCCTTTCCCTTTTTTATTCTAGAATGATGACGTTCTGTCAGCGCGACTGATATGGTCCCATTGTATTAGCCACTGCCTCCAAAAAATGTGTCCCAGAACATCTTCAAGCCATCCTCTGTGTAGCTAACTTGTTTAGAGCTAAGCTGCAATGGCTCTGCCATAAAAAAAGTATGTGCTCATCTGTGATTAAATCAAGTGTAACACCATTCTCCTCTTGGTTTGTCACAGGGAAACTGCAGGCACAATTCCTACTTCAGGCTTTACATCTTCTGCTAAGTAAATACCCCCATAAATACACCCAATGATCATTCAAATGATAGGCTAACATCAGAATCTAAATATCTGAGTAACTTCTCTGACCTATTTATAGCCCTTAGAGTTAGGAAGTGGAGAGCCAAAGATTTCCTGTGACAAGCAAAACTCCTTGGTACATACTGAACCTGCTCCCAGCCATAAATCTGCACTCTGAATTGACAGTGAGCAATTGATAACTCAGGTGCTTAAACTGGGCACAACTGGCCTTAGTTGCAGTACTATTCTCTTATAAGGGTTTGCCACTGCTCAAATGCTAGTATTTCCACACTTTTAGCTGCACAAGTTGAATTCATCTTGGTAGGATTGGCCACCCCGTGTCTTTTAGATAAAAGTCTCTGTCTTTTCATATGCTCAGTTGCTCCCCTAAATGGATCATTAACACTTTCTGCTAGTGGCAGATGTTTTTCTTTTCTCAGTCTTTTTGCTAAAACTGAAATGTTTTTCCAGGGTATTATCCAAGTTCTCAATTACGGGTCTCCTTTTCCTGAAATATATTCTATCTGCACATACAGTAGGAGGGAGATGGGAATGCATAGTCAACAGCACTATGCTTACTGGAAGTAAATATCCTTTCCTTGAAGTAGAAAAGGGCAAGAAAGCCTGTGACAACAGCTACAGTAAAGCAACTAATCTATGGACCAATAGTGGGTGGAGAGGAGGTTAGGCCATTATATAATGATTTACGGTACACCTCAGGGAGGATCTTGGATGTATGACAAACCTTCAGCATATGTATGGTCCTAGAGCTGGGTGCATGGCTTGCTAAATGGGAGCTTAGCTGAATGCAGGAAGCTGGAGGTGGAGACCTATGGTAGGACATAGTGGGTGCGTTTACACAAGACATTAGAAGTGCAGTAGACTAATTCTACTGCACACTAGCGCATCATGGTGAAAGCCCTGCTAATTGCTAATGCACAGTAGAATTAGTCTACTGTGCATTAGAGTCACAAAAGGCACTACTGCACTGTAGTGCCAATTACAGCGCATTAAGTTTAGTACCTGTATTACAAGTACTAAACTTAATGTGCCATAATTACAGCACATTAATGCATGTGTAGACATGCCCATTGTTTCTTAAGAATGCCATGTGGTTGAAAAGCTTTAAATTTCAAAAGTGCAATAGAATTTAATTTGGTTTTATCCTGTGGCACTCAATGAATTGTATACAAGCAAAACAAAGTAACTTCTTCTCTGAAGCGGTTTTGTGAAATGGGTACCTCTGTCTGGGCAGGTCTAACTTAGCTAGGTTGTAAAGACAGACAGTGAGATTGTGCTACCAAGCTGAAGTTGCAGTTCTGCTTGAGAAAAGAAGAGAGTGATGGCAGAAGAAGTGTAAAGAACAGCAAAAATGGGTTAGTTGAATGCAGATTTATAGTTAGTGGAAGAATACACAGGGGGGTATCCAGACAAGTGTGGACATTTATTTTCCTGGGGACAAGTAGCAGCAGTACAACATTTTTAGTAATAGAATTGAAGGGTCATGCTTCTGTTTTCTGGATTGGCACTTCCTGCCCTTTTGTGATCTCAGCTTCCCACTGTGCCACGGAAGGGATAGAAATGCACTGACCAAAGAGCTGGCTCTGCTGGTTTATAACACTCATAGATTCCTTTTGCAACGACTTGCCTTGGCTAATGCATAGAAAAGCATAAGAGCATATCAGCTAGCATAAATCAGTGTTGCTCAAGTGAAGTTGAAGGAGCCACATACACTTACAGCAGCTGAGGCTCTGACTCATGCTAAAAAGGCCTAGCAAATGTTCCACAATCCTGCTTTAAAACAAGACATTGCTTTCTTTCCTTTTGGACTGAACAAGCCACAGCCTACTGGCAGCACCTGTTCATAAGATTAAACTTTCAGTCGCTTGCATTTCTTTTGTTCCTTGCATGGAAACTTGCCTCTGGTTTGCCTGAGAGGAAAGATAAAAATTAGCCTCTACAAACTGTTGTACAGCCTTTGAGTTTGAATCTGGAATTCAAATTAAAAAAAGCATGATGTTCTCCCATGAACTCTTTCTTCTTGACATGACAGTCATACAAATCCTGGGCGCTGTGATGATGAATCAATGGTGCCTTTTAGTTTTTAGCATTTGTGCTGTTTCGCGTTCCATGCTGTGGCATTGTAGGTGGAATCTGTTACTCTCCCATCTGCCGGAGACCACCGCAGGGGCAGGCTCATTTAGGAATGTCACATTTGCTATTCTAAAGTACATGTTTTGCAATGAATCTGTACAAATGATTTGTTCCACCGTGTCACTTTTCCAGAGGTGAGAAAGTGTTATATTCAAGTATATATAAAACACTTTAGACAAAATAAATATTAAAATGTTGAAGCTCCTGATGTAGGCTTGTAAAAAAATGTATCAGTTTCATTTATCAGCTGCTTAATGTAGAGGTTCCCTCCCCTCCTCCCCACTGGGGAAGCCTTGCATTACCTTCTCCTTGCATATGGTAATAACAATTTTCTACCTGGGATAGAAATGAAGCGTGCTGGGTCAGATTCTCTATTATGTTTTGGCTGCCTTGCACTACCCAGGATGCACAGAAGTACTGATAAGCTTCATCTGGCTCGCTGGAAGTCCCCAGTGTAGGGGGAAAGCTCCCAATATAGGGGGGAGTTGTGAGTGCAGTCTTTAGTAACATAATGGGGAGGGGAATGAGGGAGGGAAGGCACACTAGTCCTGGGCCCCCAAGTCTTTCCTGCAGCAAGCCCATGCTACCTGGCTATAGGAGAGGAAAGATAAAAATTATCAGCAAGTTCTTTGATTCCCTAGGGCAGATAAGACGGATGACTCTCCTTCCCCCTTCCCCCATCCAGGGCACAGAGGAGTTTTTTCCAGGGTGAAAAACTTATTAGTTATGTCTCTGGTAATTTTGCTCCGAACCCCATAGTATAACTAGGGGTGGGCTAGCAGGGTACCAGCCCTGGGTGCCAGCTTAAGAGGGGCACCAGAATCTTCCCTCACTTCTACTGAGTTCATGTCCCAGCAGCAAAAACCAAACAACAACTCTGTATCAGAATGAATGCACACCAAAAATCTGCCAAAGACAAGAGCCCAATTACCTGTGGGGACACATTTCTCACAAGACAACCACACTCTCTCCAAGCTCTCATTTCTAATCCTCAAAGGGAATTTACAAAACACATTTTGCAGATGAGCCTATGAACTTCACTTCATCAACCTACTGGACACAAAAAAAAAAATCAGGGACTGAATATAGGCATTGGATTTATGGCACATTACAACCTGCCTAACATCTGATAACCCAGGTAGCCTCTGTGCTATTTACCAGCTACATCTTATCACCAGGTCTGAATTCCCCTTCCCCTGCCCTCAACCTGTTTCTCACCCATTAACTGCCTCAATTTACATTTTCACTGGCTGGCATTCTTGCATACTGGCCTTGGGCTTCTATTCTATTCTATCACATCCAGCAAGAGCACAGAATGACTGCAGACTTTCTCAGCCTGGAGAAGGGTGTTTGTACCCGAAAGCTTGCAAGGGAGAATTTTTCCAACTATTTTACTTGGTCTAGTAAAATGTGTTGGATTTACCCAAAGAAACTTGTAACCCTACAGCATCGCTTTTGTAGTAGTCAGGTGCCCAGACACAATGCTGCTGCTGTAAGAGCAATGGCTAGGGTGGGTAGATAATGTGGTGGCAGTGGCAGCAGAACAACACTGCTGCTACTCCCTCAGGGGACTGTTTTTGAGTCCCCAGAATAGGTAAGACTTCTGTGCCCCCCCAGCTCCCCGATCTCTGAACCTATACCCCTCCAGTGCTCTCCCTGTTCTTTGCAAAACTTTCCAAAGACAGAGGTGTTCAGGGTGGCACAGATCCCTTTGTAAAAACCCACAGCTGTAACCCGTTCCCAGAGATGCATCAGTGGAGACACAACAGCACAGATTTCAACATGGGCTTTACAAGTGGCACGTACTTGGTTGGCTGGCCAACTCTGGAGTCTGATACTGTGCCTTCCCTGGTTAATTAAAGCTAGAGCCATCTTGACTGCTGTGTAGATGTTGCTGTAGTTAAACTCCTTTCACTTTTTTTTCATTTGGTTGCACAAAGATGGTTAATCATACTGAAGGTTTCCAAAGCAACTTCTACTGTTTGTTTTTTGCTTACATACAGAATAAAAAAGAGTAACTGTAATAGAGGTTGATGGATTACATGTAGGGACCTACCCAAATTGAGGAGAGGGGCAGGGACGCATGACAGGCAGCTCTCTCAGTCAATCAGTGGTGAGAGGTGGGGGCAGCAGCCATCTTGGCTGCTCCCCTTCATGCTGGCATCCCTTGCCACTTCCCTTTCTCTCCCCTCCCCATGTTGGCTGCATGGCCAGGTCATTGTGGCTGTGGGGATTGCTGGCTCACACTGCGGAGCCAGCATTTTATTTTTAATAAGTGGCTTTTTCATGGAGTTTGTGGACATTGCCTGCGTTCATGGACAATGCCTGATTTTGTGATTTCTGTGAAATCCACGAAGTCACAAATTGAGTAGGTTCCAAATTATGTGTTAAGGTTTCTGTCTATTCAGGCAACCCTTGAAAACGAGAGATCCTTCTCTATACTTTGCCTGGTTTTAAAAAGGAACATAATAAAAAAAGACGTGAAGGAGGTGTTCCATTAAAGATGCTGTTTATGCTCATTGACAAGATACACAATTGTACCAAGTTATACAAAATGAAATACAGATTTCAAATGAAGCTTGCACTTTTGAGCCCTTGGTTTAATGAAATGATGTATTTCAGGAACACTAAACATGAAAATGTTAACTAACAGAAAAGACAAGGCTACCCACCTTATTATGATGACACACATTGAAAGGTGAAGCTCTGATCTTTGTGTGTACTCTCCTTTTTGTTTGACAAATACATCTCAATGAGGTTTTATCGCCAATGTCTTCAGTTTTCCTTGAGGCATATAGCACAGATGTTTGAACATGCATGCATTTAAAGGTTCTTGGTCTTGCTGGCCTTCAATAGTGGGTGGAGGTGAGTAAAAGATCAAAAGAATATTGTCTATGTTTCTGAATGCCTTTCATCTAATTCTCCCAAGGCTTTGCAGAAGCACTATTGAGGACATGGAGGAGTAATCTCAAAGGAGTCAAAGGCCAGATTGTTTTTATTTTTAAATACAGTGAGCCTCATTCATTTGTAAATTGATAGAAAATTAATTTAAGTGTTTGCATGTACTGTAGGTTGATGGAGGTCATATTTAAACTCGCTGTTACAATTACTCTTACATTGCAGGCTTCCTTACAAAGCAGATGCTGCAGGTACTCTGTGATGCAGACAGCAAGTGTGAAGTTTATTGCATTTAAGTTTTTTCATTGTATGATGATAGCAGAAATGAAAGCCGAGTCTTAAAAACCTTGCTAGAAGCAGTAGCTATAACATTCTGGGTGCTTCCTCGTGCTGTGGGGAGGGGCAGTTCCTTACTTATCCTGAAGGAAGCATTGAGAGGGGTTATGCACACTTCTCTAAGGGGTAATAGAAAATGTGGGCCAAGATGGGTGAGAGTGACAAAAAGGGCCAATACCTGTTATCTCAACTCCACTTGAGAAGCCCCTTAATCCGTAGGGATCTCATTTAACTTCAGTGGAGCAAGTTCATGGTGCTACTCCATTTGAGCATGGGGAACATAATCTGACCTAAAATAAAGGCCTATAAAATGGAGACCAGTATCTCTGATTATCAATTGTCTTAGAAAGGCAGCATCACCATCTGAAACCATACCTTCAAGGGTGACTCTCCTAGCATAAGATAGGAAACTATGTGGAGATCTTCCTTTTAGAAACTGTAATGTAAAGTTGCAGTGACTGGCTGTCACTGTAGTAATCTTGTAGATGGACATGTTATTTTGTTCTGCACAACTTGCTTCAGAGGCACAAGGCAAAAACTCTAAAAGGAGCAATGTATATGTTGGACAGAAGGATGTACCCACATCAAAACTAACCTAGAAAATCCAGTCAGCCTCAGAAATGCTGTTCTGCCCAAAGTAAAGTATGTAGAACCTGGTCTGTAGGCTTCTGTAAAGATGAATCCAGGAATTGCCTAGGGAATATAGGAGGGAAGATGTTTTTCAGTATCCAGATTGGGGGAAAAAGTCATTGGATGCAAACAAGCATTCACTGCACTCTATCTAGGTCTAGGTGGCTCACTGCTGCACATACAGCAGTTTGCCGCTGCTAGGAGCAGCGTGCGCTGCTGTTTGCTGCTTCCAGCTGTGTGGGGAAACCAGCATAAATAACTTGGTGTTCAGGGGGCAAGGGAGGGGACAGGATCAGGATCAGGGTGGGGTGGGCTAGCAAGCCTGGGGGGATTGGCAAGTTCAGCAGATGTTTGTGGGTCTGGAGGGTTTGCCCATTGTGGGGCTAAAAGCAGCCCAGTTAGGGTTGATTGCAGGGCTTGTGAGGGAGGCGTGCTTGGGAATAGCACAACCCGGGGGCTGGAGTGAGTGCCTGGGCTTTCCCAGCACTGGGGTTCTGCTGAGAACCCATACAGGCCTTCACCCTTCATAGCTTGGGTTAACCTGATCTTGATCTAAATTAGTGTATCTACACAGGTGAACTAATTTAGATTAGGATTGACACTTTTGGGGGCAATTTAAGCCCTCTACACATGTTCAAGTGGGCATTTAGATTGACCTAACCCTGGTTGGGTCAATCTAAATGTAAAGTCTGTATGTACCTCTAGTTATCTTTATTTTTCAGAGCCCTATTCTTTTGGGTCGTGCCACTTTATAATTGTGTGCATGCATATCAATAAATAAACCTAACGTGTGTGTATATGGAATTATAAATAATTTAAGTTAGAAAACAGGAAAGCACACGGACAATGTAAATATTTTTTCAGCTGAATTTCATTGACAACCACACGCACATAAAATGTAAAATGTGAATGTATATGGGAAGTTGTGAGGACTCATAGAGAGGTATGATTTATTTTGCTTGAAAGTCTGAGAATTATTTGAAATCATGTCAGATTTCTGAGCACAAGAGAAGGGAAGACATGACATTGTTAATTTAAAGATGGCCACAAAATCCAGCAAGCAATTATGGACCAATTAAATTAATGTCAGTTATGGGGAAACAATTCTGCAGTCTTTACAGGACAGTAGCCTATAACACACAACTTGATTAGGCAATGTACATGGATTTACAAGAGAGAGGTCTTAGTTAACTAAGACATCAGGACTCATATCACTTATTGATTTATTCTTATTGGTTATTGGCTAATACAGAACTTGACCCTTTTTCTATTGAAGTCCTAGCAAAAACTCCTTGGAGTTTTATGCATGTAGGATCAGGTCCATAATGCTTTCTTTGCAACTATCATGGATTAATTAATTTCAGGATGATTTGAGTAAACTATCCTTTGATGATACAACATATTTTAATTAGGTTGGGGGAATGGAATTATTCAGAAAATATGTTGCAGAAGCCTGATTCTTAAAAAAGGGAAACTGAGCTGTTGCTTTTTTTTTCTTCTTTTTAAGCTGCTGGCATTGCTTTGTAATGAGTGGTAGAGTGCTTTGGAACAAGTTCTCTACAGCATTGTTCCTGAATGAGAGGTCTAAGTCAGCCATAAAACTGGTTTTCCTGGCTACTTGAAAACTTCACTCCAGTATAAGAGGGGAAATGTCCAGAGCAGATTAATATATTATAAGGCCCTTTATATGTAGTTGTTGGCATGACAGGCAGATTAGTTGCAAGTTTTAAACTGTTAATTACTCATTTACATAAAGAGATTACCACTGAAATTTATAGAGGTTTTTTTAAGGTTTAAAACAAAAAACAAACAAACAAAAAAAATCAGTGTAAAGATTTTTTATGGGGAAACAATGATTCCAAAAGAGCCGTTGCTGTCTTAGCACTATCTTGGGTACTTGTGTGACTTTCCAAGCTCCTCCTCTGGTCAGCACAGTGTCTGACCACCTCACAGTTTTTGACACACTTATTCTGGCAACAGCTCAGAGATCGGAAGCTATCTGTTGCTCACAGATTATATTTAGTAACAAAGACCTTAAGCTGTTTGGGACAAGGAATGCATTTTTAATAAGTGTTGTCCAATGCCCAGCTCTCCGATTCCTGACAACGGTCTTTAACAATAAAAACTGGGTAAAACAAAACTTGCATATATGTGATGATAACATAACAGTTTTGTCACATCTGATCCCCAGATGTTAGCCTGTAAAAGATTGCTATGGTTCTGTAATATTGTAATATTTGTCTCCGAGTCCTCAAGAGTCTAAAGGGGGTACAGAAGCAGTATGTCCAGCTGTTGACTGGGAAGGACTGAGGTGAGCTGCACAATGGTATTTTCTCTGGATTGATTAAGACATTGCTAGGATCCCATGGGGTATCCCACCCAGGTGTCTGTAGGGCTAGGGATACTGATGGCAATTTTAGGTCTTGAAAACTGGTTTTAAACTCAAACCAGGAAGAATTCAATTAAGCTGTACCAAATTATTGGGTTTGCATCTCATGCAAACTTACCAACTAGTAAGCTAGCCTTATTTCTGTCTCCAGTGATGGAACAGAAAGGAAATAACTTTGTTATTTCCAGACCGTGTATCTACAAAATGGAAACATGAGAACTCATGTTCTTATCTTATCATTTTGTAGGACTTTCTGATGGTCCATTGTCTGGAACGGGGAAATGACAGACTCTTGAGATGGCAAGGAAGAACCCCCTAAAGTTCAGGTTTAGCTGTTAACTTCATCTTTAACTCAGCTTTTTAATTTTTTTTTTTTTGTAAATTGGAACCTGGGATGATGACTTATAGCTTAGTCATAATATACTGGACTAGTTCAGTAAGTCTCCATTTCCTGGGTGTCTGAGGTACAAGCTACACTGTTGGGGCCACAGTTTCAACCTAGTCTTTAACGTGCCTCCGTAAGTCGTGGTCAGGTGCAATCAGATAGCTTGACATCTGCATGTCATAAATTGTGCCTGCAAACAAAACTGCATGTGCAAAACATGGAGGCTAGTGTTTGAAATCCCAGTCCTTTCTTATTGTAAAGTAATTTTCCACATGTGATATATAGTACTACATCAGCAACCTACAGTACAGGCTATCAATTATTTGGACAAAGCCTCAAAGTCTTGCAAAGGCACCAACATTGAGGGACTAGAAAGTTTTTTCAGAAAAAAAATGTAGCTGGATTCAAGGAGATTGGGAGCTTTTTAAGTAATGAGACCACACAATATAAAATGTAAGGTTATTAAAACAAACAAACTCTGGGAGAAATGAACCAAAACAGGGAGCACGTGTGAGAACGGGCATGTAGCATTCTATCCAGGAAAAGAATTTAGACGGTTTTTAGAAAAATCCTTAGAAACCATCAGCTCAGTACTTGGCTGCAGTGAAACTAAGGCAACAAGATACTAGAAAGCACTGAATGAACACAGGCATAGTAGACAGATCAAAAGAAGGGGTGCTGTTAATCTGCAAGACCTAGTTAAGCCTCATCTAGAATACTGTACTGTGCATGGTCATTACTTTAAAGGATGACTATTATCAACGTATGATAAATACAACATACAGCAAACAACTAGAATGAGTCAAGGTGTTAAGAATATTTTTTTTTGCAAGGGATAAAAAGGTACTTTATTCTGACTGAACAAAAGCAGGCCTGGAGGTGAACTTAGCAGGAGTATTAGTAATGACTTCATGGAGGCATGGGTCACTGTTGAACAAGATAAAGTACTTACAGGCTTGAAGTTTGGTTCTGCCCTGAAAAATGACTCCAGCAAATTGCTCTAGGTTTCCAGGTTCAGTTGTTTCTCACTGATTCTCATATCAAATGTGCTCATTTTGCAAATAAAAGGGGTGCTTTTTGTTTTGTTTTTACTGTCAGACCTGTACATTTAGTCTGTGCTCAGAAAGTAGTCTTCATCTTCAAAGAGTATATCCAGTTTCAACCAGCATAAAATTGGTTTATTGGAGGAGCAGTAACTGGGTGAACATGCCTTATAGCATATGAGAATATAATGGCTCAACAACTTCTTAATTTGTTTAATTAGCCTGTGTTAGCTGCCCAGGAGGGGTGCTGCTGGACATGTTGGGTCAGGTGTACTGCCATGTCCTGTATCCTTTTACTCTAGCTGTGGAGGTTGGCTGAGGTCCATCAACCAAGACCCTGGCCTCCTCAAGCATCTGGCCTGAGGTTTGGCCCCAGATTATGGGCTTCTCCCCAGGCTCTGGGATCCCTGCCCTGGGTCAATAACTAAAAACACATATCAATAATACTAAATAAAAAAGTTGCACTCATCTTGTGCTGGCCATTTGTAGTCTCCGTAGTCCATCTTCCATGTCATGGTTCTGGTTGCCCTGGTCATCCTAGTTGCCTTGATCTGGGTGCAGGATGGCAACGGAGCCTCGGATGGGTGAGGGAAAGCCTGTCCAGAGAACATGCCATACAGGTGCATCCCTGGCAGCAGCCACCAGCCGCTTACCCCAGAGAGACCCCTTTGCAGTCACTCCTGGCTGCTCTTAACTCCCCTCTCTTGTGTAGGCAGGCCCTTCTGCCCTGCCTGGGTAGCCAGGCTTCCAATTGCCTGTAGCTGGGGGCACTTCCCCAGCCGGGGCTGCTCACCGCAGCTTGGCCTCCTCTGCAGGCTTCTAGCTGGCCAGTGCAGTTGTGACACAGTTGCATCTGTTTTGGAGTTGGGTGGGGGAGGGGGAGTACCATCCCAGATGAGAAGCAGCTTGGATGACCAGTAATGGGGCCCAGCCCCATTACACCTAAAGAGAGGGGAGTGGCAGCCAGTGGGAGGCACAGGACTGTAGGAGCCAGGTAAAGTCCATTAATATAGGACGGGGTTGTCCAAGATCCAGCCAATGGGACTCCTCAAGGGAGGTTTTTCTGTATGAAGGTACTTATAGGCTGTATCCAAGTCATCCCTCAGCCTTTTGTTTTGTTGCAACAACTAGATTCAGTTCCTCCAGCATGCCACTATGCTGTATATTTTCTACTACTTTAATTTTTCTTAGCTCTTGTCTGAAACTATTATAATTTCTCAACATCTTTGTTGAACTGTGGGCAGTAAAATTAGATGTAGTTCCAGCAGCAGCCTCACCAGTGCTAAGATCAAAGATAATATAACTTCTCCATTCCTACCACTATGCTCTTATTAGGATAGCAATAGCTTTTTTTGGCCACAGAATTGCACAGGCAATCCATGATCTACTGACTATCCACCGTGACCCCTGAGTCCTATTCAGAGTCATGGGATATAATACCTCATCCTGTACAGTCATTGTTCCATATTAAAATATGATAACTGAGCAAGCAGGTTTTTCAGATTCTTTACAACTCTGATTAATGGAGGTAAATATTTCTGTATCAGAAAAAAATATATAATTAGTGACAGAGACTATTAAGCTATGCACTAAATCAAGGTGATGATAAATTGCCACAACGCCAGTACCCTCCTAATTGGTATGCATAGCTATTACTAATGACCCCCTAGTCTCTTCCATTGCAGGCCAATGCAGAAGTCTCGCTGATGCCCAGAACACTGTGAAAAGCCTGTAGTCTAACCTTCCATCAGCAGACACCTCTGAGCTGCCATCTGCTTCATAAATGAAGGGGAAAAATGTGGTATAAAAATAAAATGGAAAGCATTATAGGTAATGTTATGCAAATTGACATCAAGCCACTAAAGGCAGCCTTCTAAGTTACATCACCTCCTAGGAATTTGCCAGTTGGCCTTTCAAAGGTGAAGTAGACACTTCATATGAATATTTTACCCTTCCATGGGCTTTGTGAAGCTCTTGCTTCAGTTTTTAAGAAGTAATATGATGACAGTAAATGATGGGTGGAAAAAAGGTAACCTAAATTTCTTGTGTGAGGGATGGAAGGGGTTCTGTTTACTGATGCAAAGGTGAAGTATAGCATGTGTTTATATCAGCCCTTCTGAATTCTCCATGTTATGGCTGACCTGCTGGGCTACCACTTGTTATCCTGAGCTTACTGAGAGCTCTGCAGAGCTTTTGCTTCTTTGTCCCTCTACTTTTACAAAATCTTTTGAAGATCTCTGAAGGTGATAGCCATAGACAGAGAGGTTGTAGACATTTCTGTGATGAGCAACTGAAAAAATTAAGCAATACAAAATTACAAGGCAAGGAATAGGTACAAAATCAACTATGTTTAGGTTTTATTCATTGTGGACTGGTAACTTCACCTGTCTCCATACATTTTATATCAGCATTTGTGTACATTGCGCTAGATCTTTAGATGATTGGTATAACCCATAGAACCAGGCTCAATTAGTAATGGAGGATCTGGCCTCCCAGATATTCAGTCAATGTTTGGGATTTGGTGCTTTCAAGAACTCAAACAACTGTTACATAACCTGCTGCCCAAAGTGTCATCCTAACAGTGGTGGGCCCTGTTGAAGACAATCTTTCTCCCAGATTTCAGTTCTCTCTGCTCAGAGATACACCTTCACTTTCTTCATATATAGGATAGAATTAGTAAGCCATGCCTGCCAAAATTAGTCAGCAGGAGCCAGGACAGGTCACCAGAAGAGCCCTAGCGGCCTTTTATAGGATGCTACTATTTCAAACCCAAAATTACCATTTTCAGGAACTGTGTCAGGATTTAGTTTCTGGGACATTCAACATCTTCCAGAATTTTCATATATGGTCATATTATTTATATGGTTAATGGCAGTTTTGTTTAACAATTTTCATTCCTATATGTGTTTGACAATGACTTACATTAAAAACTAATGATAGTTTGCTAAGGAATACTGTTTTGTTTTTCTTAAATAATTTTTGGAGAGCACCAGGATGTGTAGACTGAAAGTCCAGCCTGTGTGCATTACTGCATTTATAAACAAAGGGTGAACCTTAAGTATGTTATATGGGGGATCGAAAGAGGAATGGCTGATTGGGGTGGGGCTCATGCCCTTCTGTCAATTAAAAAAAACAACCAAAAAGTATTCCTTGAGCAAGAAATATTACAACACATAGTCTCAGTAACTGCAAATTCAAAAAAGGGGGGAAAAGGCTCTTATTTCACTTGCATGTTGCTACTCCTGATTTAGAGAATTATATGTGAGAGGAGAATCAGGACCTATGTATTTTGATGCACTTTTTGCTTAATCTCACTGAAAATATGATTGAAGGTTGGCTAAACAAGTCTGACTACTGGTGGTGTTCTTGGGCTACATCCAGCAGCGAATCTAAGGGACAAATTCTTATCTTCTTCATAGCAGTGCATAAATCTGGGTCAATGGATTTGTTTCAGAATTATAGTCACACCAAGGTAGAAGAAATCTAACTCTAAACTTCAGTGAGTCATAGGACATTTAAAGGGAGTCCAAACTGGAGCGAATTACACAAGCCTTCAATTCTTACCACACATGCCTTGCAACTGCATGAAATTAATTTCCTCTATGCTATTGTACAAATATATTTTTTATATTTCATAATATGTTGCAATGTATAATTTTATATTTTATAAAATGATAGCGAAGTTGGGCTGGCAGGGGCCTCTGGAGGTCATCTAGTCCAATGCCTTTCACAAGGCAGGATGATGCCTGTCTAAACTATCCCAGACAAGTGTCTGTCGAACCTGCTCTTAAAAACTTCCAAAGATTTCCACAGAACTTTGCATTTTTGTTCCTCCATTAGACTCGCATCCATTTATCAACATGTAACTATCACAGTTTTCTCTGAATGTGACAATTCATTTTCTTGCTTCCCTTTCATATTTTTTCTCTGGTTTGGGTGCCTGAACATGGAGTTTCTTGGATCAGTGGTGCTTCTTTTTCGTCTTAAGTCTTGATCCAGTTCACCAAACTGCCTTAAAGTAAAGGTATTGCATGCAGTATTAGTGAGGTTTTTCTAGTGATCTAAATTCTGGGGGAAGGCTGCAAAGGACAGTAATGGAAAATCCCTTAGAAAGCTAATGCTAGTTCACCAGTAGAAGAAAGACTTGGTACCAATTCTATAGATAAGAGGAATCCATTAAAAAAATCATGGAGTCTAGTATTAATGAAAATAAAGCATTTACAACAATATTTTGCCTTGGCACCAACCAAGAAATATATTCATGTGGAGCAACATAGCGTTCAGTGGAGTGGAAAATAGTTTATGTAAAATTGTCCTTGCTATGAAACTGTATCAATAAAGAGGGAAAATGGTTAAAAAAAGAAAGAAGGTAAAAACCAAGGCTGATCAGTTTCTTCATTAACTGTCTTTGCATATAACAAAAAGTAGTTTGGATAGCTAAGTAAAAACTTATAATTTTCTAAAATTATTAGTGAAAATAAGTCAGGCATTGTAAAAAGAGCTTACATTACAAAAATGTTAGGACTAGCAGAACCTTATAAAAGATCAAGATAGTGATCTGATGCTGCATCTTCATGACCTGTTATGAAATACACATCTGTCTGTCTTAACTTGGCCATGACATTAGTCTTGTAAAGGAGTGCCACTTACAAGCCATTATTACACATGCTTACCACACAACAGTGTCTTGTAATGTGCTGCAGATGTATCCAACTGTGTGAAGACAGACACAGTTAGTGTCTTGGACATCACACAGCCAAAGCCTCTTTTTAATTTAGAAATATTCCCAAGAAGGTATACAGAGCCATTCCTGAGTGTGTAGCTGTTCCCTTCCTCACTGAGCTCTGTAGTTATATAAGGATCTGCAAGCCAAAGACATTCCTGGGGCCCTCCTTGGTCCTCAGGCTCCAGATGAAATTGTGTTTTCTTGAGATTTCCCTCAAATGTTGCTGCTCTAAGAATCTTGCTTTATAGAATTTTTTTCTGTTTTGCAAGGAGTCAGCAAAGCTGCAGGCTTTGGGTAGAGAAGCTGTATGTCCACCAGCACTGAGCATTGGTTCTTCCCTTCATACATCTGGCCTATGAGTTCTCCAGACAAGGATCTATAAAAGAATGGTACAGGCAGTACCATATGGAAAGCACATGAGTGAGAATAATTTTGGCAGGTTGATCTTTGTAGTAACTGAGAATGAAAACTAACTCATGAAATCCTTTCCATCAGGTGTTAGATGAAGGGGCCATTATAGGCATGCTCTTTGATGTCTGGAACTCCTAATGTTTAAAATTATGTTTACTGCATCTCTTGAGAGTATTCACTTCTGTTTATAGATTCACACAGAAGTTTAGGGCTGGAAGGGACCTCATAAGATCATTGGGTCCAGCCCCCCTGCCCTGGGTAGGAAAGACCACTGGGCTCAAATAACCACAGCAAGGTGTGCATCCAGTCTCCTTTTGAAGAACTCCAGGGTAGGTGCCTGCACCACCCCTGCTGGGAATCAATTTTAGAGTCTGGTCACATGAACCATGAAGAAGTTTTTCCTTATATCCTGTCTGCAACCTTCTTCTAGGAGTTTATGACTATTGCTACGGCACTGACCAGGAGCAAGAGGGTTGGGGGGGGAGGGACAAGTGGGGCAACTGCTTCGGGGGGTGAAGCAAAGGGGCACCAACAGGTGCAGCCCAACCGGGGCAAGGTGCGGGATGGAGCTGTCAATGGCTCATTTGGGGGGGTGCAGGGATGAGGGGAGGGCGGCTCCCACTGCTGCATGCACTTCCAGGCAAGCATGGTGGGGGTGTGCCCCCCAGATCTGTGCATGGGGCGAGGGCAGGCTGCCACTGAGGGCTTTGCTCCGGGCATCAAACTTTCTTGCCACTGTACTGCTCCTGGTTTTCCCCTGGGGTGCTTTGGTGAATAGTTATTCACCTAGCCTCTGATGCTCAGCCCTGATATATTTGTAAACTGCCACCAAATCCCCCTCTTTTCTAAGCTGAACAGTCCCATATCTGTCAGCCTTTCCTCATATGACTTGCTCTTCAGGCCTCTAATCATATGAGTGGCTCTTCTCTGGACTCTGTCAAACTTCTTCATATCCTTCTTGAAGCGGGGCGCCCAGAACTGGATGTAGCACTCCAGCCTGCAGCCTCATCAATGCTGAGTAGAACAGGAGAATAACTTCTTAGTTTTGCTTGAGATGCATTGGTTGATGCATGTCAGCATATTGCTTGCTCTGCTAACTGTAGCATCACACTGGTGGTTCATATTCATTTTATGGTCAATTATAACCCACCGCTCCCTTTCAGGTGTGGTCTTAGTTAGGAAACCCCCACCAAGCCTGTAAGTTTGTTGCGGATTTTTCCTCCCCAGATGGAGCGCTTTACACTTCTCACTATTGAACAGCATCTGATTCTGGTCCACCCGTTTAACTAATCTGTCTAGGTCTGCCTGGATTGTCAGCCTACTCAGATGAATGGGCACACTTATACACAGGTTAGTGTCATCGGTGAACTTTGCCAATGTGCTTGTCACCCCCATATCCAGATCATTGATGAAGATGTTGAAAAGCACTGGTCCAAGTACTGAGCCCTGGGGGACCCCACTGGCTACTTTCCACCAGGTTGACATAGATCCGACTATTAGTACTTTCTGGGTCCAAACCCATAGCCAGTCTCCCACCCATCTGACTGTTGAATTGCTGAGCCCATAGTCCCCTGGTTTTACCTTGAAACACCAAGTTAAAGGTCTTCTTAAAGTCCAAGTAAATGATGTCAATCTCATCTCCCTTATCCAGGTGGTGAGTAACCTGGTCGTAGAAGGAGATAGGGTTAGTCAGACAAGACCTACTTGCGACAAAACCATGCTGGCTGTTGTTCAGAATTTTGCCTTTTACTAGCTTATCGCATATGGACTCCTTGAGAAATTTTTTGAGGTTTTTTTCCTGGGATTGAGGTCAGGCTGATTGGCCTGTAGTTCCCTGGGTCCTCTCTCCTCCCCATCTTGAAGATGGGCAAATTTGTCTCTCTTCCAGTCTTCTGGGACCTCTTCTGAGCACCACAAATTCTTAAAGAGGTTTGCCAGCAGTCTGGTGATGACTTTGGCTATTTCGTTTAGCACTCTCAGATGGAGTTCATCTGGTCCAGGTGACTTTTAGATACCCAGCCTCTCTAGCTGTTCTT
>NW_017729025.1:136501819-136511276 GCF_001723915.1 Gavialis gangeticus
AAGCCCCTGGCTATAACGTAAATTCCCAGCCTCTCTAGCTGTTCTTTCACCAACTCTACATTGATCATCCCCACTGTGACTATTATGTGTCATATTTGCATTCGGCAGGATATCACTCTTAGATTGGTGGAATACAGGTGCGAGTTACTCATTCAGGAGTTCAGTTTTGTCCTTGGTGTTGGTGATCAGATGTCCAGATGCATTGAGCAGTGGTCCCACATTTACACTGGTTTTCTTCCTGTTACATATGTACCTATAAAAGGACTTCTTATTGTCTTTGATTTTGGTTGCGAACCTGAATTTGGCCACTGCATTTGCTTTTCTAGTCCCCGCTACATGTGTGGGCCAATCATAAGGTATGTAGTCCTTCTTGGGGCCTATTCCTAGCTTCCATCCCTTCAATTGTAGGTAGAGTCCCACCAGGTGTCTGTTATCCCTATGATATCATAGTCCCTGCTGGAAAGCAGGAGGGCCGGTTCCTCCTGTATCCTCCCCATGCTCCTGGCATTTATGTACAGGCATTTGAGCCCTCTGCTGGATGGAGGTCCTCGGCTTCCTGTCACGTTGTGGGAGCTCCATTCCCTCAGCTTGTGCTGTAGTGTCTTTCCTATTGTCAAAGTGCAGTAGACTATTACAAGTGCTTTCCTAGTCAGAAGGCTCTCAGTTTAGATATTCTGCAGTTTGCACACCCAGCTTGCTTTCATCCTTATCTTTGAAGGGCCTTCAATGTCTTACCTCACTCAGGAACAACATGTTTCCATAGAATGCTCTTTATCTGTTCATCAGAATCCAGTTTTGTCATTGATTTATACTAAAGGACTGCTAATCTGGCTGCAGAAAACAACTCATGACTCCTTAAACTGGAAACATGAGTCTTCCTATGTAATACCAATATTAAGTAGTGATATTTTGTTTTACCAACTTCATAGTTCCTTACCTTTGTTGCACAGAACTTGCCATGTACTTTATCAATTAGTGGTTTACTAAACATCCAGTTCATGCTTATGTAGCTCAGAAGTCACAAAATCTGCAGTGTTCGTCAAGAAAGTAACTGTTACAATGTTCTGATAATCTTGGAAAGATGTATCACAATCATGGACTGAATTTACAGCACCTCTCTTCACATCCATATTTTCCATGCTTCACTGCCATCTAGAAATTCAGTAGAGCTCAGCTTTGAATCCAGACAAAAGTTAATTTTATATGCTGTGTTTCAGAATATCTTGAAGCAATTGTGTCGTTCAATCCAATGGGTTTTGCTGAAATTCACTATTTCTTATAAGTGGTAGGACACAGGTTTACCTCTACAGATTTCTAATGCTTGGGGCAAAAATGTGAAAAGAAAAAGCCTATTATGACCCTAATCAAATTGTGGATCAGTTGCATTCTGCTGACAAATTATTAGTTCCAAAATCAGGTAGGGAGAATGACAATGTGTGCTATGGAGTTAAAAAAGCCTTGTATTCTGACTTTTGTCCTATGATTTAGGAAATTTATCATCCTCTGTCAGATTATTCCTGGATGCTTTGAGACCAAGCTTTGCTGATGCCCTAAGAATTGTATTGCAGTGCTTTCTTGTTTTAAGTAAAGAGGCAAAGTTCCTAAATATCTGGATATGTGACCAGTTCAAACCATTGCAATGTTAGATATATTCAGTTCAGTATAGAAATTCCCAGCAACCTTTGGTTTACATGTTAGTTGGTTGGTAGCATCATCTACTATCTGTTTTTTTAAAGAGGTCGTGGCAGCATCTTCTAATCTTGCTATCCACATCTGTATATACTGCCTTAAATATAATGCATTTGAAATCTTGCTCCAAAGCAGAGGTGGATCCAGGCTGGGGTAAGGGTAGTGCACTCACATGCACTTATAGGCTGTGTGGAACGTTTGGTTCCTGACAGCTCTGTAAGCTAAGCTTAGAGTTGATCCACTGGGAGCTGGGCAGACTGGACTTAATGGGCTCTCTCAGCTCACTGGGTATGCTGAGCTTCAGCATGACAATGCTCATTAATGAGTGAGCTCAGAGTGCTCCCTGGGCATATCTAGCTGTGGTAGGAACCATGCTAGTCAACCCATGGACTTGCACTCTAGCACAGCCAAAAGGGGTCTGGCTGCACTTCCTTTCCTCCCCTCCTGGATCTGCCCATGCTCCAAAAGGGATACTTTCTCAAAATATCATCAGTCTTTGCCTCGTGCTAACAAAGTGGCTATTACTAGTGGCTCAACAACACACGAGGAAGCTGTCTGTATTACCACTGTACTCATATATTATTAAATCTTGTGGTCTAAGAAACATGCATGATGGTTCTGACTTAAGATCTTCTCCAATGAATTCCAGCTTTTAGAATACTATTCTCTGGCAGGTCTGCAGTAAACATTGTTCTTGATGATGGGTTTGTATAAAGAACAGGGACAATGTTTGATTTCATAACTATATAATTGTGGGATCCCTTATTAATTTTCTAGGAACAGTGTCTTAATTTTTCTGAATCCTTCTTTTTTTAGAACTTAATTAATTTAAAGTTTTGGTTCTCCAAGGCCAGGAACAGAAGTTACATATAAACTGGTTTAAGTGATCAGAAACCGATTTAAGCCTGTACCAGAACAGAAGTTCAGTGCACTGAAACCACTTTCAAAATGGCTGAAGCTGTTTAAGATAAACCTGGTTGGATGTAGTATCAGACTTAACCAATTTAGGTCAAAACAGTTTATGGAACTTCTGTCCCAGACCCCTTTCCAGTTCAAGTTAACTCATAGTCCCCCACCATCCCAGAATGCTTTGCATCCCTGGGCTATGCTGTGTGCTTCAGTGGAGCAGGGTTGGCTGCACCCTTCTCTTTCCTAGCCAGTGCACTATTGCTGTTCCAGCTGGCTGAGCAGGGGGTGGGGGTGGGAAACTTGGCTCTAAACCCTAGACAGGATTGGCCGTGCAGGGGCAGAGCAGCCCCTCAGTCTTTTCCCCTGCTCCCTGGTCAAGCAGAGGGGTGGGGGGCACAGCCAGATACCAGGCAGGCCAGCAGGATGAGGGGAGGGAGAGGCATTTAAACCCCCTCCCCACCCACAATCTACCTGGCTTTTCCCTTGCTCCCTGCTCAAGCAGAGGGGTGGAGGTGCGGCCAGACACCGGCAGACTGGCATGCTGAGGTGGAAGGAAGAGAGGAGGGTTTAAACCCCCTCCCTGACCTGCATGGGACCCCAGCCGGGGTCTGCCTGGCAGGGGCAAAGGAGGAGCCACTGCCTGGCTTTTCCCCTGCCTGGCTTTTACCCCACTCAAGCAGAGGCGTGGCGGTATGGTAAGATGCCAGCCAGGCAAACAGATTTTAATAAAGGTGCCTAAAGTCTTGAATGACTGAACTGGACAGAATGCCTGAGAATGATAGGGACATTAAATTAGTGCTCCTTTGCATGGGAGATAGGAAAGGGATGCCAGCACGCCCAAAAACTGTGAAAATGGGATGAGGCTTGTGTGCCATATTTACTGATACACCAGTGAAATGCAACTTGTGACACCCTCTTGCTGAGGGGAGTGAAAATATACCTTCTTGTGCAAGGAGCAAAATGAACTGGTTTAAATCAGGGAAAATGTCAATTCAAGACCACTCCATAAACTGATCAAGAAAACAATACTAGGCTTAAGGAGAGAGTGAAGAGAGAGTTCAGATTATTGGGTCCTTATAGCAGAGAGCCAGATTTTTCCAGGTGCTGAGCAGCCAGAGCTCCCATTTAATATATGTTTGCCACAACCTTTTCCTCTGTTAATAGCTAAACTCCTTCACATTTTAGCAGCTCTTCCATTTGTTCTCAACATTTTATTTTGTATTTTACTGGTACAACACCAGGAATTCGTTCCTTCTACACTGAGGAATGTACAGAGTGAAGGTGCAGCAGGCAAGGATTCGATGTCACTGGAAGATCCTTGCTTTCAAACTTAAAAGCTGTTAATGGTGGAGAAAAAAGTGGAAAAACCCCTAGACACAACAAAATAGCTTTTTACAGCATAAAAGTATGCAACGTATGGAAAGTTGTACCCGGAGAAAAATCCAGAGCTGATTCACTCTCGCTTTAACCTTCTGTGCTGAAGGCAAACAAGCTTGGGTACAAACAGATTGGGAATTAATTGGTGTAATTAACATTTTGTGATTATAATGACTTCTAATCAATACCTTATGCAAATAGCTGTATTGATGTGTTGAACAAAGGCCTGTTAGTTGTGTTTGGATGGAGGGGGGAAAAAGGAATTTTTAAGCCATAATGAAATTCAAGCCATTCAACTCCACTAAAGACCTGACCACATCTTTTTCAAGGTAAAAAGAAGATTCTTTGTGACCTTTTTAATTAAAATGGCTCTGATACTAGCTCATGACTAAACTTCATAAGATGAAATGACTGTAGGCTGCAGCAAGTTTTTCCCCCCTGCAACATATCAGGGTTTATCTAAAAAGATGGTGTACCTTGTCCACAACTCACTGCAATCAAGGATATGGGGCTGCGAAGCCCCATGGAGATCAGACTAGTGGCGGGAGGTGAAGTGCAGCCCTGGCAGCATGCATCTTCCCTGGTGGCGGGTGCGGGCTGCACTCAGCGCCGGTCCCAGATAGCCGGGCAGCCTCCTGTCATCTGGTGTGCAGATCTGGGGGCCTGCATCCCTAGGAGGAGTCTGGCACTGCTTGGTAGCCCTCCCAGGGGTGCATGTCCTCAGATCTGTGCGCTGGATGAGATGAGGCTCCCTCTGTCACCTGGGACTGGTGGCAGCGTGAATCTTTGCCTGGCGTTGGGCATGGGTTGTGCCTAGCGCTGGTCCCAGGTGACAGGGCAGCCACCTGTCATCTGGCATGCAGATCCAGGGGCTTGCTCCCCAGGAGGAGTCCAGCACAGCACCACAGCCCTTCCTCCGGATCTGTGCCAGATGAGAGGAGGCTGTCACTGCTGGCAAGTGTAAGGAGTTTTCCTTTGAACAGTTTGAGGTGCAGTTTCCCAGAAACCTCTGCACTTATTCCCTTGAAACATGGCAGGATTCATGCCCTCAGAAGGGGCTACCCTCCCTGCAATTTTCATCCAAACAAGGCAAGAAATGACAAAGTTTTAGGCATTTTCATGATTCCCCATTATTGCCTATGGGCAAAACGCCAAAATGTGTGGAAACAGCGAAACAGCTTCGACCAAATGAAATGGAACAGTGCTTCAAAATGACAAAACAAAACACTGTCCCTTCAAAATGGACATCAAAACAAAACGATGGTGTTTCACACAGCCCTAGTGCCTGGCTCCTTTTTGCTTTTTCTGTCTTTTTTAGCCTTTGAATATCCCCTTCTTAAATGCTCATTCACTTTTAGGTCCTTTGTAAAATTATTTAAAAAAATGTCAGGTTACTTAATGTTCTTAGAAATATACTAAATTAAGGTTGGAAGGGACCTCAGGAGGTCATCTAGTCCAACCCCCTGCTCAAAGCAGGACCATCCCCAACTAGATCGTCCCAGCCAAGGCTTTGTCTGGCCAGGTCTTAATAAAGACCTCTAAGGATGTTGATTCTACCACCACTCTGGATAACCTGTTCCAGTGCTTTTACTACCCTTCTAGTGAGATATTTTTTCCTTATATCTAACCTAAACTTCCCTTGCTGCAACTTGAGACCATTTACCTTTGTTCTGTCATCTGCCACCACTGAGAACAGTTTAGCTCAATCCTCTTTAGAACAACCCTTCAGGAGGTTGAAGGCTGCTATTAAATCCCCTCTCAGTCTTCCCTTCTCTAGACTAAATAAGCCCAGTTCCTTTAGCCTCTTCTCAGAAGTCATGTGCCTCACCACTTTTGTTGCCCTCCACTGGACTCTCTCCAATTTGTTTACATCCTTTCTGTAGTGGGAGGCCCAAAAATGGACACAGTACTCTAGGTGTGGCTTCATCACTGCCAAATAGAGGGGACAAATCACTTTCCTTGATCTCTTAAAAGGGGCCTCTTTCTGTAGAGCAGGTTTTCCAATTAATAGCTTGCAAGCTGCATGCAGTCCCTGGGCTCCCAGTCTGGGCATAGTCAGTCCTACCACTCCAGCTGCTGCTGCCACCAGCAGAATCTCTGGGCTCCCTCCCTCTCCTTCAGCTTCTACAAACTGCCCCCGGCCCTGGAAGGAAGGGAACCAATGGCCACAGTGTTGGAGGGGACATGGGAACCCCATGTGACATGGGAGCATTGGCATGATTTAGTGGTGGAGTGCCCCTACATGGCACAATGCAGTGGGGGCCTGCACAGTGCAACACAGCATGCAGCCTAGGAGACAGGCGGCCTGGGGAACTTCTGGCCCATGTGGTGTGTGGCCAGTGAGCCTGTGGCTGGAACTTGTCCAGCCTTACTGTAGAGGAACACTACAGCAGCACAGTGGAAATCCTGACAAAACTTTCACTGACTTTAATGGGAATGGGATTTCAGTTCACGTTTGTTCAGTGCTGGCATATCTACTGGTGCTATAAGGAATGCCTCTTAGCTCTGCTTATGAGGCCTACTTGGAATGGCAGTGAAAGCAGACTAATCTTTTCTTGGATATCAGACCCCCCATCTAACTAACTTTTACGTTAGTGGAAAAAAGCCATGTAAAAACTACATCCATGCGTGTATCATCTTTGCTGTGTAAAGGTGCTTTAAAATGTTTATAACTTGTTCCCAATGTAAGGCTTCCTTACACTGTTAGAATACTGTAAAGAAGCCATGATGTAAATGAAACTTTACTCATTTTGCCACCTGTCTCCAACTCCTTTTCATTTCAGATAGGATTTGTTACATTTCTGGAATCTGAATCTGTTAGGCTAAAAACAGACGACTGGTTTAATCAGAGGTTGATTGTCCAAGATTTTGACTTGCGTCAAAACAGGGCAGGGCAATTACAATTTGAATGGCAATTAACTCAAATTAGCCTTGATTGTCCCGGGACAAAGTGTTAATTCAGATGCTTCACAGGTATTTAGGGTGAGACAGTGGGTTTATAGAATCCCAGAATGTAAGGTTTATCCTAAGGGAAATCAGTCATCTGTTTTTCTGCTTTCAAGAGATGCTTTTAATGGGTCATCTTTGCAATCTTCAGAACTAAGCAAAAGAAATCTAGTTTTACATTATCTGGTTTACAAAAGTGGTTATCTACATTCCTAGGTGCTTACAGGGAGGTGGTTCAGAGCACTGTTTTATGGACTGATTGCATTGTGTAAATCATCAGATTGGCAGGGGCTCAGTATCATGCCCATTCTTATATCTGGAGACTTTACTACATAAATAGCTTGGGTCAAATAAACTTTATAGGCTTAATTTGGCCCTTGGTGGATATTTGTTCACAATACACAAAAGCCACATGATTGGCAGCTTTTGTTCAGGGCAGTGCAAGGACTGTGGTAAGTGTGGATTGACAGGCATTGGTAAAGCTACGTAGAGAAGACTGCATAATTGCAACAGGGCAACATGTTTTTTGATGTCAACGAAAGACATTTAAAAAAACTGTGACTAAATAAAAAAGCAATCTGACACTCCACTTCTATACCTATGACCAAGTCCATTTTTTCTGAGAGAAACTAAATTCTTCCCTTATGCTTTTGCATTATTAAAATGAAATCCACCTCCAAACCTTACTCATTTGAATACTTAAGCGTTTGTTGGTTTAGGCATTCATTTAGTTTGAGTTTAGTATAATTTATGTGCATTTCTGACAGTGATCACACTGGACCACCTGGCTGTTGGAGGATAAACTAAAAAATTTGCTCCCCTAGTACTAGATGAGGCAGTTAATGGTGGTTACTATCCAGAACATAGCTAGCTGGGATTGCAACCAGTAAGTATGTGCGTCATCAGCATTCAGCAGTGCTGCCAAGACTTGCCATAGCATGAAGGAGGAAGAAACAAAGAAACATGAGGACAGGAGAAAAAAGGAAGCCAGTGAGAAGAAAATTGCTTTTTAGTTGTGCATTGGAACTATTTTGGATTCTTAATCAACCCTAAGCTGCATTTTAGATGACGTTGTGGGGAAACTAGCATTTTTGGCAGCTAGGTAGGACAGAATTGAGGTTTTTGGCACTCAGGGGATGGGAAAAGTGCCTTGCTGATTAGGGCTTAGGATTTAGGATTTAGTGTATGCCTATGTGTCTTGTTCAACTGGGGCCCTAGTCAGATAAGATGACATAGCTTCATAGTTTATAACCACTTTGGGCAAGTGAATTTCAGAAATGGTACATATCATAGCCCCTGCTTTTTCTCATTATTAAACTTAGGGACAGATTTTCATTTACGCTAACCCCCTTGTACAGGTCTGGAAGTGTGAAGAGACCTTAAAGTAGCTGTAACTTAGTGCCAGACAGTGTAAAGGGGATTTAGCTGAAATGAGAATCAAGGTATGAGTGACTTAGATTTTCTGGGCTTCTGGCACAGCATATACATTAGTAGAACCATCAGCTATATTCTCTTCTCACTGAGTATCTGAGACTTTATTTTGTGCTAAGGAGGCAGAAAAGAAAGCCACTGAGAAGATATCTAAAAAAAAAAAAGGCAGGGGTGGTAACCTGAAGGCTTTGCAGAAAACAACCTATTTGGATGTACATTTATGTGAAAATCCATCAAATGGCTAGCAGTCCTAAGTAGGAAAATAACTCCACATATTCACATCTAATATAATCTGTAGCAGAGTGCATGAGAGAAGGGGAGGAGTAACCCCACTTGCGCCCTTCTTCTCTCCTCTTTAATTGTATTCCGGCCCGGCAGCTGTAGGTATTGCTGACCATCTTCCTGGCTCCAGTTTCAGTTCTGAAGCTGCATTTATGAGGATGGTGCCAAAGAGGAGCTGAGCATCTCTCCCGGCTGGGCACGCCCCAGAAAGGGTTCCAGAGATTGCCAGCAGTCTCCCCAAGATGCAGGGATCCCAAACTTCTGGCAATGACAGGAGTCTATACTCTGCAATTGAAAAAGGCTTACCAGAATGCAACCAAGACCTCACATGGTTTCTGGGAGCCACCACTGATTGGCTGAAGTCCCCAGAAGCTGAAACAAAAGGAAAAGGAAGTGAGAGGGTGGGAGCCAGTCACCGCGATAACGAACAGCTGATGCTAAGGAAAGGTGAGCGGGCAGAAACTCTGCCTTGATTTTCTGTCTACTCAACTTTAGTTTCTACTTTTTTGTTTCATAAAAAGGAAGGCTGAGCAGTGAGCTCAGAACCCTGCTGTTTTGTTGGGACGGTGATTTAAGTGAATGCTGTTCAGACGGGCTCCTGGAAGAAAGTCTTACAGAGTTTTATAGATTTCATAGATTTCATAGACATTAGGGCTGGAAGGGACCTCAGAAGATCATCGAGTCCAGCCCCCCGCCCAAAGGGCAGGAAGTCAGCTGGGGTCATAGGATCCCAGCAAGATAAGCATCCAATTTGCTCTTGAAGGTGTTCAATGTAGGTGCTTGAACTACCTCCAATGGCAGGCTGTTCCAGACCTTGGGGGCT
>NW_017729025.1:136512042-136517771 GCF_001723915.1 Gavialis gangeticus
CATCCTCCATCCTTTGTAGGCCTTTCTTTTTAGCCTCAGGAGGTCTGTTAGATCCCTGGAGAGTTAGGGGGGCTGCTGTGCCCTCTTGTTCATTGTGTTATATATGCAGAGTTAGAATCTCAAACTGGAGGTTAATGGTGGGAGTGTAGAGGTGGAGTTGCTGCCAGAAGACCACTCCTACTTGGAGACTGGGGGGCTGGTGGCAGGCCCAGTGCTACAAAACCCTACTTTTGACCTCACCAAAGCAATTTCATTTGATTGAAAGGAGAGCCTGTTGATGCATATATTTTGAGCAAGTGGACACTGTGAACAGCAGCATAATTTGGTCAAGGCAGATGACCCCTCTTGAAACAATCTACTATATAACAGCAAGTCATGGCAGGCAAGGCTTAAAGAGGGGAAAACTTGTCCAATAAAGGTAACAGGCAAGCCAATTGAGCAAATGAGTCCATGCTCATTGCATAATTGTTACTATTATGTTTCTTACAACACTGAGTGGTAAATGCTTTGCTGCTGCAAGTACTGTGTACAGATGCATAATGCTGCCTTTAAAGAAAGCCTAACCAAATGTTTGGTAAATTAGGTAACACTGTCTCAATGGCAGTGGGATGTTTGGAGGAGGTGGTGATTTTTATTTTTTTATTTGTGCATCTGTGTGCTTAACTATGGATAGCTTTAACTATTTTCTGACCCGACCCCCTCCAAAAGTAATAAAAGTCCTTCCCTTGACCAGCTATACAATTTCTGCAATTTTACTGCATCTTGATTGTCTGGAATGGAGTCAGAACTGTAGTCAGCAATGTTTACTTGTTCTAAATGCTTTTACGCAAAAGCATAGTTGCTCAAGAGTTTTCTCCAGGATACCTTTTGTGTACCATAATGCTTTAGATGATAGGAAAATAGGGTTGGGAGGGATTTCACAAGGTTATTTTATTCAATCCCCTGCTCAACACAGGATCTTCCCTGACTAAACCATCCCAGTCAAGTGTCTGTCCAACCTCCTTTTGAAAATCTCCGAAGATGGAGATTCCACAGTTTCATTAGGTAGCCTATTCCAATGCTTGACCACCTTCATAGTCAGGAAATTCTTCCTAATCTCCAACCTAAATTTCCTCCAGCATTGCTCCTAGTCGTGGCCACAGAGGGTGGTCTACATGTTTATTAATGCAAAGTGGTTTCCATGCATTTAATTTAGTTCTTGTATAATCAAGTACTAAATAAATGCACAGTTACTAGAGTTACTACATAGTAGTGCTGGCGAACACCTTTTTAGTGATGCTACCGCACTATAGCCTAATAATACTGCACAGTATTGTATTAGCACTGTCCGTGCTGTGACATGCTACTGCACAGTTAGCATCTTGTGGTAGATTCACACAGAGAAAAATCCATCAATAGGGAATATAGCTGATGGGCCTACAGATGTTCAAACTTGTTTTTCATGGGAACCTTAAAAGTCCCAAATCCTTCTCTTAGTTTGAATGAAGATGCAGGAAATCAGGAGAGGCTGCTCATTACCTGTCTGATACCTGCTGAATTCTACTTCCAAATAGATTAGATGAATTGCTATTAGTGAAATACCCATCTGAATAAAAAAAAATGAAATCTGTGGAGTCATTGTCAACTATAGAAGGGGTCTTTTGTTCATGTATTAGTTTAATGTCTCATTCACTTTCAGATGTGTTTTGTGTTTAGGTGAAACAAAAATAGTTCAGAAATCTAGTAGTGATGAATCATTTTCATTCTTATCCTACTAGCTTTTCACATGTGCTTGATATGGGACATATTTTCTGTAGGTAGGAATACAAGTATAATGCATGTACAAATTAACTGAGCCTCCCTTATGCCTAAACTGATTGGATGGGGAATTCCTTCTGTTTGAAACAGTGAAATGGCTAAGCTTTATACTTGGGTCTATAGGAAGAAGGGATGCATGGCTATATAACTATGAGGATACCTATGTATTCTATTAACATTTGGTAGGTAAAGCTGGGATTTGGGAAATGTCCCTTAAGTACTTCTAAAAATGCTTGCCAGTAAACTCGTGGTTCTTATTGTTCTTTGCAGCAATGATCTTTGCTATTGCTAGAGCCATGCATAAAATAAATTTACTGCATAAATATGTCTTCAAATTAAAATCCTTTTGAATTTTTCCTAGGAGGGGGGAGAATACTAAACCTGAGCTTGAGCACTAAGTATAGCCTATTGAAAAGAATTAGCGTGGGTCTGTAAGATAAACTGCTTGAAGAGAAACCTGACTGAACTATACAGTCAGGCATAAATGTACAGTATTTTGCAACCCATAGAGAGCTGACAAAGTGGAACATTGTGCTTACAGTGCAGATGATGGAATTGTGAATGTACCATTCAGAATACGGAATGGGCCATTGTTTGTGACCTGGCAGAAAACTCACAGGACCAAGCCAAGGCAGTTGGCCAAAACAAGCTATTATATATATTGTGCTTCATGCCATTTGTGTCTCTGAACTGTATAGGTGAAAAGGAAATGGGGTGCCAGGACTGAGACAGCTTAGTATCTGTGTACAGGGAAGACAGGCCCTGGAAGGCCTAGAAATATAGCCTTAAATTCTGGAACTTTTAAGAGCTAAGTTGAATTCAGGCAAATCTTTAATTAAAAACAAAATAAAACAAAACAGAGGAATAGTCCTGTGATTAAACCATTGAGCATGAGCTTGTGAGATCTGAGTTATTTTCCCACCTCTGCCTCAGACTTCCTGGGGAAGTGATTTCTTTCATTAAAATATGCACTTCCTAGAAACTTACGCTTTGATAAATAAATATAATAAATCATGTTAATCCTAATATGAAACCCTATGATTTCACCTCTGTTTCTTCTTGGCTTATCTGTTTTCTGTACCCGGCCAAAATGATGTATGACATTACACTTTTGCTGGTATAAATGATCAGAAACTGGTCTATACCTGTAGCAGAAGAGAAGTTCGGCACACATACACTCATTTAAAAATGGCAGCACCCTAAGATTTGTGTTCCTACCCCCTCCCCTCCAACAAAGGGCGAACGTGTGTTCTGCTCACTACCAATCACTTGCAGGAAACTGCATAATTTAGAACCTCTCTTCCCATATCCTCTGCCAGTGCAACCAGACATGCATTTATCCTATTGTCCTTTGTTCCCTTTCTGGATGCACTAAGAGCCCATGAAGAGGAGGCAGAGGAGAAGGGCAAATTGAATGTTGTACTCGGGAGTCCAGCCGTTGCTATAGCTTGAGAGTTTCTATTTGCACGTTGAAATTATTCAGTGTGAAGCAACATCTGTTAGGAAAAGATGTTCTGAAATGTTGCCTTGTTATTTAGTAGGGCTGTGCGAAGCTTTGGTCCTTGATTCCATTCGGTGGAGATTTGGCCATATTTGGTGGCCGAATCACTGAATCCGATTGAATCAGAGGACCCTTGAATCTCTCCGAATTGAATCAGAACCTTCCAAATCGATTTGGAGAGATTCGGAGATTTAGACATAGAGACAGCTTTAAATGTTTTTTCTACATACCTATAGGTAGCAGGCAGCCCATGATTGCTGCGATGCTGGAGCACATGGAGTTTCCCACAGAAGCACTAGGGGGCTCCCCAACGCATTCAGCAGCAGACCCGGAAATGGACCAGAAGCACTTCTGGTCCACTCCGGGTCTGTGGGTCTGCTGGGGAGCACACAGGCCCCCCTCCTCTCTCCCCCCCCCATGCCCCACTGGTTCAGTGACTAGTGCCTCCTGTGTCTGGGGGGGGGCATCCGGGGTCCCCCTATGGTGAATTCACCACTGAGCACATGGAGGGGCCCCCCGCACTCCTGTGGGATGCTCCATTCACCCCAGCACTGCAGTGATCATGAGCTGTGCCTGCTACCTCAAGGTATGTAGAAAAAACTTTTAAAGCTGTGTCTGTGTCCGAATCGCTGATTCTCTGAATCAGCATCAAATCTTAAAATTCAGATTTGGCCAAATCGAATCAGGGACAGTGATCTGAATCAAAGAATTAAATCACTGTCCCTGATTTGGGCTGAATCCGAGTCTGAATTGAATAGGGCCCACTTTGCACCCCCCTAGTATTTATATATGTAATGTGACTATGATCATTGTTGTACAATCACAAATAAAATGCTTTTATATATCTTATGGGTTTTTTTAAATAGCCATGAAAGATGGTACCCACATATTATTTTTAAAAGGTTGTTTCTGTGACAGACACTTGGACCTGTCAGAGAAGATTCAAGAGTAAAGCCTTCTTCAGAGAAAGAGGAAGAAAAGAATTTGTATTGTGAAGTACTTAGATATCTGCTGATTGTTAATGAAATTAGACAGTGTAAATCAACTGAAAATGCATTAGAACTGATGCCTGGCAAACTAGCTGTTTACAAGTTCCTGATTATGCTGTATCTCTTTTCTGTGTGGGCTGGGGCGGAGAAGACTCACTAAGCAATGAAATTATATGATGTTATAAATTAGAATTGATATCAGGAGAGTAATTTGCTAAAATTCTTCCATGTATTCTTCAAAATATTATCGGTTCTAGAAAAATGAGACTTTCTTATACAATAAATAGAAAAAAGAAATGAGAAGTCAAGAAAATACTAAATAAACTTTTGACTGCTTCCTCTTGGAAACGTTAGAGGATTATTCCCTGTGCACATTAAAAAATAAATTATAAGAACAGTGATTTCCATCCTGTAAACACCCGTAATTATGAATAAATTTGCAAATATGCCATAATAGTTTCAGAATTGTGGCAAATAGAACAACTTCCCCAAACATCAAATTTTGAAGAATGATTAAAACCCATTTACTCAGTCCATGTTTCACTACCACTAGAAGTACTTTAAGCTATATGCTGACTCTAATGCTAATTACACTTTGACTTGAACCCCTTATTAATTATTTTTATATGGTAGTAGCACCCAAAGGATTTGGTTAGGCTTAATCCAGGTGCTATAGAATCTTAATACAAAATGCCTCTGCTCTAAAAGAGGTTATAGCGGGGGTGGGCAGTTATTTTGGCTGGAGGGCAGCTTAACAAGTTTTGCATGGGTAGCCCTGTCCTCTGACAGTTGTCCTGCCTCCTGGTCACCATCTTGGGACTGAAAGTCCCACCCCCAACCCCTGACTTTTGCCACCAGAAGTCCCTCCCCTTACCCCAGAAGTACTCCTTTAGGAAGGTGGGTGGGGAGAGTTGCCATCTTGGAATTGGAAACAAAAGAAATCAGATACTAAAAAAATCAAACATCTACTATAGCTTCTTAAAATTGTATTAAAAATATTTTTGTTCCGATTTATGTGTGTTTGCTTAGTTTATCTAGAGGTGATTGCATAATAGCTCAAAATACATTTTTACTTTTGTATATTGTGTGGGAAGTTTAAGGGGATGTATGTGGGGGCTGTGTGGTTGAGGAGTGTGTGAGTGGGGTGTGTGGGGAAGGGTGGGGTGCAGGTGTGGAGGAGTGTGGGTGTGGGAGGATGTGAGTATGGGTATGGTAAGAGGTGGGAAGGTGGGAGTATGTGTGGGGGCTGTGGGAGGGTGTGGGTGTCTTTTGGGGCATGGTGGGGACTGGGGTGTGTGGAAGGGTATTGATGTGTGTGAGGATATGCTGGGGGGTGTGGGAGTGTGTGTGGGGGTTTATAGTGCTGTGGTGGGACTGTGTATGGGGGCTGTGGTTGGCTGTGGGGTTACAGGGGATGGGGTGGGAGTGTGTGTGGGGGCTGT
>NW_017729025.1:136518245-136522497 GCF_001723915.1 Gavialis gangeticus
AGGGTGGGAGGGTGGGGGTGTATGTTGGGAATATAGTGGGAGGTGAGGAGCTAGCCCCATCTGTCCCATCTCGGCTGCAGTGTGCGGTTCCTGGCTGCAAGGCTGAGACCAATATGGCATGGCACGGGGCCAGCCTGGCCCAGCCTGGCACAATGCAGTTCCAGCTGCAAGGCTGGGGACTGCATGGCATAGCACAGAACCATCCTGGCTGTGGTGCACGGTTCCCAGCTGTAAGGCCGGGACCCATGCAGCACAGCATGGAGCCAGCCCAGCCTGTCCCGTCCCGGCCCGGCCCGGCCCGGCCCGGCCCTCTGTGCTATGCCAGGCTGCGTGGGTCCTGGCCTTGCAGTGGGGAACTGCACACTGCAGCTGGGATGAACTGGACCTGGCTGGCTCCATGCTGCACTGTGTAGGTCCTGGCCTTGCATCCAGGAACTGTGTGGTGCAGCACAGAGCCAGCCTTGCCCATCTCAGCGGCACACAGTTCCCCACTGTAAGGTTGGGACCCACATGGCATGGCATGGAGGGGACAAGCCAGGCCGGGCTGGCCCCATACCATGCCATACAATCCCTAGTCTTACAGTTGGAACTGCATCATGCCAGGTTGGGCTGTGTGCTGGCCAGGGCCAGTGGGGCGGTTCTGCTTCCCTTGCCTCCAGCTGTAGTTGCTGCCGCTACTGCTCCTGCCACTGCCCCTCCTGCGCCATGCTGCTCTGGGTGGGCAGGCAGGAAGCTTTAGTAGGAGGCTTCTGCCCAGTGCATAGAGCTCTGGCTCCAGCTCCTGGCCACCTTCCACCCACTGCATCCACCTGGCTTGATGAGCAGCCCTTGTGGGTGGGCAGAGCGAGTGGAAGGCAGCTGGAGCTCCATGTACTGGGCAGGAGTCTCCTGATGAAGCTTCCTCCCGCCCATCTGCCTGGAGCAGTATGGCACGGCAGGAGCTGTAGTTGCAGGTGAGTGGAGCAGAACTGCCCTATTGGCCCAGGCCAGCATGTACAGCTTCCAGTGGGGCTATTCCCAGTATGGCTGCAGTCAGCCGGGTGCTGCTGTGCTTCCCTTTCCTCCAGCAGCTGCTGCTACTTCCACTTCTGTCCCTTGTTCCGCTGTTCTGGTCGGGTTGTAGTGGGGAAGTTTCAGCCCGGCTGCTCCCACTGGAGGTGGAGGGAGCAGATGAACATCTGGCCAGCTGCAGCCACACAGGGAACAGTCCTGCCAGAAGCTGCGTGCTGGCTGGGGCTGGGCAGAATGCAGACGCGGGCTGCCCAGGTGGGAGTGGGTGGGGCAATATGGAGCATTGCAATATGGAGCATCCAGCCAGTTGGTGGGCCAGATCTGGCCCGTGGGCCATATTTTGCCTGCCCCTGAGTTATAGTCTAATTGCAAAGAAGATGGCATGTGCAAATTTGGTAAAGAATTGGATGAAAGTAATGAATTTGAATAAAGACAGTATGGTTATTCCAGAGTTTATTCAGAGTTATTGTCTACTGTCTAGCTAGTGTACAACTTGATGGTTCCAAATAGTTTCAAATTGTTTAGTTTTTGGGTATGTTGGTTATCTATGTACTGCTTTTTAGAGATGTGATTCTCTTTCAGAGATATTGACTTGACGCAGGCTCTTCTGGAATCCAGTCCTAAAGTATCCATACTTTGGCCCATAGAAATTCAGTAGTCCAAAGTTTGAGGTTATATTTGTACCTTCAAGCCTAAATGCCTATCGTTTGGCATCAAAAATAAGAGATTGTTTGGAAAATTTGACCCATTTTTGGCAGTTGACTTACTTAACCTTCAAGAAGTTTGCCCATGACAACAATGGAGCTCAACCTTTGAGAACAGTGGGCTGGGTGCTTGTGATCCAGCTGCGCCACAGGCCACCATTCCCCTCTGGTACCACTGTTGGGGTGGTGGGAGAGACGGAGAGACTGGAGATGGAAGTGGCAGACAATGTCAGAAGAAGGGGAGGAAGAGAGGAAGAGAGCTTACCTCTGGAAAACAGTATCTGCCATCAGGGATGGGAAGATGCAGGTTGGGTATAGTTACTCCAGAGCTAGATCTGGCCCTTGGGCGGTAAATTGAGCACCACTGAGTTGCAAAATCAGAAATTTGGCGTACATTTAAGATGACATTTTCATTTTAACCTAGTCTCAAATCCCATGCACTTTTAATGTGAATTGGGCTTTCAAATCCATTAGGTGGATTTGAAAATCTCAGCTGTAAGCATTAAGCATTCACAGAAAGATGGGCAACCAAAAAAGAAGCTGTGTATGCTGTACTAGCCCAGCAGTTTATATATGCACAGGATAATTATAATCAAACTTAAAGTAAAAGCATTTAAAAATATTCTGCCAATATTATTTAAATCATGTTGAGCCAAATTTATCTCTAGTGACATGCCATCTAAATCAATGGACTATTTACATTCGGGATGGATTATTCAGATGTGATGGCTCATGAGGGGATGGATATTTTATCAGAAGACAATTAAATAGTTGAGGGCAAATGGGTTACAGAAGTAAAAATATCCAGTCAGGTTTATAAATGTCAAATGACAAAAGGCAGCGTTTTTTCATGTTTTCCCAAGTACTTAAAAATTTACTTAACAATTTTAGTTTCTGGAACAAGCATATAGGCCTAGGTCAGAACTGGTGTAGGTAGTGGAAACCTTTCATAAAGAATTGCTAACAAATGGGATTTAACACACAAGAGGCTCGGATGGCCTATTAATTCTGGTTCTGGCTTTCTTCCAAAACAACTGTGCTTCTCTTCTAATTCATGGCTAATTTCTATCAGAGATACCAAGAGACCATTTCTTTTTTCGACAGGAAGCATCCACATTGCTTAAATGGATTCATGCGAAGGGTTTTAGCGAGCAGACATTGATTGGCTCGTCTCTGGGGCCTAGAGAATGCCTGATGGGTACTAGTTTGACACAGGCAGCAAATGAAATACGACCTCCTGTAAACAGGCCTGAGCTTTTGGGCCTTTGTGGAATCCAGTAGCTAAGGACCTTTTCAATCCCTTTTAATTAATGAAGTGATTTGACTTGACTGAGATTACAGTTATAATAATGAATTAAAAAGTAGTAAAAAAAACCACCACAGAAAACAAAACACCCCTACCTCTAATAAATATAAAATGGGGAACTTGGACCAGATTGAGATTGTGGTGCGACCACTTCATGTATCTCACCCGGGTACACATTTCAGATCAAGATATTTTTTTAAAAAGGAGGGTCTTAAATTCCCTTACATTGCACTGACATTCTGTGGACTGCACACTTCATATTTTTTGAGTGTCTTTTCAGGGATGATCATCTTGAATAATAGTTTATTCCTTTTGCATCCATTGTACCAAACCTCTCTCTCCCTTTGCAATGATTCCACCACTTTTCTAATTTCTGATCCTACCTCATCTTTGCTACTTACAGTAAACACTTGCTCTTCTATCATGGCTTTTTTTTTAAAATGATGAATGCTCTGGGTTCCAGGTGACAGTGGCCACCATGTTAACATGCAGATGGGTGTGCAAATGTATCAGTCCCTTGTATGATGGCAACATTGACTCCACATGTCCCTCCAGTCCAGAACAAAAGACTCCCATTCAACTCTGTGCCCAGAACTGGCACTGCTGCATTTCTGTTTTGTTTTATGTCTTAATGTGACCCACAGTTGAAAGAATCCTAAAATGGCTTGTGCAGTTGAAATTCTATGAATGGTCTGATAGTGATTTTGTTTCTCATGAGCAATTACTGCAGCATTATCTACAAGAGGGCATACAAAAGGTGCCTCCACTCTGAACTTAAATGCTTGAAAAAGCAATTGCCAAAAGCAGGGAAAGATATAGGTAAATAATAGGGTTGTGCAAAGCTTCGGTCCCTGATTCTGTTTGGCAGAGATTTGGCCCTATTCGATTCAGATTCGGAGATTCAGCCACTGAATCAGAGGACCCTTTAATCTCTCTGAATTGAATCGGAACCCTGCGAATCGATTTGGAAAGATTCGGAGATTTGGACATAGAGACAGCTTTAAATGTTCTTTCTACATACCTCTAGATAGCGGGGGCTCACGAGTGCTGTGATGCCAGGGTGCATGGAGTATCCCACAGAAGCACAGGGGGCTCCCCGGCACGCTTGCCACCAGACCCAAAAGTGGACCCGACTCACTTCCAGGTCTGCTGGGGAGCACACGGGGGCATCCTCATGCCCCCCTGGCACAGTGACTGGTGACTTCTGGGTCTGGGGGGGGGGCACCCGAGG
>NW_017729025.1:136522507-136554232 GCF_001723915.1 Gavialis gangeticus
GGGGGGGGGCAGCATGCTTCCTGGCAGACCCAGAAGTAGACCAGAAATACTTCTGGTCTACTTCCAGGTTCACCGCTGAGCAAAGAGGGCCACCCGACACTCCATCTGCCCCAGCATTGCAGCATTCACGAACTGTGTCTGCTACCTCAAGGTATGTAGAAAAAACTTTTAAAGCTGTGTCCATGTCCAAATCATGATTCTCCAAATTGGCATTGAATCTTCAGATTCGGATTTGGCCAAATCGAATTAGGGGCAGTGATCTGAATCAACAAATTGAGTCACTGTCCCTGATGTGGGCTGAATCTGAATTCGAATTGAATAGGGCCTGCTTCGCACACCCTTAGTAAATGACAGTGTAAAACTAGTTTTCATGAGCTACAAAAGTGTGAACGCATGTAGGTATGTCAAGGAGTATAAAATACTCTCTGGCATGTGGATCTCTTCTGACTAATGAGCTCAAGTGCACTGTATAAGCAATATTGCTTAACAAAGCAAGCCATGATCTTTGAAATACATTTCATGCAAAAGTGTCATGAGGCTAAGAGAATGCATACTTTCAACTAACCAAGAAGCATGGATACTTAACTTCATTTTTAAAGTGTATTACTTTTATTACCTTTTTCTAGCATGTAGATCATGTCCTGCTGTGTGTAGTAGTATCTGATCCCAACTATTAACACTTTCTTATTTAGGCTGCCTTGTTCTATGAGTTTGCACAGTAACTAGAATGTCAAGGCTCTGCTCTCAGTTGAGGCCTCAGAACACCACCATTAAACAAATTTAAAATGTATTAAAAAAAAGTGTTATCTTATCTGAACACAAAACCAATACTGATATGAAATAATGTATTGCAACTGCCTGGCTGACAGAGGCATCAAACCTTCAGTAATCTCAGATTATTCTTGAATTTTTAGGGATGACCTTTTCTCAATGTTACATCCCTTCATGTTTCAATAAGTCATCTTTTTCTATGCATAGGTGGGTTCTGTGATCTAGATTTACAGGTGATGCAGAGGTGTAACCCAAAAACATTATAACCAGTGTATTCCAAATGGACTCTTAAGGTCCACTCCCCTTGAGAATTTGAGTGTTCATTGAGGCTTGATTGGGACTGGTAAATAGCACGGTAGCCTTTGCTTATACAAAGAGTATAAGCACATGAATAGCCTCAGAATGGAATTACCTCATGCGGGCCACTCCCAAACCCTAAAGTCCATGCTTAATGCCTTGCTGGTTATACCTAGAGTTCTCAGTAACTTGCACAACAGAGTCATGAATAGTTCTTCATCTTTTTCCAGTAAGCTATTAATAGCTTTATGTCTTTCATTTGTTTTTGCAATTTCAGATAGCCATCAACGTTCCTCCGTTCATAGTGACCCTATAGAAGTTTCATTCCCTGTATTTGCTACCTAGTGGTCATGTCCACACTATGCAATTGATGTGACACAAATTAGTTTGGTGCAATTTGCACTGGAGGAAACAAATCCAGGAATAGGGTCTAAATGTGTGCACAGTGATAGGAGCAAATTGAGCCTGGATGGAGCAGTTTAGGTTTGGCAGCAGCCTGGCCTCCTGCTGGCTTGGTTGACCAGGTACAATTTACGCCCTTGTCTGCATCTACATATTTATTTAATTGTAGTTATTTACTCCAGTGTAGGATAGTACTCATGTCTGATGGGACTATCCTACGTCAGAGTAAATTAGTCTACTGTGCCCTAATTGCAGTGCACATGGAGACAGTGATGCTTTACTGTGGAGCAAATCAGTATACTCGACAGTAAAGTGGAATCATGTGTAGATATGCCCACTGTCCTTTTGTTAGTTGAATTTTCATCTCTTAATCTGATCTCTTCATTAATACCCACTGTGGGCTGGGCTCTCATTGTCTTATGTAATAATGAAAGGAGAATAGAGTCTGTTCCCCATGTAAATTGGGTGCATCTACATGAGATGCTAACTGCACAGTAGCCTAATAACACTGCACAGTAGTGTGCTGGGCAAAACCCATGCTAATATGCTACTGTGCAGAAGTATTAGGCTACTGTGCAGTTAGCATTCAAAAAAACCTGTGTGCCGGTGCTGCTGTGCAGTAGCATGAGTTACTGTTCATTGATTTAGTACTTGGTTATTCAAGTACTAAACTTAATGAGCAGTAACTAGGGTGCATTAATGAATGTGTAGATGTACCCACTGTCTCAGAAACATGGAGGTGAAGAACAGGCCAAATAATGCCACCACCATCTACATATTAACAAATGAAGCTGTCAGGTTGCTGGGCACCTGGCAGTTGGCCAACATAGTATACTTCTCATTCTCCTGCATAAAACAAAGGCTCCAGAAGAATGGAGAGTATTTCTGAGTAGCACTTGCTTTCTAGAGAGATGAGAGTGCAATTTGTTAATATCTCCTTTTATTGCACTGTTGGAACATGATTATGCTTCTAGGTATAGTTCCAGGATTGCTATTGTAGCATGGTGGTAAGTCTAGATCCAGAACCAGATTCAATCTTCATGAATAAGGTCCATCTCAAGTGATGATTTAGAAAGTACAGAACTGTAGGTAAGATCAGTGAGAACTATTGCTTTGTATTCCAACAAGGAGACATTAGGGATGAATTTAGCTCACGCTTCCATGAGAAAAAGATTTGCTAGCAGAAACTACATTGGTAACTTCCAACATGCAGAAGGACAGGAGTCAGTATAATCTTTTATTCTATTTTTTCAGTTATCTTTAGAATTGAACATAGCCATTTTTTTTTTTTACTTTTCACTTAGTTCAATCGGCCTCTCCATTTCACAATAAACTTTTAAAGAATGTCATCAGCATTTTCTTGGCCTCTCCTACACAGTGTGGGTTTAGTCGGTTAAGATATAGTTTGAAACTGTTCTTTTACAGATTGACCAAGTGGGAATGGAAGATGCCATTTTTACTGATGTAAATAAGAAACACCGCTGTGAACTTGGTAGCTAAAAAATTATTGTCATATTATTTGTCAGAAACTTAAAAAAAAAAAAATTGATCTTTTGACATAGATTAGAGAAAAAGATGAGTAGGGATGTCATGTAAAAGCCCTGGATGGGTTCCATTGGGAGCTCATTAAAAAGCAGTTACACTTAGATGTCATTAGGTTGTTTTAGGATTAGTAGCATCTTAACAATATGTGTAAGAAGTGGACTTTAAGTAGCAAACAATGTCCATTAGTTTGGTGGCTGGTTAAATGACAAAACATGGATTCTATTGAACCTGTAGTTTTTAGTAGACTACAATTGGCTAAGATGCCATGTAAAAATAAAAATTGTGATGGTAGGGCAGAAGTGGGGAAGACATGCCTATTTTAATTTTTTATATTTTGTAAGGAATCACCTAGAGATAATGATCTTAGTTCACTTTTTAAATAGATTCACTAGTTTAACTCATTTCCTCTTAAATTTGTTAAAAAAACTTTTCTCTGCTGAAAGATTGTATGGCAAATTTGATCTCAGGCTAAAATGTGTTTTATGTATACATATTTTGAAGCTATGCTCACATTAGAGGACACCCATAAAAAAAACAAGAGCACTAATACATACAATTGTACTGTTTTTTGCTGCTACTATATTACTCTAAAATTGATGAAATAAAAAAAAAAAATTACACTCAAGAAGGATTGGAAGATTATATAAATTTCTTGTTTAAAGGTTTTTTGTTTAGTGGAAAATGTTAAAATAATTGAGACTATAACGTTTATAAATGGACGCTACACATCTGACAAGCTTTCATTGAGGATATGTTACCTTAACTATGAATGTATAAATTTACACTTTTTTTTGTATTATTCAGAAGCTGTATGATTGTATAATAACAAACAACAAATATTGTTCAGTGCTGGCATTGCAATTTCAAAATTTTGGCCTGACTCAACCATCACTTACTGCTAGACGTGGTAGCTGCCATGACCAGACAGATGCATTGATGTCTTTGGAACTAATAGATAACATGCATGAGTCTGGGTAGGTATTTGCAGGGGTAGACCCTAGTTTAAGGGAGAAATTCCTATGAAAATCCTAGAATAACAGAACCGGAAGGGATCCCAGATGTGCTATGGATTGAATTGGAAACAGGATCCAGGTGCCTGCATCCTAAGACAAAACCATTATGCTGTTTAGAGGTCTAGTCCTGAGAAATGCCATTCCCAAAGGCTTGTATTATAGATAGACAGGAGGCAGTAGGAACATAACGGCACATCCTCTGAAACTGTGTGAATGATTAGCCTACCCAGAATCCGGGTCTGATAAAGGCAACTCCCTTAGATAGTGAGACCCTTGGTCAGAGAGGGCCCCAAAGAAAGCAGTGAGTCAGAGGCAGAGCAGCAGATGGCAGCACAGTACTAGAGATGGGTCTGAGCTGACGTGGTGTTACAACCTAGGGTTTGGTGCAGTCTGTAGTAGAGACTTCGACCAGCTGCCCATTTCAGACTTGAATCCTGGTTGGAAACTACCAAATCTCAGGGGGCTGGGAGTTGGGGTTATAGTTTGGGCAAAGAACTAACAGAGTTGCACTTGTTGCCTGACAGGTGGCTCTTTCTACAGAGGATGGGGTGAATTGTCGTACTTGGGAGCAAGATTGAGAGTGTCCTTGATCAAGATAAAAACAAGAACTTGCATGTCTGTATGCTATTCACCTCTCTGTCTTAGCACTTGGGACTTTATAGATATCTATAATATGTGTTACTGCAGGTGCTGGGTGCTTCAAGGAGAATGAGACAGATCCCATCCTTGGGCTGGCAAATTAAGCGATGGAGTTGATGAAAAAGTGAAGATGTAACCTAGGTTAGGAAGAGGGAAAGTGAGATAGAGATAGGTTATTGTACTTGTTGTGTGCATGCTTGCTGACTCTTTTATGTGATTTTGCTCTGCTTAGCTTAGCTATCCATATATCTTAGTGGTACACATTTCCTGTGAGGTGTGAATGCATTCATCTTCTATATGTGATGATATGGGAGTAAGTGTTTGAACAAATATACATTCTGGAGTGGAGTGCCAAACCTAAAGGGAAATGTACAAAGGCACAGAGGTGTTTGAAGAGAAAAGGAAATAAAAGGCTTATTGAGATGGGCAGACAGAGTGTGGGGCAGAAAACACAGAAAGGTAAAGCTCATCAGCATAGTTAAGGACTATATGATAAAAAGGGAAAATAAAGTGTTTGAATTCTGTACATAGTGCAATGGTACAGTGGTGGTGGTGACGCTGGCAGCAACATTTTGGGCAGAAATGGGGAATAAGTTTTGTATCAAAAGGGCCAGAGAAGAGACAGCAGTAACCTAAGCAGCAAGTGACTAGAGCTCTGAAAAAAAAATTGCCCTTCCAAGGACAGGAAGTAGAGAGCAAAGAAAAGGAGGCCAATACTTTGAGCGGATGGAGCAGAGCTATGAAAGGTGGAGCTGAAAAAGTTAAGTTTAGAGGCAGAACTATGAGGGGGCAGAATCACAGAAATTAAGAATGTCTCAGAATAGGCTGAGTTTAGTGGGAAGACTCTTCCTGCTAAGGTTTTTCTAAAGTAGAAATCAAGGTGAGCACCTTAAATCAAAGAACTCAGTCTCAACAGTGTGGCACTGTGTATGAGATTAATTCAGAGTGTAGTAAGTATTAAGGTGCAGCACAGTTCAAAGTCCTTTCCCAGTGTTTAGTGGATTCAGTGTAAAACCTGGTTAGCATTTCTTGGGAGCAGTCACTTTCTTGCCCCGCACCCTGCACTGGAATCTGTACTGGAATCTGTAGAAGATGACAATACCTCAAACACTTTACCGAACATTGTTGTTATTACATTGTTGTAATGAAGATACTACTACTACTACAATTGTTTGTATCTAGTTCTTATAGAGCTTTTCCTTCATAGATCTCAGACCACTTTCCAAAGGAGATCAGTATCATTGTTCTTGTTTTGTGGATGGAGAAACTGTGCAGAGATTGGGGAAAATAACTTGCCTAAGGTCTTGGTATTTTGGTATTCCCTGGCTCCAGATGGACTAGAAACTCTACACACATGCTTCTTCTTGCAAGAGTTACGTATATTTGCTTCCCATCATGAACAAGGCAGAAAATGTAGAGGAGCCCCAAGTTAAACAACCACACCCAGGCTGTCCAATTGGTAGCCTGTGGGCTACATGAGGCTCATGTCTGATTAATTTGTGACCCCTGGGCTCCCACCCAGCTGCTCCTCTGCTCCTCCTTCCCTTTTTCTGGCATCAGCAGCAGTCAACGGCTTCAGGCTCCCACTCCCTCCTTTGCCTTCCATTTCCTGCCTCTGCCTCTGCCCCTGCCCCTGCCCCAGGGGCAGCACAACACAACCCATGGTGTACCAAAAACACTACTACTGGCAAGCTGAGGGTGAGGATAAGATTTCCATGCACATGATACAGTGGGGAGGGTGCTCATGTGCGCAGGAAGTGACCACATATGGGGACAGTCACAGACCATTTAGAAGCTGGATAGCTCCGAACTACACATATAGCAAAAAAAAAAAAGAAAGAAAGAAAGAAAAAGAAAATTGAAGAATTTCTAAATTAGTAAAATCAGAAGGAGCCAAAATGATTATTTTTTATTTGATTCCAACCACTTTTCTAGTTTACATTGTATTTGATGTAGTACTTACATGGGGAAATAGTTCTGCCATGTTACTGCACTCACATCTTGATTGGTGTCATCTGACCAACTTGCAAAGCAGTGTCTTCTGCTGTTGTCCATATAAATACAAGAACTGTCAGGGCAAATGCTGAGTTATTTTTACTGTTTTCATGTAATAACTGTGAGCTCTGCAGGCAAAACAATGCTGGCAAAACACTTAGGTTTGTCATTTATGAACCAAGTGAATTCTCAGCATAATCCCCAGCTACAATGTTGGGCTCTTCTGCTACACTGCAATGCTTGTCATATGTCGTTCCCCTATTCTTAATGAGCTGTTAATGAGCTGCTAACTATGTATGTAAATTGGAATGAGGTTAGATATTGAGGAGTGATCAAGAAATAAAGTGCCTTGTACTTTCTTAAAGTGTTACAAAATAAATGTCTTAATTTTATTAGCCCAAAGTTGATATTTTGTTTTCACTGGCACAAAGTTGATAGATTCCGTTTTTCTAAAGAACCTTTATTTAAGACATATTCTTCTTAGTACACTGGGTTATATTAACAGAGGGGTCCTTTCATTCCACCTGACACGGCTTAAACCTGTATATATAGGAAATGTCCTACTCTCAGTTGAATACTCTAATAGTATAGTAATAGTAAATGGTACTATTCAAGACCATTGGAGCTTAATGTAAACATTTTTATTACTTATTTAAGTGGCAGGTAAGAAAATGGGAATAGTCAGGACTTTGGCTCTAAAAGGCCATTAGAAGCTGAGGTGTAGAGCCAAGAAAGATTGCAGGGGTAATTGTACAAACAGTGAGTGCTACATGGAGCACTCCCAGTTGGCTTTTGCTAAACCTTTGGAAAGGGTGAAGCATTCATTCCCCTGGCTTCCGCCAAAGTCCTCCAGCTACAAGCTGTTTAGAAAGCATTGGTGGGCCACTGTTAATAGGATCACTTTTATGTAGAGTCAGTTGCCACTGCTTTCATTGGTATGTGATCATTGCTTTCAGCTGCATCACTGTCACTAGAGACTGGTCTGGAGAAAGGACCTTGTCTTCTCCTGTTTCCCCAGTGCACTAGCACTGGGCCAGCCATAATTTAATAGCCAGCTAGTTTTTCAAATTGAAATGGTCTCAGGCAGTTAACCTTACCTTTGGAAAACTCTACGAAACCTGATGTCCACAGTGGGCCAAACTGTGTAGCCCTAGGTGAAGTGAAGCTTCTACAAGTCCTACTTAAGGATGTTTTAATGCTGTTTCTCTTTTTTACTTCCATATGCATTATAGATTTCATTGTACCCTCTGTCAAGAATATTGCTTCTGCTTCTCTTGGCTCTGAATCAAAGCTGCTGAAATCTTGGGTGTCTTTTCTTTAACTTCAGTAGGCTTTGGGCCATGCTGCTAATCTTCATGTCTTTGAGATCTTTTCTCCACATAATTCTTAGCCTTATCATTGTTATCCTCTGGTACCATCTTCAAAGGTAGTCCCAGCACTCATACTTTGTTCTCTCTTCCCCTTATTCCTTTCCTTTGAGATTTTACCTCCTGCTGGAGCTTTACTTCCACTAAGCAAGCCTGTCTCCTTCCCATGCTCTCTTCTTTCCTATGGAATTCTTCCAATAATTTTGTCATGGTTCAAGGCTGGTTTGCTTCCTGTTTCCTTCACTCCTTGTTTACATAAAGATCTGATTTTTTCACCCATCACACACTTGCTGTAGTAAGTCTTCTTACTTAAAAAGCGGCAAGGTGAATTTATACATACAATTAATGCAAGTGAATTTACGCTGGTGTAATTTGCACTGGAGTAAACTAATTTGGGTGCAGCGTCTGAACATGTGCTTGGCAACAGAAGCAAACTGAGCCCAGGTGGAGCAGTTTAGTTCAGGGACACCCTGGCTTGGTCTGGCCACTTGCTGGCTTGGCTGACCAGCCACAATTTGTGCCTTTGTCACCATCTACATGCTGGTTTAATCATAGTTATTTACTCTGGTGTAGGATAGTTTTTGTGTCTGATGGAGTAAATTAGTCTATTGTGCCCTAATTGAGGCGCACATGTAGACAGTGACAAGGAGCAAATTAGTCTCCTCCTCAATAAAGCACACATGTAGACGTGCCCACAGATACCAATTTCCATTTAATATCTGCTTCATAGGTGATATATGTTTCTTCTGTGGCTGACTCCTGACATGAAGCCAGGTTGAGTCCTTGCCTTAAATCTTCATTGCTCCAGGAATAGACAAGGGACCTGACTGACTTGTTCACCACTTCCTTCCTTGTTCCAGACAGCCCTCTTTCTAGAGCTGTTGCTTTTCTCTTGTCCCCTGGTGCACTCATCCCCTACCATGTCCAAGCTCAGCTGGTTCATGCTTGGAAGTTAATCAAGGCTGTATCTATTTTTTGCCGTAGCCCATCCAGGCTTGGCCCACTTGTCTCTGAGGATCTGTAGCTATCTCAGAGAGGCCCTGGGCTACAGCAAAGAATAGATAGACTGTAAATCACACTGGCCTCTGTGATTCATGTTGTCAATGCCTAGTAGTCAGCTAGCTAAAACCTGCTATACCCCATATGGGTTCATATAGTGGGTCACAGTTCAAGCACGTGGCTAGACCCTTCTGGGCTCTGAGTTTGGGGAATTTAAACGATAGTAGAGAGCAAACAACAAAGTCTAGGATTCTGCATCACAAAATGTAGCTGGATCATTTGACAATTTTAGGTTATTTATCATAGTACTGTGTAGTATACTAGAAATGGTTATGTGGTACATTTTGTAAAATTATTAAACTGGTAATTTGAGATCTCAGTACCATACTTTGCCATTTATTCTGTGTTAGAAAGTAGGGTGAGACACAGCTGTTTTTGGTGAGTGAATTATGGGGTGTTTTTATGAATCTAATGTGAATCAACAATGTTCTACTAGACTTGCGTAGCTGAGTATCTTTTGTGTGCACTAACTCAGTGCTGATTTATTTGCAAATCGTGATTAAAGCCGAACGGCTCCTTTAATTTCATTTAGGCCTGTAAGGATTTTACAACGTGACCCTGGGACCTAAAGAATTAGTAATATAAGATTTTTTAAGTGTTTTTGAAAAACAAAAGGTAATTAACTATTACAAGGTAAGGGTAATATTTTGAAAAGGTCTTCATCATATTAGCCTAAAAATTCAGAGGTAAGGGTGAAACTTGCTTTCTTAACTGACTTTTTCACACAGTTGGTGAAAGCAGTTTCTAGTATTGGGCAATGCTACATACTTTCCTGCCATTTTATTGCAATATCTAGGGCTGAAAAAGTGAAGTTTCTGATCTGACTTTGAATTCCATCAAATTTTGTGGGTTGAGGTCAGACCCTTAACTTTATTTTTTAGTGGCTTAATGGTACCTTCCAAAATGTCATTACACAGCAGCAAAGCAAGTTGAATGTTTTTGTTCACCCTGCCATCCTTGTTGTTTGTCAAAAACAAGATCCTTAATGTGCGTTCATTTCCCAGATGATTGACATTTTTGTCCTAAAAGGCTGTAGAGAAGCCAGTGCTCTGAAGTCAGTACTCCAAAGAATAGTGACATAAAACAACGCTTCTTTGTGGACAAACTAATCCTCCAAACAGTGTTTCATTCAAATGAAAAATGCTGCAGATCGAAAGTATTATTGCATGACTGTGTTTTCAAGAGATTATTGTGAATGAACTGTATTTTGCACTGAATGGTATCAGCAAAACAACCTCTGCTGAGTCCCCCTTCTAAATGTTTCCCATAGCAATTTTGCCCTAAAAGAGTTCAGAAAGGAAAATAAGTAAAAATGTTTTGCAGCATTTCAACCTTTTTTCTTTGAGTATGTGGATAAAAGGGGTCATGAAAACAAGACATTCGTAGTTTACACTTTTGAAGTCAATTTATTTTATTTTAGAGAATATTAATCAGTTTAAAAAATAGTACTGGGTATGAAAAATTAACCCCGCTTTTGCCTTGGAATCAAGCTTTGAAAAATATCACTGAAGCTACTAGATACAACTGAATAGAATTTTTATTCTGTAGACCTAAAGCTTGGAAAGCAGGAGTATTAAATTCACATGTTCCCAAATTTGTTTTCTTCCCCAAATCTTTTACATCTGACTTTGTACAATATGCATACAGATTATTGTATGATATACGCACAGTGTAGCTTCTTGGCCTTTTGGTTCAGATCAAGTGTAGCCCATCTGGCGAAGGCTATCCTGGCTGCAGCAGGGGAGATCTCCATGAACTGCGCCATCCGGGGCTCTGAGAGCCAGATGTGCCTTGACATTGTCATCATCAATGAGGAGGCCAAGAAGGTTGTGATAGTGAATGTGACCATCCCCTTTGAGAATTGGTGCTATGCCTTCACTGATGCCCAGTCTTGAAAATACATCCCACTGGACGACATCCTGAGGAGCCATGTCTATGACGTGTTGGTCAAGGTGCTCATCGTGGGAGCGCTCGGAGCCTGGGACCCCAGCAATGAGAGTGTCTTGTTTGCCTGATGCATCTCCTACCACTGTGCCAAGCTGATGCAGTGCCTCATGGTGTCCGACACCATCTGCTGGTCCTGTGACATCTACGTTGAACACACTGTGGGCCAACGCCAGTAGACTGACCCCGCTAAACCAACCACCATCGGACTGGACCCAGAGGGGACTGCCTGAACCCCCCTCTGCACCTGATGGACTCTGAGAGCTATTCTCAAAGATGGACTCCACCTAGCAAGGACCCTCATGGTAGGACTCCATAGACTGACCGACTCTGTTGTTCAACCCACCCCTCCACCATTGTGGATCTCTGTATGGGTTTGTTTGTATCTATCTTCTTTTCTCTCTCAGCGTTGTGGCCCCCTCCCTCTCCTTCCCACCCCCAGGCTTAGATGGCTAATATTGTATTTATGTAACCTAGTTGCGTTCCCCTTCTCATTCCCATCCCTCTTATGTTAGTCCCTCACTCGGGCACTCTGTATTTTCTTTATGGCCTTGTCATTCTTGTTTTATGATTCTTAACATTTTCTAATGAAGCTAAATCTGTACTTTATTAATGGGAAATCTAATTTTCAAACTCAGTCATTGAGGTAAGGTGCTCATATCCTGTGTTACAGATACAGATGTGTTTTGTGTCTAAAAATGGCCCAGCTGTCCTGATGGAGGCATGAAAACAACCAAGTTTGAAAGCAAGGCCTCATCTACAAAGAGAAAGGCTAGCATTGTGGTTAAAGCACTACACTGGAGCTCAGAAGATCACAATTCAGTTCCTTGTTCTGTTGCTCATTTCATGTGCAACCTTGAGCCTGATCCAAAGATCATTCAGTGGGCTTTGGATCAAATTCTTAATCTCTCTATGTATCAGTTTCTCAGCTGATTTGGCGATAACAACAGTACTTTCTCTCCTACTTTGTGAGTTCTATTTAGGCTGTAAACTCTTTGGATGGAGATAATTTCTTGCTATGTAGTACCTGTGGATTCTTGATACTGTTTGGTTTTTCTACAGGGTACTGTACAACAAATAGCAGTAAGAAGGGAATCATTTACAGTGTAAATGGTGGCTGATTTATAATATAATATTCTATGTATTGTATCAATGTAGTGCTTTAACCAGCTTATTGATCAGCTTCATTATATCTGTTCAAGCATTACAGGAGTCTCTTAGAAGTTTGTGTTAAAACTAAATTTGAAAGAGTTTCAATTACAACCAGCTCTTTTCATTTGCTCAGACCATTCTGAAACATTCTCTTGCGCTGAAATTTCCCACGGCTAGTTTTAGTCAAAAGGACATTTCCTTGCTACATGTCTGAGTAAGGGCTACATTAAATTGAAAAGGAAGCGGTATTTCTTCCCACTGCAAAAAAAGTGTCGTATTTTTTTTGGCACTGGTGATACAAAAACAGCTAGTTTTTTGTTTTTACACAACTTATAATTAAAAAAAGTGGTTAGTCTTGTGTGTCCACAGCCAACCACTTCTGTGTATACTCAGTATCTGCTGATGTTTGCAGTAGACCAGAAGTTCAGTTCACTTTAATAGAGTCAAAGGATAAGTATAGACGTTCAGAAAGCCCCTGGCAGAAGCACATTATTGTGCTTTACTTAAATGCTATGAGTTTAGAGCATGAGCGAACTGAACTGGTATAACCTTTTTGGTGGTGGGGAGAGGGTGAGGGCTGGGAGCCTGCCTGCACTGGCCACTGGGGGTGCTCTCACATGCCTTCCAGGAGGCTGCCAGAGTGTCCTCTCTCCCCAGCCCTGCCCCCTACCAACCACCAGCTGGCAATTGTCAGCAGCAGCTGTGGGGAGACTCCGGAGCCCTTCCTCCGCAACCCTCCCACCAAGTAGCAGTGTGTTTCATAGTTTCATAGTTTCTAGCATTGGAAGGGACCTGAGTAGATCATCTAGTCCGACCCCCTGCCATGGCAGGAAACAGTACTGGGGTCAAACGACCTCAGCAAGGTGTTCATCTAACCTCCTCTTAAAAACCCCCAGGGTAGAAGGCTGCACCACTTCTCTTGGAAGTTGGTTCCAGATCCTAGCCGCCCTGACCGTGCTGTGGAGATAGAAACTCTCCTTCCCCAACACCCCTTTCCCAGGCTGGGCTGCATGACACACTGGGATCAGAAGCTGTCACTGACTGGGTCAGTGACTACTGAGGGGGTGGTCTGCTCAAGGCTAGAGAGTAGCCCTGTGCAATGCCACCTGGGATGGTGGCGATCATGCTCTAAGTTAACCATCAATGGGATCTGGCACAGACATTCAGCAAAGAGGTCTAACACAGGGGTGGACAAAATACAGCCTGTGGGCTGCATTTGGCTTGCCAAAGCATTTTGTCCAGCCTGCAGCAAGTCCCTTGACCACACCCAACCCAGGTGCAGGGGGCAGCCCATGGTGCGTGTGGCTGGTCCCACCACCCCTGGGTGCAGCAGCCAGATTCCATTTCCCAGAAGTCCCAGAGGTGGCTCCTTCTGACTGCCACTGTTAGACTTGGCCTTGAAAGCCCTGGTACCCTGACTGGTCTGCCCCACACTGCCCACTGGGGGTGGGACCTGCACAGGCGGGGTGCACAGCCGGGCAGATGGGATGGAGCCATGGATGGGTGGGGAGCTGCATCCAGAAACAGGACAGGTGGGGCCAGGGCTGGGATCACAGGTTGGTGACAGTGCAGGGCTAGGGCCCAGGGCAGAGCCACGATTCGCTCTCAGCACGTCCCTGCAATAGGTGCTGGTTCCACAGGCAGGGATATGTGGGGGGCAGTTCTCAGTTCTGCCCCAGGCCCCAGTCCTGTGTGGGCATCACCCCACAATTGTGAATCCCAGCCCTGCTCATCCATCCCACTCCTGGGATGCGATCCATCCCACTCCAATCATGGCAGACAAGTTTTCCCAAGGCCCCACCCACCTGTGGTCCCATCCTGTCTGCCCAGCGGCACGGCCTGCCCACATGGGTTCTGGCCAGTCCCCATGGAGACCAGTGGGTTGTGACAGCTCAAGGCCAGGGCCTGGGGCAGAGCCATGATCCACTTCCTGCATGCACCTGCCCATGGAACTGGCACCCATCACAGGGCTGTATGGGCAGTGGATTGCAGCTCTGCCCCAGGCCCTGTTCCTGTTCCTAATCCTAGCCCCAGCCCCACCCACCTGTTTCATTCCCAAATGCTGCTCCCTGCCCACCACTGCTCCATCCCAGCCACCTGGCCACCATGCATGGGGCCACTTAGGGAGTTCTGGTGAGCTGTTGTGAGTGGGATGCTGACCCAGGCCATGACAGCTCACAAAAATTCCCTCCAGCCAAACTAACTGCCCCCCTTGCTCTAACTGAAAGCGCTTTAGTCAAATACCTCATCTATTGAAGGTTAATTTAGAGGGCAATCTGCCATTTTTAAGCATTCTAAGGGCTGTTAATTTACAGCTTTAAAGCACTTTCTTCCTGCTTAAAGCAAGATAGGTATAATGCAGGGATAGGCAACCCCTGGCAAGCGTGTCAATCGGTGGCACGTGGAGACATATTTTCCTTGGCATGCCAGGAGATGTGGTGAGGAAAATGTTTAAAAAAAAATTATTATTTTTTAAAGTTGCTGCTCCAGGCTCTCTGGAGAAGTCATTCCTAGATTTGAACATTTCATATTGCTCACCTTTTTGTGTGATTTTTCTGCTCTCTGATTGCTTTCTTGGAAATACTTACTCAAATTTATACACCTGTCAAATAATTCAATTTTTTCCCCTCAATTTTTGCTTACTGTTTGCCTGTTTACATTGTTTGCCTTGCCTTTGGTTTGCATGAACTTCAGGAGATTTTATAGCTAGAAGGCATACAAAGGTAGTATATGAAGTTTTATTTATTGTCTCCAGGTTTAGAATTTTTAGAAAACCTTGGATTTACTGTAAAAAAAAAAAAAAAAAAAAAAAAAGAGCAACACTTATTAACTATATTAATATGCAGTGTATCCTGCCACGTACCCTCTGCCCCAGTTTTATTTTTCTGCCATGCTGACACCTTACAAGGTAGACATTGCATTTTTTTGGCACTCTGGTCAAAAATGTTGCCTACCCCAGTATAATGTCTGTACCTAGCCTTAATATTTAAGTCTAGGAAGGACTACATCACCTAATCTTACCTTGTGTATCTCATACACAGTGTTTCACTCAGATACCCCTATATTAAGTTCCAAGACTGTTTTTTGAGACTATTGTGCTCTATTTCTCATATTGACAAAGAAGTTGAAGTTAAAATATAAATGGTTTTTTGAAGAGCATAGGCAGGTCCAAAAAAAAAGAAAAGGCCCCTAATTACATTAAATTTAGGAACATGGTCAAATCATGCTCGACAAAGTTCCTGCCAGAGGTAAAGATTTCTTTGGGTGATATCTTTTACTGGACCAACTGCATATTTGGGATACAGTTAGACAAGCTTTTGAATGTAAGACCATTTTTCATCAGGTCTGAGCAGTTAAAGCCAGCACAGCATAGTAAAAGCAGTTGTCAGAGAGGGGAGAGAGATTCCCAGGGGTAGCAGACAAACAATTAGCAGAAGAAAAGAAGCTGATGACTGGGATAAAAAGCCCTATCCAAAAGGGGGAGGGTTATTCTCACCTTGGTGTAGAATATTCAGGAATCAGGCTGGTTATAATCTACTGCAAAACCAGTATCAGTGTTAAATCCTTGGTTCTTAGAGTCCAGCGAGCTTATGAATTTTTGTTCCCAAATTCATCTTTTCTTCCCAAGCACCTAAAGAAATATTTTCTTGGCCTTTAATTCGTTTTATTTTATCAATTGTGATTAAGATTGCATAGGCATTTCCACACCAACTCTTGAATGTGGGAAGATTTTTTTTTTCTGAAAAAGCAAAATTTTTTCCTGTTGTTTATGACAATAAAAAGAAAAAACACTTTTCAGAAGAAAATGCTGATTTTCAAAAGAGATGTTTAACAGCTTTCTTGGTAAAGAGATTGTACTTAAAACTAGGAACAGTAATTAATTTTCAGTTGAAACTGGTTTTTGGCAGTAAAACTAGGAAGTCAAACATTATCTCTTGAAACTGGTTTTTGGCTCTTTTTTTTTGCAAGAGGTCTGCTTTCTATTCAAAAGTTCAAGTTGCCTTAAAACAAAATAAAACAGTTGTTCTTTTTTGACAAAATGTCAACATTTCTACCAAATGCAAAATATATTGATTTGCTCCAGTTAAAACATTAAAATGTGGTGGTGAAATTGTGCTCCTTGAGGGGAAATGCCTTTGACTATTCCTTTGAAAATTGGGTTTCAATCGGGTTTGTTCTGTGCCTTTGTAAACTTATATTTCTGGCAAGCATGCTTTAGTCAGTAAGACTGTAAGATTTTTCAGCAAAGATTGTACTGGAGGTAGATTGTACTGCATGGCTAACTGGTTGTGGGGTAGGGATCAGATACTATAGTTACTGGTGTGACAGAGAAATACTTGGAGCCATACATGTATTAAATACTTTAAATTAATCCACTTTACCTCCTGCACTATTCTCATCAGTGTCGTATCTCCAATGTAATATAACGCATATTCATATCTCCTGTCATATCTCCTATGTAATAAAATGCCATATCTCCTATGTGATAAATGCCATATCTCCTTTTAGGCTTGTAAATTATTGTACTGTGTATTATATTATATACTATATTAAATACACTATGGATAGTATAGGAGGCAAGGTTTTATGTACATCTTATGGCGTAGGCATTGATTGTCACATAACTTTGCATCATGTAATATAGGAAGGGAAGACGTTTCTTCTGTGGACCTTTGAAGGGTGTGTATATGTGGCCCTGTGTTGCTGTCTCAGGAAAGATTGATAATTGTCAAACCTTATTTTCTGATAGCTGTTCAGTGATATGTAGAAAAAGAGCGCAGTGGATGCAATTCTCAGTGAATACCTTTCCACAGCACAAAAGTCACTCCCCCAGGGTGCACTAATTGTCTGTCACAAAGGAGGCCCTTAGAATTAAATGGGTAAGGAGTGTGAAATTTCCTTTTTTACTTGGTTTTGGGTTGCAAGGCATGGCCATTTGGAGAGGGTTGCCCTATTGTTGAATATATATGTTTTGACTAAACAGAAAATTTAAGATTCTAGGGTTATTAGTCTGACATCTTTCACAAGTGCCCGCTATGTTTTTATAACAACAAATAAACACACTGAAACCAACCAGACAACTGCACCAAAACCAAAGAAGCCATGCGTCTTGTAAAATCCACATGATCAAATAAGTTGAATGACAAAGTGACAGCTTTAAGTACAAACTGCTGCTGCTTTATTTCTATTCATGTCTTACAGCTTCTTAGCAATTAAATGTTTTGTATCTCAGGTTCAGAGCTGAGCTTCACGGAGCAAAGGTGAAGTTTCAGTCTAGATTAAAAAGGTTTTTAGTGTGAGATGCCATCAAGTGCTAGAACACTACAAATGGACACTTACAGCTTATTAAACTGGAAATAACTCCACCGATGCAAGCCATCCCATTTGGCATTTTATATGACTGAGATTGAAGATGAAGGGAAGAGAAAGGTGCAGTAATAACTAAGGCAATAGGGATAGGGATATGGTGATGATAAAATGTCTGCAGAGGTAATTGTTTTCTGAAGAAAACAAAAAGAAAAGAAAAAAAGGAAGAAAAGAAAAATTACTGAAACGCCCAGTGTATTTATGGAGTAAAGTCTCCTCTCCCTATAGTGAGGAAGAAAAAGGGTCTTTTAGCTAAAGGAGGTCATTCCATGCAAACCTCTGAAGGAAAGAGGATTTTGTAATGATAAAAGCAGGGGAGAATACGCTCTATACACTTTAATGATTTCTTTGCTACTCACAGATAGGAACTAGAACTCCACACTATTAGCCACAAATGGCATTTTGAAATGACTTTTTTTTTTTTGGGCAAACCCAAAAGACATTGCTAAGATTTACATTTTCAAATATATGCTGACCTTTTTTCCTCTTTCTTTTAGTTCATTTGTCATCAGTATGTAATTGAATCAATATATTTCCTGATCAACCCAAAGATTGAATAAGGTCATGGGAAGCCATGTGTGGACATTAAAAATCATTATTTTACTCAAAATGAGCAGAGATGGCATAGACCATTCAGAGTTCCAAATGAAATTCTATTAGATTCTATTACACTTTTACAATTATAGAGACGTTCCAATATTACAAGGGGAAATGAAGTCATAATAAAAAAGCCCAGAGGTGTATTACAAAGAAATGGGCATACTATTTTTCTAGTTAAAAACTTGATGAAAGGAGCTCTGCTACTTTTCAGTTGCTGAGATGTGACCTTGTTCTTAAAAATACCAGAAGCCAGCTTCTTCTTATTCACCCTTTTTACCTTTATTTCATAGCACATTTTAAAAAAAAGAAAGGATATTTAAACCGAGTCTTACTTTAAAAAATGTTTAAGGAAATGGGCATAATAATATGTTTGATATTATATATACACACATCACTTCAGTATCCTCTAAGGATTTTGGGAGCTGCATGTCTGATTTACAGTGGGTAAAAAACATCTGTTTCAGCACATAAGTCAAAATAAACCTATTTTATACAATTCCACTTCTCTGCCTTTCTTCAGTGCCCTTTTCATCCCTGAGAACTCATTAAAATATAAGATTGGCTAAGCCAGATATTGTCAGTTTAAAATGAACTCTTTTTACTGTAACTCCCGGGAAAAACACACTGGTAATCACGTATCACATGGTAATGCACATTCATGTGGGTACTGCATTCATTGAAGGTATGCTAATTTATTGTGCACAGTCTTAGAAAGTCCAAGTATGCCTTCCAAGCTTACTCCTTCACTGGCAGAAGTTGGATGGATTGTGGGATCTTACTAAATTAGGAGGCAGTCTAATAACGGATGATCCTTTCAAGGGCGCTGAACAATATCAGCACTGTTAGGTGTGCAAACACTTATACATGATTCATAAGATGAACCCAGAGATATCAAATAGGAATCCATATGGTCAGAAACAATCTGACCTGTTGTGGTCTTAGTTCTTTGCAACAGAAGAATTACTTTAGGTTTTTTGACAACAAAAACATAAGAAGGGAAGAGCTGGTATTTTCCAAGGGGTGCTTTGAGTCTTAAAAAGGCTGAGAACCACTGGCCTAGATTAAAGTTGCTAAGGTTGATACATAATGGTTAGTTATCAGCCTCAAAGAGTAGTCATCAATAGTTCAGTATCCAGCTGGGAGGAGATATCAAGTGGGGTTCCCAAGGCAACTGTCCTGGGTGCAGTACTGTTAAATATCCGCATTAATTACTTAGAGGATGGGATTGAATGCACGCTTAGTACATTTGCAGATGTCACCATGTTGGATGGAGTTTCAGACACTCTGGAGGATAGGGTTAGGGCTCATAATGATTTTCATAAACTGGAAAAATGGTCTGAAATAAATCAAATTAAATTCAGTAAGGACGAGTGCAAATTTCTGCACTTAGGATGAAACAGTTACTTGCATAAACATAGATTGGGGAATGACAGGCTAGGCTCTGTAGTACAGGAGAAAAGGACTGGAGCATTATAGTAGATCAGAAGCTGAATATGGGTCAACTGTGTGCTCCTGTCTGCCAAGAAAAAAAAAAAGCCTATAGCACACAGGGCTGTATTAACATGATAATCCCTTGCAAGAGAAATGATTCTTTTAGTCCAGGGCTGTCCAACTAGCTGCCCATGGATCTCATCCATCCACAAAGGGTTAAATTGCAGCCCTTGGGCTCCTGCGCAGCTGCAACTTCCCCAGTCACTCCAGCTGCAACAGCGTCTGGCATCTCAGGGCTTCCTTTCCCTGCTCCAGCTTCCATGTTCTGTGTCTGCTTCAAGTGGAGGTGTGACATGGCATGGTATGGTGCAGTGTGTTCACGGTGAGGCCAGGGCCATTCAGTGCATACTGCAACTGTGGGCAGGGTGCCTGTGTGGGCACATGCTTTAGTGGTGGAGGAGGTGTCTAGAAGGGATGGTTACAGTGGCAGGGTGGGAGCACAGTGTAATGTTTGAGGGGGTGCAGGCATGCAGTGCAGCAGACAGACAACCATGTAGTATGTAGCGGGGTCCCCACTGGTGCAGCCCATGGGGCCCCAGCTATTTAGAAGTTGGACAGCCCTGTTCTACTCTGTTCAGCAATGCTATGCCTTGCCTAGAGTACCATGTCCACTTTTGGGCACTGTACCGCAAAGACGACATCAAGAGAGTCCAGTGAAGAGCAACAAAAATAATGAGAGGTCTATGAAACATGACTTAGGAGGAAATGTTGGAAGAACTGAAATTAATTAGTTTGGAGAGGGGAAGACCTTAGGGGTGGGCAGGATTTGATAAGTTTTCAAATAGCTGAAGGGTTGTTATAAAGAGATTTTCTGTGGTCATTTGAGGCAGAACAAGCAGTAACAGTCTCATTGCAGTAAGGGAAATGTAGACTGGATATTAGGAAACTCTATCTATGGGCATTGAAACAGATTACTAGAAAGGCTGTGAAAATTAGTGGTTTTTATGAGCAAGTTAGACAAGCCTGTGGGTAGGATGGTTTAGACAGAGATAATCCTCTCTTGAGCAGGGGGTTGAATCAAACTTCATACGTTCCCATGGGGTAATTTCCTACTGCAGACGCATTGTTGTGCAGTATCTTGAAACTAATTAATTCTAAAAAGTTTTCTTTTTACGACATTGTCACTGGCACCGCAGTGGACAGTATCTCCAAAGAACAACCAGCTTACAAGAATGGTTTATTCTCTGTGGATGAAAAACTGCCCAGCAAAACATGTTACTGCAGGCGTGAATGTGTTTTTCCATATGTTTTTCCATATATTACCCCACTGCAATTGCTGTATACATGGCAGGCCTAGACCTGTTTGGCCACTTTGGGTGGACGCATCTGAAAGGTCAGCATTCATTCACACCTCATTCATGTCCACTTCAGGTATCCATGGTAACTAATGGATGGCCATCCACCACTCTGCTTGTGCAGAAGATGTGGTAATCCCTTTTGCTAGCCACTTTGTTTGCAGGCTGCAAAGTCATCAAAACACCCTGCCCTTTGCCAAAACAAACAAACAAAAAACCCATTTGTCACACCCAAATCCACCTCTGCTCACTTTTCTCATGGCAAAACTTCGCCTCACCTGCCCCTTTCATAACATACAAGCTAGTTTGCCCTGCCTTTGTTGGAAGTGAGGACAATGAGCAAAGGGACAGCAGAGAAGAAATAGAACAACATCATGCTGCAATACAGTGTACACTATGGAGTCCCTGTCAATGGTAAGGGCTTGACACTCTCCATGCCCCCTTTACCTGCTCTCAATAAGACCCTGCGTGTGTGGTTTCCAAACAGCATCCACCCACATTTGGTTTGCCTGCAAAGGGTGGATGCTGCTCTCTGGCTTCTGTGCCCAGGAGGAGAGGGTGCTACCTGCGCTGCCATAGGGCAGGGCAGAATTGCTTCTGTGACAGCATAGGTGGACAGGCTTGTTTTTGATTGTTATTTATATGCATTCATTAGTAATCAATTTTTCTTTTATTTCTCCAGTCCAGGATGAGAAGGTAGCGCATATTCAGTGCTTAAACCTGTCTTGCACAGGTAACCGGAGATGACAGTGACACCCACTGAGTAAATCTTATCCCAAGGCAGTGAGGATGCTGACTTTATTCTAGACATGGGAGAATGTTCAGGGCAAGAAAACCATGTGTCTATGCAAGCTTCATCGAGGTCAGATGAGGAGGAGTTGGTGGCACAAGCAGAAGTGATGCCAACACTTCCAGTGGGAAAGGAAAGAGGAGCAGCCTGGGACCGCTGTGGAAGACCAAAGAGAGCTACAGCAGGATGTGGAGCAGAACCACTGCCACAACCCCCAGAAAATATTGCAGATGATGACACCTTTAGAGGAAAGAACAGCAGAGTGTGAGAACAAAGTCCACAGCTAATACATCATCAGAGAACAGCCAAGGACATAGTCCATGAAAGTGCTGGGCCAACAAGATAAAGTAATAAAGACACAGTGGTGGAAACTTTCCACCTGTTTCTCTCACAAGATATCCCAACTGTTATCATAAGATAAACAAGCAGAGAGGCAGAAAGGAGGTTCAGGGAATGGAATGGTAGCCATCCAGAAAATAGAAAGGAGTGGAACAAGCTGGACGAAACAGAGCTGAAAGCCCTCACTGGCCTCCTACTGCTGAGTGGTCTATACTACGGTGGTCATGAGGCATTGGAGGAGCTGTGGGAGCAACATACCAGGCATCCTTGATTCTGTGCCACCATGAGTTTAAAATGATTCTGTCAAATCACCAACTACCTGAGATTTGACAACAAACTAACACATGAGGAAAGGAGAGCTGTGGATAAGCTTGCTGCCTTCAGAGATATTTGGATACAATTTGTGGAGCAACTCAGGAAAAGGTATATTCCAGGAATACACCTGATGGTTGATGAGCAGCATATTGCATTCAGGGGTTGCTGTCCCTTCAGACAGTGTATGCTCAGCAAGCCTGCCAAATACGGCTTAAAAATTTGGTGGTGCTGTGATGCAGCAACACCATTCCCCCTGTCTGGAGACATCTCCTTGGGCAATCAACCAGAAGCTCCATGCCAAGCTAATCTTGGTACCCAAGACATTGAAAAACTGGTGCATCCCTGGTACAAGACAGGAAGGAATATTGTGGGTGACAATTTCTTCACAGGTACTGACCTGGCAGAAAGACTGCTACAGCAGGACTTGAGCTATGTGGGTACAATTCGGAAAAACAAGGCCAATATCCCAAATGAAATGCAAACAAAAAAAAGAAGGGAAACATTTTCATCCATTTTTGCTTTTGATGGGGAACTCACCCTGGTTTCCTATGTTCCAAAGAAGTCCAAAGTTGTGCTGTTGCTTTCAAGCATGTACCATGACCTGTCGGTGGGTGGAGAGCAAAGAAAGCCAGACATCATCCATGACTACAATAAAAACAAGAGTGGAGTGGATAACCTTGACCACTTAGTTTGCATGACCCCCTACAGATGGAAAATCAACAGGTGGCCAATGACATTATTTTTCAATATGTTGAATGTTGTTGCCATTGTCAGCCTCATCATTTGGCTAGGCCATGATGCAAACTCCAAGCAAAGATCACTTTAAAGAAGATGGCACTTTTTTTTGCAGGAGCTTGGGGAACAGCTGATTGATGGACAAATAAAACAAAGAATGATGGATACGCATAATCTGTCTAAATCCATCCAGTCTGGTATGACTGCCCTAAATTACAAATCGCCACAACGCACCCCAGTACAACCTTCTGCAAGCATGAGTGGACGTTGTGTTTTTGTCCAAGGACAGATAACCGCAAAACCCGGAAACGATGCAAAGATTGTAAGTGATTTGCTTGTGTGCACCACAGTACATCACTGCTGCTTTGTGAGGAATGCAATATTTAGTTAAAACAGTTAGGGAATGTTTTCAGAAGTAATTGTTCGTGTGAAAACAGTGTGAATTGCAGACTTAGCAAATTGTTCATTCACGTTTTGAAATTCTAAAACAAGTTCAAATTTTGTTCATAGTTCAGGTTAAATAATATTTGGGGGTCAAATCATCATAAATACTCTTTCAAACAATCTGCTTGTTTCATAAATAGTTCTGGGTACATTTATATTGTTGTTACTGGTTCCATTTTGTTCATGTGGGTGGGGTAACAAGTTATCCCATGAAAACAACAATTGTTACGGTTTCATGAGACTACATGAGGATTAAATCATCAGGGGCCTCCTGTAGTCCCTTCCAATCCTATTTTTCTCTGATTCTGCTACCTAATTCCTTGGGAAAACACCTCATTGTGTTTGGTAACAGCTTGATATGGGTGGGTTTTGGATGGGGCTGTGTCCATCCTTCCCTACTCAGGGAAAGGAGTCACTGTCTGTTGAGATTAAACATTAATACAAGTTCAGAGTCAATTGACAAGAAAAAGGAAAAAAGTTATTTTTATTAAACGATTAATTCAGCTACATAAATGGAAGAGAATGTTATGGCATATCCAAAACTGACACCTACATCATGATCACAGCAAGCCAATAGAAATTCAAAAAGGGGAAGGGCAATCTCAGCCAAATGCAACTGCCTGAAAAGATTGTTAGGATGCTGCTATCCAGCCACATCCTTCCCTGATACCTCCACGAATCATTGTTTCTTTTGGAAAGCCTACAACATGAACAACTGAGTGTGGAATGGAAGACAAACAGAGCGTTGGAAAATGCGGTTGGATACATCGTCTCACAAAATGAATTCTAGAAGCATATGCTGTTGCCGTTCACTCTACAGAACTGTAAACCCTGTGACAAAGCTGAAGTGCCTTATTCAACCCTAGAACAAACCCTGCTTTCCACTCCAAACAATTATTCTTTTAATTTCAGAAATCAGCGCCTACATTTGAAATAGGCATAGAGCTCACCAAGAACAGCAAGCCTGAAGTGGGGCCAAAATATAGTATCTTCTTCCCAGGAATTTAGGGACACAGATTGTGGATGAACTTTATTAATCAAGGTCACCACGTTTTATTCTAATGCCTACATTTTCTGACTGGTTTGCATGGAGAACATTTAGGAGTTCTGCTTCCAGAATCTGTGATCCAAAGCTCCTGAAGTAAACTGAAGATTTCCCCAGTGGACTTTGGACAGGCCCAGAGCCATTCAACAACTCCTTTTAATGTAATCCACCACTACCTCTTAATGATGCAAATATTTGACCATAATTAAACTGGCTTGGCAAGAGACTTGCAAACTCTCTTGAAGTGTCTAACTTTCCAAGGAAGGTAACTTTTCTGATAGTTTCTCAGTGTGTAGCACGGCCTGCCAGTTATGGGTACCATGGATCTTTCTCCTGCAAAGAATCACATCCTCCCATCCATAGACAAAGGAAATGCTATATGGTCATGCTGGGTGTCCTGCAGAAACCTCTGCAACATTTGATACTATCGATTGTCTGAGAAACTACAAGGATAGTAGAAAAAGATGTATCATGGAGTGAAAGTTGCATGAAAGTTATTCCTCCTTCTCCAAAGCCATCTCTTATGCTGTTCCTCCATAGAACTTTTTTGGATGGTTATTCCCATGATAAAGCCAACTGCCTCAGTTCAAAGAGGCTTAGGCCTCCTCTTTATATTGTAAATATCTATAGGGAGCTGCTTGGAAAGCACGTGATAGAACATAATCTGAAATGCCAGCAGTACATGTGCGGCAGCCTGCTCTGTGCTTACCTTAATTAAAAACAGCACCGTCTCTTCATGAAAAATGCCAAACTGCAGTAAGACTGAGGTGATGCTGGTAGCCAGAGGGAAATGTTTCAAAGAATTTCCTGCTTCATACAATCACTCACACCACTGGATGCATCTGTCCTCAGATAACGAAACTAGCCCCTGCCTTGGTCTTGTTTGATCTCAGGTAGATAGCCTGGGCAGAAAAACAACCCTCCCGTTTTTGTCTGCGATTGGCCAGAAAGCCGGAGATTTGGCCAGACTAATCCAAGCTGTTGTCACTTCTGTAGAGCTCACAGAAGGAAGTGGGAGTATGTTGCTGAAACAGCTGAGTTCCCCTTCTGTGGCACAGGTGGCTGTCTTGATGCGTCTTCTCTGCACATGGATATGCTTTGACTTTCCAGGTTCAGTTAGTTACAAACTCTTGAGGTATAAACACTTGAGAGCTTTTAGGTAACCTGTGCGATGTGTTTGGTTTTTAGGGTGCAGTGGTGTTCCATTTCAGGGAATAGGTTACAATTTGCTGTACCCAGGACTCAGTGTGCCACAGACTACCCCTTCATGTTATTGGCTGGTATTGCAGTACCAGAGCTAGTGCATTGCTGCCGTGTGTGCTGGGCCATAAACAATTGCCTTTAGCCTTCAAAGCCTTTTTCCAGACCCGTGTCTATATAACCATCTAGACAGGGTTCTCTTGATACTATCACAGACTTCCTGCCAGAACAGCAGGTATTTCCTGGGGTTCTCTGCATTTGTTGAATCTGTTGGCTTGACCTTGGGGCCTATGATTGCATTTCCAGCATTCATTTTCTCCCTTCCCTAATCGCTTAGGTTCTGGGTTCTGTGGCCTTCCCTCCCTCCAAAGCAGAGGGAGTGGGTACATTGTGGTTCTGGTAGGCTACACCTCCATCCTAGGAAATAAATAGGCTTTGACCCAAATTAAAGAGCAGCAGCCTGTATTTTGGCAGGAAGTATAACTACTGTAGCTGAACACAAAATCTGCATTAATTCACTCCTCTCCCTTAGAAATGCTGGTAGTGGGAATGTGCCTGAAATTCTGAGAATCTCTCTTTGCTTTTCCAGCCTCAAGGACTCTTATCTTGATGAATAGATTTTGAATTGAGTTTGGCTGAATACAACTAGGCTACCTGACCCACCAAGCCTGACCCACAAAGGCTGGGGTGGGGGGGAGGAGGGGGGTCACTGTGGAGCCGTATGAAGCCCTTCTTTCTTCTCAGTGGGTTGTTTGTCTATATTAGTTCTAGATGATGCCAGCCTCAAAGTAGGACTGGCATTGAGTCTTGAGCCAAACCCCTGCATGGTAGCAAACTGTGTTACTGTTGGTTTGCAAGGCCTGTCTTCAGCCAGTTATATAACTACCAGTGCTATGACATCTTAATATTGGGTTTGTAATAATTAAGCAAGCAGTGCTTTACTGAGATGATTCCTCAGACCTAACTATACTGATTCCTGGAGAGTATGCTGAGACTGTAATAGAGAAGGTGTGAAGCAATCAAGTCTAAATCTGCAATCTAGTCTCTCCCAAAATCTTAAATGATTTTAGGGAATTATCCAAGAAATTGCTCCAGGCCCATCTATATAACTAACAGAGCACTGTTTAAAAACTTTCAAGCATATCATTCCTCACTGAAATTTTTTTGGAAAAACTTATGTTTAAAGTTTTAAGGTTTGCCTTCACCTTATTCTTTTCCCAGTCTCCTCCCTCTTAGATTATTTTTACAGGAGCAAAATGGGAAAGGAAGATGCAGAAAACAGGGAGAATAAAGACACTAAAAGGAAAATGTTTGAAATCTATTTATTTAAATAAACAGTTTTGCAAAGAAAAAACAAATACAAATTGGAGAATGATCATTTTTGGAAACCTGCAGAATGAAAAGAATTTCAAAACATTCAGAGATTTTATGAAAATGCTTGACCTCTTTTTGACCATCTCTGCTTTTTGACCAGTTCTGCTTATAATCACATTATCTCAAAACTACTTTTTGAATGCAAAGTAATTTAAACAGATGACAAGTCTAGGAAGAAATAGATTAATTTCCCCCCTAATTTTACATGAGTAGGGAAATGGAGAAGCAGATTCTGGTTGCCTCTCTCAAACAGAAAAGTACGAACCTGTAGGGAGGAAGAAAGCTATCAGAATCTGGCCCTATGCAATATGTTCAAAGCCATTAAAAAGAATGAGAATTAGAACTGACGACTTTTTGGCTCCTGATCTAATGTTCGGACGACTAAAACATGCCTCTGTTGAAATGAGAACAAACTCTAGATCCTATAGCACATTTAAAATGCATTTACTCCCCCACCCTGGGAGCGCCAATAGCTCTAAAATAACTTTTTAAAATAAATTGTTTATTGAAAGATTAAGAGCATTTTATTGACTTCGCAGTTATGGCCAATTTTGGTGCACTTTTGCGACAGCATTCAGTCATAGATTGTCCTTTTCCTACGTGTTATGATTTCAATATGAAAAAAGCCTTCCTTCTGTGTATCCTTCCATTGCTCTCATCTTCCCATTTTCTTCCGTGTTGCCCATATTGCTTTGTGGGCCAAATGATCTCTCTGTCTCAGATCAAATCTCTCCTTAAGAAATTCCTTCTGTGCACATTTCTGATAATGATTGCTCCAAGAGATTCATACTGATTTAAGGCAGGGCTTTCAACTAGTATAATATGAGTGACTGATGAGATGGTCTTATTACCTTTTCTCATAATTGTCCAAAACCAAAGAGAAACCTTAAAAGAAAAGAACAGTTTTTCCTCCTATTTTCTTGGTTTTAATGGTCTCTTTAAACAATCTTACTTTAAAAAAAAAGGAAAACCAACCCCCAGGCATTCAGAGGACACAATGGCCCTTTCACAAATGATTTTAAATTGAGAGCGCCATTTTTCTTAGTAAAACTATGTGATATCCCCTAAACGCATGTAGAAGCTTAACAGGACAGCCCCATGCCTGGGCACCGGTGGCTTATGTGGCAGCTCCAGCTAGTGTACTGCTGGCAGCAGCAGTGTGGTAGCTATTTATGTGCCCACTCCCAAGAGTGGCACCTGGGACTGCTATATCACTCACCGCCACCCCCTTTCCCCTTCTCTTACGCTACTGTACAAATGCATATTATAATGCAGAGAATCTCTCAATAAGTGCATTCATAAATCTTGGGCATTGGCCCAGGACTTTACACACTCTGCTTGAACTTTTACTCTCTTAGATCTTATTACATATATCATCATAAACTCTTGGTGTGTGCATGTGTGTGTGGTCGACTGTACAGTCATGGTGCTTTTGCTACCATTTCCTCTGTACTGTTGAGGACTAGAGGAAGAGTGTTCTTTGCAAAATGTCCCCAGTCGTGGAGCTTGACCCTGCTGACAGTTTGTCAGCAGCAAGTTTAATACCTTTCAGAATCTGGTGCCAGACTTACCTTTCCACAGTCCTTAGCCAAAAGGATTAAATTAAAATATTGCTTTTCTTTCTTTTTGCCTAGTTGATTGATTTCTTTTTTTTAATCTTTATATTCATGTGCAAAATGTTCAGAAGTAAGGATCTAAAGACAGACTCCTAATTTTTTATGTAAACAATAAATGGCCTGATTGTCGAAAGTACTCATCAGTTTCCACTGACACTAATAATAACTGCTGCATTTTCAGTACTTCAGGAAATCAAGTCACTTATTCAGGTGCCCAAATATGTATTTAAGGATATAACTTCAGATAGGTACTTAAAAAAAATTATTGGCAAGAAACATGCATGTTATAAATGTTTTACTACAAGACTAGCCAGTGGACTTCCTTTAGGCTTAGCTCTGGCAAAATAAATGTCTATTGTGCTTTTTCAGCCAAATATTTTAAAACGCATTCAGCTAAATGTCCTTTGTAATATCATTGTTGACCAGACAAAAATGTAGTGATGCTATGGTCTAATGCATTCGATTTATAACATCCCGTGGTTGCTAATCCCAGTCACTAATCACCAGCCTAGAAAGTTTTGCTAAAGCAGATGGGCAGGGGTGGCCAACCCACAAGTGTCATGAACAGCCTCTGTTTCTGACCTGTAGCAGATTAGGGAGAAGACAGGCAGCACAGCAGCAGATAGGGCAGGAAGCAGAAAGTGGAACAGCCAGGTCAGGCAGAGTGCACTGGTTAAGAAGCAGAAAGTAGAGCAACAGGAAAGGGATCAGAGTCATAATCAGGGAGAGGAAGGGGCTAATTTCTGGCATGCTGGCCAAAAAGATTGACTCTCATTGCATTAGGAGATCTCTTTGTGGAGAAAGTCTCAGGTCCATGTCCCATTAATGGTGGTACAGGGTAAGTCTGTGCAAAATTTCACAGGATGTTTCATTTTGAAGCTGTTTCGATGTGTTTTGAGCATGAAACAGCAAAATTGAAACGAAACAAAAGCCTTCGAAAAAACTTTGAAACAAAACAAGGGCTTTCAAAATGTTTCAAATTTCAAAGCTGGGCTTGGCTTTAGCACCAGTCCCAGCCGGCAGCAGCAGCCTCCTGTCATCCTGCGCAGATCCAGGGGCTGCACCCCCCAGGAGGATTCTGGCACAGCCCCCAGCCCATCCAGGGGGCATCGGCCCCTGGACCTGTGCCTCAGATGACAGCAGGCTGTTGCTGCCAGCTGGAGCCAGCAGCAGCACCAATCTTCCCAGTGCTAGGTGTGGGCTGTTCCCAGTGCCAGTCCCAGCCAGCAGCAGCAGCATACCTGTGATCCGGCAGGCAGATTGGGGGCCTGCCTGTACCCCTAGGAGGTGTCTGTCAGAGCCCTGCAGCCCTTCCGGGGTGCAGGTCCCGGATCTGCCTGCCGGATCACAGGAGGCTGCTCCTCCCACCTGGGACAGGCGCTGGGCGCAGCCTGCACCCAACACTGGGAAGGTTGGTGCTGCTGCCCATCCTAGGTGGCAGGAGCAGTCTTCTGTGACCCAGCAGGCAGATCAGGCCCCCTACACTCCCAGGAGGAGTTGGCAGAGCCCTGTAGCCCTCCCAGGGGTGCAGCAGCCCGCAATCTTCCTGCCGGATCATAGGAGGCTGCTCCTGCTGCCTGGGATGGGTGGCAGCACTAATTTTCCTGGTTCTGGGTGCGGGTTGCCCCCAGTGCCGGTCCCAGGCAGCAGCAGCAGCAGCAGCCTCCTGCCATCTGGCAGGCAGATTGGGGGCCGCACCCCTGGGAGGAGTCTGATGCAGCCCTGCAGCACTCCTGGGGGTGTGGGTCGGCCCCCAGATCTGCCTGCCAGATCACAGGAGGAGGCTGCTGCCGGCAAGTGACAGTTTTGTTTGTCAGCAACTTGAGTTACGGTTTCCCAGAAACCTCTGTACCTATCTCCTTGAAAGCAGGGTTCATGATCTCAGAAGGGCCTACCATCCCTGCAATTTTCATCTGAATCAGGCTAAAAATGACAGTTATAGACAGTTTTGTGCTTCTCCATTATAGCCTATGGGAAAAAATGTCAAAACAGCTTTGAAACAGCTAAACAGTTTTGACAAAATGAAACGGAACGGTGCTTTTGAAACTAAATGAAACTCAAAATGGGGACCTGGTGACAGTCTATGAACTCACTAGGGGGGACCAGAAGGGTTGGGGAGAGACCTTGTTTCCCCTAGCGCCCCCTGGCATAACAAGGAATAACGGCCACAAGCTGTTGGAGAGTAGGTTTAGATTAGACATCCGTAAGAACTACTTCACAGTCAGGGCGGCTAGGATCTGGAACCAACTTCCAAGTGCTGGCTCCTACCCTGGGGGTCTTTAAGAGGAGGCTTGATGCCTACCTGGATGGGACCATTTGAGCCCAGTTTTTTCTCCTGCCCAGGCAGGGGGTCGGACTTGAAGATCTATAAGGTCTCTTCCGACCCTACTTCTATGATTCTATGAAAATGAAACACTGTTCTGTTGAAACGTCTAAATGGAAGTTGAAGCGGAATGATGCTGTTTCACACAGCCCTAGTATGGGACCATGCTTTTTTTACCTAAAACACATCTTGAATCATGCTGGGTTTTTGACTGTAGCCAAGTTGGTCTAAGGACATAGGCAGGCAAAGTTCTTTGGGTAGATGTGGTAACTTTTATTAGACCAACTGAGTACTTGGAAAAATGTTCTTTGCAAGCTTTTGGCCGTAATCACCCTTCTTCAGGCAAAGACTCCCTACCCCTGAAGAAGGGTGACTGCACCCAAAAGCTTGCAAAGAATTTCCCCAACTACTCAACTGGTCTAATTAAAGATATCACATCTTGAATTGTCTTTTAATGAAAGTGATATTAGAAAAAAACTTCTTTTTAAAACGGGGTTAACATTATGAAAAACATTTTAATGAACCTTGAAAAGAATGTAAGCCAGGACTGTAAATCTGGTGGCCCGTGAGCTGCATGCAGCCTGCAAACTATGGCTTCTAGACTCCC
>NW_017729025.1:136554548-136565119 GCF_001723915.1 Gavialis gangeticus
TCTATGAAAATGAAACACTGTTCTGTTGAAACGTTGAAATGGAAGTTGAAGCGGAATGATGCTGTTTCACACAGCCCTAGTATGGGACCATGCTTTTTTTACCTAAAACACATCTTGAATCATGCTGGGTTTTTGACTGTAGCCAAGTTGGTCTAAGGACATAGGCAGGCAAAGTTCTTTGGGTAGATGTGGTAACTTTTATTAGACCAACTGAGTACTTGGAAAAATGTTCTTTGCAAGCTTTTGGCCGTAATCACCCTTCTTCAGGCAAAGACTCCCTACCCCTGAAGAAGGGTGACTGCACCCAAAAGCTTGCAAAGAATTTCCCCAACTACTCAACTGGTCTAATTAAAGATATCACATCTTGAATTGTCTTTTAATGAAAGTGATATTAGAAAAAAACTGCTTTTTAAAACGGGGTTAACATTATGAAAAACATTTTAATGAACCTTGAAAAGAATGTAAGCCAGGACTGTAAATCTGGTGGCCCGTGAGCTGCATGCAGCCTGCAAACTATGGCTTCTAGACTCCCTCCTGGGTACTGCTTCCTGCATTGTTTCAGCTGCTACAGGCTTTCCCTCCCTCCTTCAGCTCACACTTCCTGTCCCTGCTCCTGCAGGTAGGATGGCACATCTGGGGAGTCCGGCGTTCTGGAATCCAGGTGGCCTCCATGCAGCAGGGGAACTTAGCAGCAGCAGAAGCTCAAGGTGGCGTGTAGCTGGCTGTGGGGGAAAGGTGGGGAGACTAATAGCGGAGACTGTGCAGTAGTGGGAAGGCTGTAGGGAAGCTAATGTATTTGGTGTGGAGCATAGAGAAGACAGCATGGCAGTTCATGGGGGAACCCACATGTTGCATGGCCCTGGGGTGGAGGTGACGGGGGAGGGGGAGGTGCTAGGCGATGCAGCCTCAGCTGCCAAAAAGTTGGACACACCTAATATATGCCAAGGCACAAATCAACTGCCAGCTGGCATACGGAAGAGGTGTCTTTACATATGCTCCTGGGGTAGGGAGGGTGCTTTAATTAGATAGGCTTTTGGGAGCCGCTCTAATTAAAGTGCCCACCACCTCTTGTGTATTGCTTTAAAGTATCCCCACTGCCATTTGAAGCATGGGGACACTGAATACATGAAATGCTGAGGCTACTGGAGTGTGCTAATTAGTACATTAGCAGACTCGATTAATTGAGTCTGCTCAGCACATTGGAGCAGCTGTCCCACATGTCTACAGGCACCCAAAGTACTTCTCAGGCCAGGTTGTTTGATAGCCACATTATTTTCATTGGCATGCAGTTAAAAGAAATACCAAAGTAGATGCTCTACTATGGTATAGTAATTGCTGCCTCTTAATCTTTAATCTATTTCTATTATGTAATATGCTATGTGCACAAAAGAAGACCAAGAGATTGATTCAGCAATTTTATTCTGTTGGTTTCTGAGATTTGTCTGATTTTCCTTTTTAAAAACTTTTAAAAAATTAGTTTCTTTTCATTTGAAAGACAACTCCTGACCAATACAAGGAGAAATTCAAGCTTCTTTTTTTCCTGAAAGAAACTGAAAAGCAACCCCTAGAACTGAACCCAGAGTAGTTTGAAAAATTCAAAATATGTCCAGAGACTGAAGCATTGTGTACAAGGCCCAGGAGAAAGAGGTGCCTAGCACCTCTGAGAATCAGACATATGTGAAAAGAGTCTAGTGCTATTTCTAATTACTGATTGGATTAGGAAATGCCTATTTGATTACACTACCCAGAATCATTTAACCAGACACTGAGAGTATCTCTATTTGGAGAGTAGATATAATGAATGATAGGTGGATAGAAAATATCCCACAGTATTCTGTCCTTTCTTATTAAACTGCCACATATTGAGTGCATCTACAGTACATGTGCAATTAGGGCAAAGAAATAAATACTGGCATAGTTCGCACCAGATTTTATTTCTCCAGGGCACGGCATTTACATGTACGCCAGGGACTGCAGCAGAGCAGCCCTAGGCTGGCAGATGGCCCGGGGGTTGGTTGTGGGTGGTGGAGGGGCTTGCTGGGGCACAAGGGTACTACAGTGTGGGGCTCGGTGACTGACAGCACTTGCACTGTAGCACCCACATGCCTCAACCAACCCCAGTCACTGCCTACACATGTGTTTGAGCATGTTTGTACATGCCTTGAGGTACCAGGCATGGCTCGTGAATGCTGCAATGGTGGGGCAGATGGAATATCCCACAGGAGTGTGGGGGGGGCACAGCATGGTGACTGGCAGTGGGAGGACTCTGGGTGCCCCCACAGACTCTGGAGGCACCAGTTGCTGAGCCGGGGGGAAGATATGGGGGGAAGGCCCTGCGTGCTCTACAGCAGACCTGGAAGTGGACCGTAAGTGCTTCTGGTCCACTTCCGGACCTGCTGCCGAGTGTGCTGGGGACCCCCGCCATGCTTCTGTGGGATGCTCCATGCACCCCAACATCGCAGCATTCAGAAGCCACATGCTACCTAGAGGTATGTAGAAAAGACATTTAAAGCTGTGTCTATGTCCAAATCGCCGAATCTGTCTGAATCAATTCAGAGACTTCTGATTCGATTCAGACAGATTAAAGGGTCCTCTGATTCGATTTGGATTCAGAGATTCAGCCACTGAATCAGGCTGTATCTCCGCCAAACTGAATCAGAGAAAGAAGCTGTGCACAGCCCTACTAATTAGTCAACTGCAGTAAAGCACACGTGTAGATATGTCCATGATGTGGTACTATAATGCTTAATATATTTATGCTACTGACGACATGGCATTTTTAGTTGCCTTCCTATTTAAAAGCATCTTTTGTTGGCCTGTGGTAGGTTTAATAATTAAATGAAAATTTCATGCAAGTTGGAAACAAAAACATTTAATTTCACTACTGAATTTGCAAATAACTCTCTTCTCTGGATGTCAGAGAAGGAGTTATGGTTTTGATGGGAGACTTTGAAACTTGATGGCATTGTGTGCTTTCAGTTCCAAACTAGAAAACACTAACCAGGTTTGCTCAGGAGGTAGGCGAACAAGTGAACCAAAACTTTTATTAAAAATAAATAAATAAAATAAAGGCTTTGGTTAGATCCCCATTAACTGAAATCTCTGAGATAGCACAGCTCTAAGTATATTATGGACATAGATTTATAAGTCATGACCCTATTACAAATGATAAATCATATTTTTCAAACCTAATTGCCTCACTAATGTGTACCTACACCTGGCCAAACCTCCTTCTTCCATTTTTCAAACTGCCAGCACAAACAACTGATCACTGTTCTCCACTGAAACAAAACTGCATCTTGTGGACAGCATCAAAATAATTTCCCACATACTCAAATAAAAACAACCTCATGATCAAAATATGAAGACATCAAAATATGCAACAATTAGGTATAAAGAAATACTACCTTGAAGATAATGGCTTTGGAACAGAGTAATTTGATCACTGATGTTAAAATGCATGTAAAATGTCTGATTTCTTCCGTTACTTTGTTTAAATTCCATTGACCTCTTTGAAGTTTCTCCATATGTCTCTATGTCAATGAAAACGGATTTATGTTCACACCTTCGAGCTATTACCTTATCATACTACTGCTTGATGTATTTTGAGTTTCATTCAGTCCTCACTCAGGTACACTCCCATTCTTAGTCAATAAAGAACTTAATCAGGTAAAAACCAAATAAGAATCTTGGGATAGGATTATGGTTTATTGCTTGAAAGAAGGATTAACATTTCATCAGTAATGACATTTCTGTTACTGTGCAATGTATGTTGTTGTTGGATGTAGTCCAATTATCTCCCTCAACATTCACTAAGTAATGCTGTGTCATATCAGTGTCACTGAAGAAACCACCAAGCAACATTTAGGTATTGCAGCAAGCGGTACTAGTAGGCGGCACAGAGTCATTACTGAATTAATGCTCCATTATGGAGATCAGGTATGCTGCTGCTGAAGAAGCCAAAGTTCTGATCGCTTGAAATTATCTCAGGAGTGCTAGTCCTGGTATCCAGACAAAATTCCAGCTTATACAAGTACATTTGACTTCTCCAATTCTTCTCATCTCTCTAAAGTTGGGCTATAGTCATCACTTCTGGCTGAAGTGATTATGCAGTTTTGCTTTGAGCTTTATGGTCTTTTTTTCTTAGAGCCAAGAAAATGTCAGCGGTTGGTATACAGGGTCTATATACAGACAGGGTTTACTGTATAATCTTGTACCTTATCCACCTGGATTGTTTGGGATGAAAGCTGGCACTTAAACAGAAGGTATTGTTTTGTTGATATGAATATTGATTGGGAACCTGCCCTAAGTCTGCTATCTTCAAAACTGGAATAAATAAGAAAGACCATTGCCAGGTTAGGTGCCAGTAAGTAGATCGAATTTCTGTAGGATTCTTGCCATGAATTTTGGCCCAGATACATCCCAGCCTTTCATTTTAGAAAGATGCACAGTCTATTGACAGTAACACAGCAAACTGACATCAACAATTTCTCTTAACTATTCCCCAATATATGCCCCAAGAATGTTTTTTCTTTAACCCAAGTATTTGATATTTGGGTTAAATTCTCTAATTCTTTTTAAAAAGCCCTATTCATTCTTATGTAAACAAATGTGAAAATGAGGTTGTGGTGGAAAATTAAAAAAATGAAGAGTCACAGTAATGGGGAAAACAAAAGAAATTCCCACCAAGAAATCTGATTTATTTCTAGTGGCATAGGATGAACTATTTAAAAAAAACCCTGACATTAAAGAGGAACAAAACATGAACGATAGGATCCTCTGGGCGAAGCCACAGGTGAGTTTTTAGAGGTGGTAAATTAGCTACAAGACTGAAAAGAATACTCTTTTGTGGGGGATGGAGGGAGGGGGATATAGCTACCTCTTCCATAAAGTGCTTTACATTTTCCAGCAAGTACTGAACTAAAAAAAAAAAAACCCAACCGGAAAGCAATGCAAAGAATACCAGTATAATTGTGAATTAGGAGCCAAATTATGCCAGGCACAATTGAATAAGTTCTGACTTTTCTTACTGACAGACATGTATATTAATAGTTGGCACTTATTGAACCAAATATGAATATTCATCTTCATTTATATTTCAAGGCCTTTCATTCCTCAAGGACCACGGTGCTTTTGACCAATTTTCATCCACATTACTAAAATGACAGCTTTCACTCCTGGGCCCTGACAGAGGTCTGCAGAATTCATTGGAGGTCCTGGGAGGAGGGAACCAGCTCCCGCTCCCAGCTGTCCACAAACACTCATTAAGAGAGGCAAATATCCAGCAGAATCTCTGTGAGAATTTTTAATCACGCAAAGGCTCTGCTAATTAGGTAGCTGATGGGGCATAGAGAGCACAAGGACGAATTCTTTAAACAAAGGACTAGAAACTTTAAGAGCTTTAATTACTTGGGCACAGAGTTCATTTCAGAACTTGGGAGCAAATTATTCTAATAACAATAAGACCAAGTGGCAGGCCGTATTAGCCAGAATTGTGTAGAAAAGTTCAATTTCCTTGGGCTGTCACAACCCTGATTGGAGCCTACTGAAAATTGAGGGGGTTATAAAAATAAACTATATTGTGAAATGGGTTTGATGCAGACAATTAATTTCATATAAATGTACATTCTGCTCCTCCTTCCTGTGGGTACAGCTTTGCCAAGGTGCAGCGTGCACAGTTATACTTCTCAAATGTTCATGCCTCTCAAGAGTTTTGTGTTTTTTCACAAAAGGGAAATATTGCACTTCTACAGTAAAACCTGTCTTTTGTTTCATGAAAACTGGTCACAAAAATTGACAATAAAGAAACATTCTGTAGTGCACAAAATCAAGGAAAACTGGAATCACTCCTGACTTTTCAGGTGAAAATGATGGATTTGTTTTTCTTGGTTAGTTTTATTTTGTTAGTGTGTAAATAGCAACATCAGATCCTGAGGCCTTTCCTGGTAAGGATCTAGGCCAGAACATTTTCCAGAACCATCTTAGGGTTGGAGCGAAAGGGGAAGCCAGCAGAAACGGTGACACACAAGACAGTGAACCTCAACAAAGAGGACTGAAGATAGAGTGCTCCACTCCCAGCAATCATGAGCAGGAATTAGAAGTGCCCACTTTTTCCCAGGAGTTTAGTGACATGTGGTACCCCACTGCCTAGGTAGCAGGAGTTTGACGCCCAAAAAGGAAATAGCTTCACCGAAGATGGGTAGGTTGATTTTTAGTATGGATGAGTCTGCCCTTAAGTCATTTTTTTTCTGATTGACTGACTTCTGAAAAGTGGCAACTCTAATCAATGCATGTTCACTGGGTGTCAGGAATTAGCACCCATGCTTAAGAAATAAGGGGGAAAAATTGTTCCATTTTTCAGTTAGTTCATTGCAAGCCACATGCAGTAGACTTCCTGGGGTTGAACAAACTCTGACTGAGCCTCGAATATTGGAAAATGCAGGGTTAATTGCTCAGTCGAAGGGCTAGTTCTCTACTTCTGGTTGGTAAGGCAATGGGCCTGAACAAGTTAATTGGGTATGCTAGAAGTTCCAGGGATCTGAAGTGAGGACAGGTGAAGATGCAATGGGTGATAATTACCGGTTAATTATGTTCACCTAGCACTTGGATATCAGGTGTTCAGAGCTACATTAAAGGGAGAGAAAGGAAAAGCAGTGTGTGGAGGAATATTTCTTAAATTTTGGTCACTATTCTGCTTAGTTCTAGTGTGGTACTTGCTTCTCCAAGGTTCACCCTTTGTATAGGGTAGGTACTGCTGAAATGGCATAATTGGGATATGTTTATGGACCTGCATTTTGTGGGGTTTTTTTCTCAGCATGAATAGATAGGGGTCTTGATGGAGTGAATATAATTGAATAGGGTTTTTGGTTGTAGCTGTGTTAGTCTAAGGACATAGGAAGGCAAGTTTCTTTGGATAGATGTGATATATTTAATTAGACCAACTGAGTAGTTGGAAAAAAGTTTTTCTGCAAGCTTTCAGGCACAAGCACCCTTCTATAGGCATAGGAAGTCTCTGCTGGTCTGAGATCTCCAAGGAATGAAAGAAGCTAAAAGTGTGCCAGGATGTCAGTGAGAATGTATATAGGTACAAATTAGGAAAACAAAGGTAGGGAAGGGAGGGAAATAATTGAATAGCTCCTTTGAAGGAAACATGGACAAATTGAGCTCCTACAGTAGCAAAGCCCAGCATGAAGAGAACAGCTTTATTTTTGGTAATGGCATGTAGGAACAAACCGAGTTGGCGTTTGGGGACTTTTCTCTTCCCTCTCTGTGTCTCTGCTATTGCTGAATTTTTTTTATTATTATTATTTTTTTTATTACTTATTCTTAAAACAAGGGCCCTTTTCTTCCCTCCTTTCCTAATCTTCCTTTTTTATATTATTATATTTTAAAAGCACAGCTATCCCAGTCTGCTTTTCTCACTTAGATGTTTTGGGGGAGTGGGAGTATGTGAAATTTAGTTCTCAGTTTATACATCACACTGTTTTTCTTTCTGATTCCCTTACCTGCTCAAGACTGGTCTTGCACATACTGTAGGTAAACAACAACAAATACATTTAATGTGATCATGATGCATTGATTTTGCTTTGTATACATTAAGTTCTATTGAGAAGAAGTTCTATTTGTAAATACATATGGGACCCTTGCTGTTAACTTCATGTGCTTTTTAGAACACAAGAATGTAAAACATGGTGTCATGAGCATCTGGCATTTCTGTCCTTCAGTGTCATTGAAAATTAATCTTTTTCATGCCTTAAAGAGAATACACAAGCCCATAATTTGGTCAGTGGATCATAGGAAATGGGCGGAAATGACTTGTTATATCATCAAGTGCCTTATCTCATCAGGGCATGTGTGGTAAACTGTTTTACCTTTGGCTTTCCTAAACTCTAGGATGGGTTTAAATAAGAACAACAAGCTAAATATGCCAAAAGAAAATCATGCCTGATGCTGTGTGGTTGTTTTTTTCTTTCTCTCATTATTTTACAGAGATGGCAAACCACAAAACAAAGTTTGCCATGTAAACTTTTTCTTCCTTCTCCTTCTGTTCTCTTCTCAGAATCTCATTTCTGTGTTTAACTCCTGGTCAGTGAAGATGATGACAAGTGCCTTTCTGAGGGCTCCTGTTGGAAAAATGAACCACTGGTATAAAACAGATGTTCTTAACCTATTTAGATTTCGGACCCTTGTCTATCACTTTTTTCAGCTTAGTGGCACCTGGATTGAGAACAACTATTGTGCTGCCTCAGCTTACGTCAGTGGTTCTCTACCAGGATCCTGCCACCATTGCCGTGGCCAAGCAGAACTGCCCCATATGCCTTGTGCTCTACTTGGTCCAATCCCACATGCTCCTCCTGGAAAGGGACTTGTGGAACAGCTCCACCTGTTCTGCACATCTCCTTCCAGGAGAAGCACTAGGAGGGTCAGACTTGGAAGGTGTGCAGCAGGATGCCTGCATTAGAGATATCTGATAGACCAAAAGCAGGCGGGGGCACCTGATTTGGCTCTGTCCAGTGTGCCTCACACAGAGCCAATTTCGTCTGGTTGCAACAGCTGTCACAGTGACACCTGTGCTTTGGCACTCCTGAGAGACTCTTACAGTGCCCAACCTGGGAACCACTGCTATGGAAGAATGGTGCCTCTGAAAAAATCTAATGCTATCTAGGGCACCTATACACATGCAGCAAGTTTTCTCTGATGTGCTGTAATTACAGCGGGTTGGAGCAGACTAATCGAGTCTGCTGGAGTGTGGCAATTACCGTGTTCCAGCGGACTCTAGTATCAGTGTCCCTGTTTCGGAGAATGGTGGTGGGGACACTTAACTAAAGCTCATTCAATGAGCTTTAGTTAAAGTGCCCCTGCTGCCATTTTTTTAGTGCAGGCATGCTGATATATATGACACTCTGGGAACTTTAATTAGAGAGACTCTCAGAGCTGCTCTAAAGTGTTCCCCGTACCCCCCAGCACGTGTATAATACCCTTAGTGTCTGAAACAACTTAACGCTTCTCTACATACCACCTAATACAGTTCTGAAAAAGCTGTTTTATATAACCCAAGCTCACTAGAAAGTAGTAACTAAAAATGTTTTTCAATAAAAATGTGGCTTTTGAATATTGTTGATTTGGCAGCTTTCTAAATGTTAACTGTGGCATGAGGCTGTATATAGGCATCCATAATGGCAGAAAATTCAATATTATTAAAGATAGCCTCATCACACACACCTTAGAGGTAGGAGTGTGTGGCCAGCTTTAGGTGTGAATGATGCATGTGGCAATGGAATCTTATTCTTTTTGTGTGGGGATGAAAAAGGGCTCTGTTATAGTTCAGTAGTTTAGCAGTTTATTTACTTGCTAGCAATACGACTTGAAATGTAGGAAACTGACACTTTTTCATTCACATCTCCATTTCTAGATTTGGAAGAGCAAGGAAGAGTAACTGGTTCATGGTTTAATCTCCCTTGCTGTAGCCTGAAGATTTCAAACAGTTATTGTGCTCTTCACATTTAAGGTGAGTTTCCGCCAGTGGTTAGAATTGGGGCAGGGAATGAAGAAACCAGTCCAATGTCAGGCATGGCCAACTTTGGACTCCCATTTTAAAAGTGGGGGGTATCCACAGTTCTCAGCGATTACCACTAGAGTAGTGGTAATAAGAGTATTCCCTAAAAATTAGTGGATTCAGATCTGTATAATGTGAGATTCTTAGAAAGCTCCTGAGGTTCAGAGACAGTAGCTCATTGGTTACTGTTTATTTTGGACTGTTATCTTCGAATGGGAAGATTTAACAATAACTAGATAGTTAATAGTTCTCTGTGTTTCATGACACTTTTTGCCTCTGCTTGGAACCTTGTCTCAGGTAGTATGACTTATTTCAGGAAATATAATTTCAGTTTCTCTACAGCACTTCTGCATGTCAGACCCTTATTACAAATTGTTTTCGGTAATGCTAAAAACCAAACCTTTAAACTCTCTGTGGTGTGGTGTAGTAGGTAATGGGTATTAGGTTACCAATGTCATAGGTATGTTCTAGTTAATAGTTTTTGAAGTGCACAGAGATACTTAGAAGAGAGGGGTGCTAGAAGTAAAAAGCATTTAATATAGTAATTTGTTATAACCTTCTGCAGTTTTAAACTGATCCATTTCAGACAAGCTGGAGGTATACAGCTTGATATAAATTAGGGCTGTGCGAAGCTTCAGTCCCTGATTTGATTCAGTGGAGATTTGGCCCAATTTGGTGGCAGAATCTCCGAATTCAAATCAAATCAGAGGACCCTTTAATCTCTCTGAATTGAATTGGAACCCTCCAAATTGATTCAGAGAAATTCGGAAAATTCTGGTGATTTGGACGTAGACACAGCTTTAAATCTTTTTTTCTACATATCTCTAGGTAGCAGGCGGCTCATGAATGCTGCGACGTTGGGGCAGATGGAGCATCCCACAGGAGTGCAGGGGGCTCCCCAGTGTGCTTGACAGCAGACCCAGAAGTGGACCAGAAGCACTTTCAGTTCACTTCCGGGTCTGCCAGAGAGCGTGCTGGGGCCGCCTCTTGTGCCCTCCCCCCCCCCCCCCCCCCC
>NW_017729025.1:136565147-136570660 GCF_001723915.1 Gavialis gangeticus
CCCCCCCCCCCCCCCCCCCGCCAGCTCAGCAACTGGTGTCTCCTGGGTCTGGGGTGGCACATGTGGTCCCTCCATGGCCGATCGCTGAGCACAAAATACTTCTGGTCCGCTTCTGGGCTCACTGCTGAGCACATGCCCTCCCCCCTCCCCGTGCTCCTGTGGGATGCTCCATCCACCCCAGCATCACAGCGATCACGAGCCGCACCTAGTAACTTGAGGTATGTAGAAAAAACATTTAAAGCTGTGTCTATGGCCAAATCATTGATTCTCTGAATCAGCATTGAAGATTTGGATTTGGCCGAATTGAATCAGGGACAGTGATCCAAATTAATTAATCGAATCACTGTCTCCGATTTGGGCCAAATCCAAATCTGAATTGAAAAGGGCCCACTTCGCACACCCCTAATATACATGCTTTCTTATACCCCATCCAAAAAGATGCCTGTCAATGCATATATGCAACATTTGTCATATTTATCATATTTTATGTCAACTCTTTTATGGAAAGCATTCATTCATCATGATCAATATTGTCTAGGGAGGGAATCTATAACAACTGCAGCAAAATCATTAAATCAGACCTGTTCTTGTAAATGGATTCCAAATGTGTATCAGGCTCATCAAAAGAAAAAAGGGACTTAAATGTTAATGAAAATACAGGCTGGGTAAGGGACACCTGCCATGCAACAAATATATACAGGGAAATGTGAGATGGAGTTGGTATTACTGTAAGGATCATGTGAAGAAGATGCTTATGGGTGAATGCACCTCAGACCTATACATACTGATAATCTCTCTTAACCTAGAGAGGGAATTTATGCTTGCAGTGTGTCTTAGTAGTATATTTGAAAAATTGTCTGAATACTGTAGCATTTTCTGTTGATGAAATGTGTGTAAAGACTAGCCACAGGAAACTGCCATGATGCAAAACCACTGGTTTCCCCTTACAGAAATAAAGGATGAATTTATCTCCATTTCTTATAAAAATGATTAATATTTTTGTACCTTCTATTAGGATTTAGAATTTTCTGAAGAGAATATTTACAAATGAATTCATTTGTAAATACCAGCAAAGTCAGCTTTTAGTAGTGATGTTAGGAAACAAATTGCAAGATTGTATAGACAAGGAAAGCTTGAAAGATCTCATGTTAATGGATACACATTCAGGAGGCAGCTTTAGAAGAGCTTTTGCCCTAAATGCTCTGGTAGTCTTATTATTATACTTATTCTGTAGAATTTCCCTCCTCCCTATTTGGGGCTTTGACTGGGCCCTTTCACAAACCCCCCAATTTGGCAGTCTCAGACTTAAAATGGAGACATTTTTTTCTTTTTAATTGGGGCTGAGTGCCAGTTCCTTATGCAATTCATTGTTTTGAATAAGGAAGCAGACCTAAAGAGTTAACTGCTTCCAATTGTAGGTACGTCAGTGGTGGGCATGTTACAAATCCCTATACAATACCGTAGAATAAATGGTGGACAACTCATTACAATTAGGCACGGCCATAATGAAGAGCCAGCAGAGAGAAAAGAGGGCATGGGGAAAAACGGACCTTTGACAAATGTATTATATGAAGAGAAATTATGGCTAAAAGGGAGACAGTTAATTGGTTTAAAGAACAGGGGTAATGCCTTCTGCTTTGGAAAGAACAGCAAAAGACTTTAAAAGCATGGAAAACTGACAGGTTGCTAGCTACTGAAATACAATTCAGGGGGAGTGGAAAGGAGTGAGCAAAACAGTTCAGTTCAAAATAACTGTACCTGCTTAGTTTTGAGAAGGAAGAGGGGATTGGCATTTGGGAGCATTCAGGGTTCATGGTCTTGAAATTTTACTACTGAGATGGACAGTGGCCATTACAGCACAAAGTACAGACCTTATGTGAACCCCTGTTTTCACTGAAACGTGAATATACCACTACTAGTCTTCATCAGAAATATAAGCCTATTGTCAGCTTCCCAGCTTTGCACTCTGCATAAGGAAACAAGAATGCAGCTGACCTGAGAGAACTGGATGGAAGGGAAAGGCTACAGTGAAGCATACTCTCTTCTATGAAGCCACCAACCACTGATCTGTTAAAGCAATGTGCATTTTAAATATATACTATGTGGGTCAGAATTAGATGGTATTCAAGCTCCTGAACAGCACTGCCACTGGCAAACAGCATGAAAAATGAAGTTAAAGTATAAGCATGGTAATAGTACTTGTGCCAGTCTGGTGGTACTGCATATTGGCCATTTGGCATTTTTCTGGCACCTGCATAGGCCTCCAGGCTTATTTTTGACAAAGACCTCTCTGCATATCTTGTTCTGGGAGAAGCCACAGAGTAGTAGAACCCTAAACAGTGTTGCCTTCCACACTTGTAGTGCTCTCCTGGCATTCTGCATCTTTATCTTGCTTTCTGGAGAGCTGAGGCCACATTATTCATATACTGGCTAGGGACAGAAATTACATATAAACCAGTATAAGTGATTGGAAACCAGTTCAAATCTGTGCAACAGAAGTCCAGTGTATATAAACCACTTTCAAAATGGCTAAAACCAGTTTAAAATAAATCTGGATGGATGTAGTATCAGATTTAACTGAGTTAGGTTAAATCAGTTTACTGAACTTCTGTCCCAGATCCCCTCCAGTTTCAAATTAACTCACAGTTCCCCAGCCTCCCAGGATGCTTCATACCTCCCCTGCAAATCCCACTCTCAAGGTGGGTGGGCTAGCCTGGCCCAAGCTCTAGCTTTGGCATGCACTAGCGCCCTCTGGCTTCTGGCCTCCTCCACTGCAAGCATGTGGCTGCATTTCCAGAATCAAAGGTGAATATCTGGTCACTTGCTTTTCAGTTCAATCTACACACTTTAGACTAACCTGTGAAGATTGAATCAGTTCAGCCTTCGGTTTTTTGACTGTCTGTACTTAGCCTCTAGGACAACTGTGGAGTCATGATTCCACAAAGAAAGCCTTGCTCAGAGAACTAGATCACTGGTCATCATGACACTTACTTTACAACTTGTCACATGCTTGTACCCTTCTATACATTTTTTTTTTTTTTTTTTAACAGTGACTTAACTGAAAAGGTCAGCAGTTGTCAACAATTACTATACATTGGTATCACAGATACCATACCCCCTTATTTACGCTAGGTAACAGCTACACGATAGTAGTATGGTCTTTGTTGCCAACCATGTGCCTATTAACAGCGACCCCTCTTTATTTATAATGGGAACCAGTGCACTGATAGCTTTTTCTTATGAATAATAATAATAATCATTAAAAGAAAGGTGATCTGGACAGACTAGAGGGAGATCTGGGTTTGTGCTGGAACAATGGGACAGAGAATGTATACAGTCTGGGTGCTTTCACAGTTCAGCAATCAACTTCCTTTAATGACCTGCCCGTATTATTCTTTCCCATTGCCTAAATAACATAATTCCCATCTTAAAGGAGACTTACTTAGTTAATCTACACATTTTTTGTCATCCTCCAAGCAGCACTCGTTCCTGCCCAGGGTAGGGGGTCAGACTTGATGATCTGTTCAGGTCCCTTCTGACCCTAGAAACTATGAAATATTGCTGTAGAAATGTAGGGTGGGGCTTTTGAAAGCATTTGCCAATGCCCTATGTTCCTGCTGAAGTTCACAGTAAAACTCCTGATGTAGGAGCGGTTAGGCTTTCTCTAAGGACTTCTGAGAATGCCATCCAGGTGGGATAATTGTTTTATTAGCTGTACGTCTTTTATAATTGTGATAGCTGATTGCCTCAACTTGTCTAGTCTCTTTCTCTAGCAGAACCAAAAATCAACCATTCAGAGACTTCTTCATCTTGACCATCTGAATGTGTGCAAATCAGATAAACTCCTGTCCCAATCACATTTCGGTCTTGTACTTGAAAAGAATTAGAAATTTTAAAGGACAACACTCATACCAATGGGTTTATGAGGATGCTTGCAATGTAAGTCAAGACATGGGTGTATACAGATGCAAAATTATATTTTACTGGTACAAATAGAAGAAGAAGGGGAACTGAAGCAGAGAAAGCAGATGTGAGCCAGGAGGGCAAATGTATTGGTCCAGTAGTAAGCAGGATCTAAATTAGATTTGCAAGATCTTTCTGAATATGTCTGGTTAAGCATAGTTTTTTTCAGAAGTAAAGGATGCTGTTTTTCTACAGTAGAGTTTCCAAACTATGCAAGACAGCAGTTATTGGGGGCTTGTCATAGTTTGGGTTTAAAATAAGGTAGATTTAGGCTGTGTGATAGGAAAATGTAAAAGAAAGTTATGCAATGGGAGAAGGATCACAGGATGCAAAAAAGTTTCTAAAACTGTCATGTGTTCCTGAAACGTTATGGAGAAAAACATTGCAAAGTGTTGCAAAAGAAGCATGAAATTTGAGAGAGAAATTTGTTCCATATTAATAAAATTAAAATCTAAGGGAAAATAGAAAACTTGAAAAAAAAATATTTTCTACTTAACCCTTTAAAAGGAATTGAGTGTTGTTTTCATTCTATGGTAACAAACAGAGAACACTGTCAATACCAGTTGCAAAACTACCAAACCCTGCAATCTCCCCCAACACCCCACCCCACCCCACCCCACCCTACCACACCACACCCTTTAAGTATGGTTTTGACCAGGTCAGACAACTCCCATCAAGTCACAGGAACTATTCATGTGAGAATAAGGAAATCCCTGAATTTCAACATAAGGATCATCAGTCATGTTAGGCAAGGCATAGAATAGATTTCCCCCTTCACCTTGGAAGTAGAAAGGACAATAGCTAATAAATTACCAGTTGTTTAAGAAGTTCTGTGAACCTCTGGATATCTGTGAAGGACAGGGACAGTTATATTCAGTTCCAGTGTCTCCAAAAGGCCTTACAGTCCTATGGCAGTATGGCTCCAGAGGGTTGTTGCTCACAGCTGCTGCCTCTGGAGATGTCTTTGCAAATGGCATATGAGGAGTCAAGGGTGAGAAGTTTACTTTATATACAGAAAATTGTGATGACTAGCAACTGAAATGTGCAAAAATAACCCATATCACATCAAAATAGATTTATATGCAAATATTTGTATGTCTTTTCTCCAAAACAGATTCTAAACCTGTAATGCTGAAATTATCTTTGATCGCTGTTACCACCTAAAAAGTTTGTCTCATGTACATTATGAGGCAGTTTAAGGCTAGTATTGATTTCAAATCTAAGTAGAGTACAAGATATGAAGGGACCCTTCAGTGCATTTGTATGGCTATTAAACACTTTTGATAATTTATAAATAAAACAATTTCTACCTCTAAGTTTACTCTTTCCTTACTTTTTCTTAAGAGTTTTGCCAGTACATATTTGTCTTGGTCATCAAAATTGGCCCCCTTGTTAGCCATAAGAGCTACTTTTTGTTTTGTATTTTAAACAGGAATTAAAGGAGTGTAAGGTAACCTCTGGGGCGCTGTAACAAGTTTGGCCCTGGGGTAGCCTTGATGCCTTCTGGTGGCCATGTGGCTCCTTTCCCCTCCAGCTTTGTGGGTCCCCTC
>NW_017729025.1:136575660-136588424 GCF_001723915.1 Gavialis gangeticus
TTGGCCCTGGGGTAGCCTTGATGCCTTCTGGTGGCCATGTGGCTCCTTTCCCCTCCAGCTTTGTGGGTACCCTCCCTTTTCTTTCTCCTGCCATGCCTTGATGTAATTTTTTTTTTTTTTATACAAATTAAAGAGGCTGCCCTAAAGTCCTAGAACAAGCCCTCATCTGTCTATCAATCAGCAGGTCCCTCCTGGCCTATCCATACCCTCAGATACCTGTTGCCTTAAGGGTTATTCATTGTATACTTCTGCTCCTACAGCCATGAACATGCCTCACAGGTGTTAATGGTTAATTGTTCCAGTGGGAATCTTTCCCCAGTATAATGTTGGGCCTCTTCAGGCCTCCAAGTATAAACCTCATTCTTGCAGACCTTGGGGCAGCTTACACACCAGGCAGTCCCTCTCCTGTACCCTGCTCCTCTCAGGAGGAGGAGCTCCTCTCTCTTCCCCCTGCAGGGTCAGACTGCCTGCTCTGGCTCAGGCCCTGGGTTTATATGCCTCCTAAGCCTTGTCCCTTGTGGTCAGGTGGCTCCCCAAACACCTGCAGGGGTTTCCAATTTAGGCCTGATGGATAGCTTCCAGGGCAGCTTATTCTTACTGCCATAGCAGTGCACCAGATGCTGGGCTGCTAGCCTAGCAATAGGCACTTATAATCTATGATCACGTCCTCACGAGCAGGAACATGTGCTTTGCAGCAGCTCAGAGGCTTTTGAGGCACTGCAAAATGCACACAGAAAATGTTAATTGGTTCACCATACTGCGTATTTGCATTATGGTGGCAAAATTAGATGCCAAGAAATCCTGGTATCTGGAAAAAAAAAAAAGGCGTGGAGAAAAAGGTGGCTTGGTGCATGTGGAAGCAATGTGTCGCCCAAAAGCCTGGCCAACCAGAGCCATGCTCCAGCTGCCAGGCAGGCTCTGCATGCCGATATCACCACTGCTGCAGCTCCAGGAGGCCCCCAGGACTGCAGGTAAGGCTGCTGGGGCCAGCCCAAGTGCTAGCACATGCAGAGATGTTCCCAGGGTACAACTAGCAAGTGACACAAATATGTGCTGCTGCGAGTTGTACCCAGGGAGATGCACGTGCATGTTTATGGGGACAAACCCTATGAGTCCTTGGCTGCCTACTCCTCTGCAGCCAGTCCATAATGGGCAGTGTTTCCCCCCCACCTGGGGGCCTCTTTGCTGCTTCTTTCTCTGTTGAAGTAATGGGAGCTTCTGGCTCCCTGTTACAGCCACAGTGAAGGAATTTTAAATCCATGATTAAAATTATTGGATGATACAACTCTGTGGTTGTGGTTCAAAAACTAGGGCATGTGTGGGAAGAAAAATCTGTCACATTTGACATAAAGTAGAGAGATGCTCAAACCCTGTATTCTTTAATGTGTTTAAGGAAGAAGTGATAGGGTCACTGTGGAGTTCTCAGGATGCCAGGTATATAAATGGCCTGCACAAAATATTTTGGATATGAGTTGTTGATATGGGTAAAACAGGAGTGACAGAAGATATGGTACAAAGAGGCTTTGAAGCAGCAGCTTATCTCCATTTTTTAAATGGAGATAAAACCAAATGCATGGTTGAAAGCCCATGAGAAGATCTTGAACAAGCCTAGCTAGCAATTTTTACTAACAAATTAAATAATTTAAATACCTAGAAGCTTTAATTACTACTAATAATTTGGTGAAGAGGAAAAATTAAGGCATGGGTAGTGAGCCTGCAATCCTGCTACTTTTCTCTGCAAAAAATATTTACCTCCAGATGACTACTAAAAAAGACCAAGCTGCGGGTATCCTAGACCTCACAAGGCAAGGATGTAAGACCCAGACACTTGCTTTGAAGAAAACGAGACAGACAAACACCTTTTAAAAACAGGTAAAAAATAAATAAATTGAGCCATGTTTTGAGCGCTGCAAGGGAGGATGATATATGGGGAATTACAGCTGGAGGAAGAACTTATATACAGAACCAAGTAGGAATCAGTAGCATAACTAGGGTGGGGCGACTGGGACAACTGCTGCAGGTGCCAAATGGGGAGGTGGGGAGGGGAGGGACTGGAAAAAACCCACTGTTGATGCAGCTGTATCACCGTACCTGTGGCATGGAGGCAGCTGAAATTCATTGCTACCCCCAGGTGTTGCAACTGCTCTAGGCACCCTGCTGCCTTATGCCTTTTACGAGAAACTGTAACAGTGCAACAATTTGTGAATGGGTCGTGTATTTAGGATGACAGAACACAGACCAGCTGAGCACCTCACAGAAAGCCGTTTTTATGGTATTGAGATTTGTGGCTGATTGAGTAGAAGATGGAGGAATCATATTAAGCAATGCCTAATGAGAACCAGCAACAATGGGGAAAAATACACCTTTTGACAGAAATGAGTGGAAACAAACTATGACAGTAGCCAAGGAACTCCATAGTCTCCAGTGCCAAAAGTAGTAATTAGTAGAAGTTAGGACTATGCCCATTTGCCCATGGGTTTCCAGTTAAACAGAGCTCTTGTGGTTTCCCCAAATCTATGAAGTGCTATGGGAAGAATGCTGGGGTAGAAACAAAGTCAGTCATGTGGAAGAGTTCTAAAAGGAAAAAAGTACATGGGGGTTGGTGAGATTGCTATGTGTTGTCTCCAATGAATTTTAAAATTCTTGCAAATTGCAGTAAAATTTTGAACAATTTCAGTGGAAAAATAAAATGCTGTCTCCATGTCATGAAACACTCCATCGTTCTTAAGGAGTCACTTCTTAACCTGATTGGGCTGATTTGTGATGGATACAGGAATACTAGCTGTAGTCTCCTGTTTCTGACAGCTTTGGCCAAGTTTTCAGCTTTTCTTCAAGTAGGCTTTCATAACTGTAGGTCTTTTTATCAAATCTAAACCCATTTTAATTATTTTAATTGTAAGATTCATTCATTATTGAAAATCTTTTATATTTAATCTAGATTTTAAATGCAGCTACATATGCCAATTTAATGCCACAAAATAGCCTAAGAATATTCTTGGGTAGTATGTCAGCTAAATTTTATTGCAGGTCCATTAGTATTACCATTAAGTGGCTGACTAAAGGTCATAATGAATACTTATTTTTTTATATCACCCAGGAGGTACTAAGCACCGTTGGAGGCCATTTCACTACCAGCACACACGTAATACTCAACAAATTGTCAATCAGTGGATGTGTCCGTCTTAGCAAAGTAGAACTTCATGTCTGTCCAAGTATATAGCAATTCTTCTAGTCTATATTCATAATAGGCTCTAGAATTTAACAAATTATTCTTGCTAAATGTGTAGCTGTAACAATTCTTTGAGATACTGTCTGCAATTGGTAGCCACAATAATATTTCCAAAATAAAAAATCAGCACTTACCATTACTTTTCTGAGTAAGCTAACAAAGGGGAAAATATCTGTTAGGTTTCTGATACTATATCTCAAAGCAGAGGCTCTGAGTACCTGGGGACCTGGGGACCCTGACTCCCCCTCCCTGAGAAGAGGGCTGTTGCCTGAAATGTGTAAAAACTTTCCACATGTCCATCATCTTAGGCCTCCCCTGGCAAATATAAAAGTTGGCACCTATGTCTCAAGCAACACTTATAACAGCACTTCAATAGTTTTGATGCCTTGTGTATATATTGCTGACATACTTTCTATTTTTTCAATGTCTTTTCATCAATTTGGGTAGGATGTAACCCCCTTTTTCTTATTGTAAGTCTGTTTTGCAGCATTTGTTGTAAAATGTATCTCTACTCTTAACAAATGACTTCCCTGTCCTTAAAGAAGTTTTTTTTATTGCATTGGAAAATCTGTTGAAAGGAGTAGATAGGTTAAGTTACAGTATCTATTTGAACTTGCTTGACTCCGCTTTCTTGTGAAAAGAATAGATATCATATGAAGCTGGTCAGCAGGACAAGAGCCTTCATCTTCTCAGCTGTTATTTTTCATTTAATAACTTGTCCTATATTTTGTGTCCATATAGTTCAACATAACTTGCAGTAGGGAAGGCCCTGCCTTTAGAGTGCAAGGATTGGTCATTTTGAGAACTAATATCTGTCATTCCTCAGTGGATTTTAAAACTCTCTCTTATAAATGTACACAGCTGCAATGGAAAAAGGGATGACTCCTCTGTGAAAAATGTTCCAGTCCTCTTGGCTTTATTCCTTTTTGCCACTGAGAGCCTATGAAATTTCACACTACATTTCATTTCCTGTTCAGTTTCAGCAACAGCAATAGTGTATCCCACACATTTCTTATAGTGCATGTGCACCATGTTATTTAACATGAAGACATTTGGCAATGACTGACAGTTTATCTAAAATGACATATTTTCACTTCAGGGAGGTTCTCAGGAAAAATACATGATTACCATAAGTTCTTTGTGTGTGTGAGTGTGCACATATGCATATGCATACATACAGATGAACCAGCAGTTATGTATTTTGTTAATTTTTTCTGGCTTTCCCACAGACTTCCTATTTGATGTTGAGCCAGTCACTAGATATAAAAAAGCACTGTGGTCAAGGAAGTAAGAGGTCTTGATCTTTAGTCAGAGGCTCATAGGATACAGGAAAGTAGGTCTGGAAGGGATTTCATGGGCATGTCCAGATGAGCGTGCACGTGTAGTGTGTGTCACCACAGACCCATCTGTCGCGCCACACACATTGCACATGCAAGCGCTCCTCATGCTGCTAATTGGCAGCGGGGGATGAGGGGGAGGTGTTGACACTGGGAGATCCCAGTCTCAAAAAAACCCACAGTGGAAAAAAGCAGGGCGACACATGTGGTGGCACCGTTCACTGCCCAAAACCAGAGCCTGGCTGCCAGAGCCACATTCTGCCTGCTGGCCAGGCTCCCTGCTGCCTGGGAGGCCCCCAGAGCCCCAGGTAAGGCAGCTGGAGGCAGCCCATGTGTTGGCACTAGCCTCTCCTATTTCTCCTGGGACAACTTGCTGCGTGCCAGAGCACAAATGCAAGGGCATTCCCTGCCCTGTAGGAATGTGAAGACTGTTATTGAATCTCCCTTCAGTCTTTCCTTTTCCAGACTAAATAACTCTAGTTCTTTCAGCCTTTCCTCATAAGTCATGTTTCTCAAGTTTCTAATATTTTTTTTGGTATTTGCTGGAATCTGTCCACATCTTCCTTGATGCGTGGGGCCCAAAATGAGGCACATTACTCCCAGTGAGGCCTCACCAATGTTGATTAGATTGGGAGTATCACTTTCTTTGATTTGCAAAAGACACTCCTGTTCATACAACCCAGTATGCTGATAGCTCTTTGTTTTTTTTTAAGAAGCAAAAAAGAGCATGCTGTTGGTTCATATTTAGTTTATGGTCCATGGTAGCCACCAGGTTCTTCCCTGCAGTTATGCAGCTTAGCTTGTCATTCCTCAGTCTGAATTTGTGCGTGCAATTCTTCTGTCCCAAGTGCAGGACTTTGCACTTGTCCTTGTTGTATCTCATCTGATTTGTTTCAGACCATTTCATCTTTTTATCCTGGTCATTCAGGATTCTAGCCCTACCCTCCAGATGATCTGCAGTGCCATCCGGTTTCTTGCCATGGATTTCCTGGGTGCCATTTCCTAGCCATAGGTTGATCTCTGTTTCAGTTTACTCATCTGTAAAATGAAACTGAAAATGCCTTCTGCCCTTTCTCTAAGACATTTGGAAAATGGATACATTAGTTGTGATGGGAAATGCATGGTATTATGGTATGAGCACCTTAGAAAAACTTCTAAGTTAATAAGATAAATTGTTATTTGGACATAAATTAAACTAGACACAAAGTTCAGTAAGGGAAAGCAGGGGTGGGGGGAGTGAAATGGATGGAGAGAGTTAGAGAGAGGGAGGGACTTTTCTTTTGAGACAACTTTGAGACTTGACTTCAAATTTATTTTGAGTATCTATATTCATGTTTTCACAATATTTAAACACTGAGTTTTCATTTACATACAAGAATATGTTGTTCCTTTATTAAATCTACATACTGTGGTCTGAACACACTGCCTCAAAGCAGCAGTTCTACATTCATTTATACTTCATCCTCTCTAAAACATTTAGTAGCAGTTCTACACTCATTTATACTTCATCCTCTCTAAAACATTTAGGCCCCTTGCTAACTGTAAGTACTATGGAAGCCTGTATCCATAGCCAGCAAAAAGGAGAAATAATGGTTTATTAACACATTCTTATTAAACCTTTCTAAATGGCACATTTAAGATGCTTTTGTATTAATTGTATGTCACTGAGGAACAATAAACCTATATTAGCAAAAATGGAATAATTATTCCTTATTTCTGATAAGGTTTAACCACTCTGATATTTTATTTCAAATATCTGTTTATAGTTTGAATGTCTGACTCCTTTTTCTTGCCCTCTGGTTAAATGGTTCTATTATTTAATGCTTTTCTCCCCAATTTGTTGCAGCAGTGCAGTAGTTAAGTTATTAGATAGTTAACTGACAATAATTAGGCCATTATGATGATTAATGCTTATTCAGGACATTTAATTTGCATTCTATAAGCATGTGTGGGACAGCTAATTTGAAGTTATGCCAAATGCAGTATTTAGTTTTTATATACAACATTTTGCTGGCTCTCCAAATGTGAAATATTTGACAAGAATAATCGTAACCAGGTATGTGAGGTTAGCAAGTTTTCATTTCTTTCTTTAATAACAATGATGTGTTATTTAGTGAGCAAATTACCAAGTTTAAGTTTACTTGCAGTGTAAGTCTAAAGAAGAATTACTAAATTGTAGTTAATGAAATGTCAACCAAGATGCATATTCTGTCATTCTCATCCAGGTAAAAACCATCTGTCGTAGACAGCCAGCATTCTTCCAACCCTTCACAATGAAGAGGGGAAACAAGGTCATTTTTTATGAACCTTGTGATCAGGTTGCATTTATATATTTATTTTTGATTTATGAAAATGGATTAAACCACTGGGCCTGAGCCACACATACCCAATCAGCCGTTTCAGACCAATAGACAGCAAAAGAGTAAACTTCTTTGATCATGGCCACTGCCCCTCTGTTGTCCTTCCCTTAGGCAAAGCTTTGAGTAGGAGTGAGGCTTACATTTTGCCTTGTAGCCCAGAAGATTCCTTCAGCTGAGGTTCTAGCATTCAGATTTAAAACAGGATTAATGAGATTTTTGGGTCAACTGGTAAATCAAATTCTGAATCCAGGGTCTCTTTGCAAGAATTGCCCAGTTTTCAGTCACCCAGATTTGTCAGATGTTGCACAGGGCTTTCAATCAGCCAAATCTAAACTATGTGGGGACTTGCACATGAATGTCTAAACCTTCAGCTGCATCAGAAAACAAATAGGAAACTTGTGTAGGTTGATGCAAAGATATGGTGTGTGCTGTATTCTTGTCTTGTGTAACTGTTTTCTACAGCAGCTGAAGCTATCAAAGTTCTTCGGAGCAAGTACCATCTAAAGCACTGGCACTGGCTGAATTTTTTTTAAATGATTTTTTTTTTAATTGAAATTTAGACAAAATGGAAGGGAGAAGAAATTTTGATAATTTTTTCTTTCGGGCTTGTTTTATAACTACAGGAAACCCTCACTATTTGTGGGTTTGGCATTTGCAGTTTCAAATATTCGCAAATGCCAAACCCACATTTTAAGTACACTTTATACCAGGGATCAGCAACCCCCAGCACATGTATCGAGCATGGCACGTGTCCCGGGACCCGCAGAAGCCAGGAAAACTTACCGGGAGAGCAGGACGCCGCGAGGGAGGGAGAGCCCGCGCAGCTCGTTAGCCGCATCTATGTACAGCTGCAGCCGGCAGCTGATGGTGACGTCAGACGCCGGCCGGGAGATTTAAAAATGGCGGCCACCGCTCTGGAGGCAGCGGAGGGAGAGAGGAACAAACGGTGGGCAAAGCGGTCCCTGCCGTTAGCCCAGCTGGACAGGAGCTGCCGAGCCGAAGAGCTGGAGTGTCCGGTGGCCAGGAGAAGAGGCGGGATAGCTGGATCCCCAGCGGAGAGAGCCTGCGGCGCCAGAGCAGGGGAACAACAGGGGATCAAGATCACCCGGGAACATCCCAAGCTGCATGAAGTAAGTGCCGTGGCAGGGGGTACGGGAAGTGCCGAAGAGGAGGGCGAGGCCGAAGACGCACCAGGTTGGAGAGAAAGTTCGGGACGGGATCGCCGCCTAGAAGGCATTGATTGAGGAATAAAGGGGACAGCGCTGTATACCCCTTCAGGAGATGTCACTCCTGGGCAATATCATAGGGGCGCGGGTGGTAGGTCAGGGAGGTACGCCTTGTAGAGGGATCACTGTGAGGAAGCACGCAGCTGAGGGTTCAGGTGATGAATTGGTGGTGGGAAGTATCCCTTGCAATAGGGCTGGGATATCTACGCAGGTGAGGGAGGAGTCTGTTGGCACATCGCTGAGTCGGTGCAGGGAAGTGGAGACCACAGGTGGCGTGAGGCCGGGGTGTAGGGGTGGCTGGAGCCCTGTGTGTAACCAACGAGGCCAACCTGGGACACCGAGGGACCGGTGAACTGGCCCCGCCCCACTGGGATAACAGCAAAGTCGTGGCAGGCAAGAAGCGGGGTTGGTGAAGCAGGGAAGACAACCAAACTGCAGTAACACCAATGCTCGGTGCAGAGGGTGGTCACCCGAACGGGGAGCTAAACTACTAGTAGGGATCTACGAAGGCCCGTCGGGGACAGCACGCAAGGCCATTTTGCTTGGCACACTGCCACCAGCCCAGGCTCTAAGCCGCTGCTGCCAGCCACAGAGCCCAGGATGCTCCCACCAGGCAGCTGGGAGGCTGCAAGCCCTGCTCCAAGCAGACCAGGCTTCATGGGCTGGCTGCAGATGGGAGGCTGCAAACAGCTGCTCTGGGCTCCGGCATGTCGGCGCTCCGGCATGTCGGCACTCCAGCACCTTCCAAGGTAGACATTGTGGTTTTTTTGGCACTCTGGCCAAAAACATTGCCTAGCCCTGCTTTATACACTTACAGGAGCTCCTTGGGAGCTTTATGCTTGCTGCTGCCAGGCTTCTGCCACCACTGCCGTGCTCCCACTGCCACTGCTGCACTCCCGCTGCCGAAGCCATGCCCCCCCAGCCACCGGGGGCACCGTGTTCATGCGGATTTTCCCATTTGTGGGGGATACAAGAATGTATCCCCTGTGAATGGTGAAGGTTGCCTGTATTTCTATGGAATACCTTGTAGTAATTCAGTCTGGAGGTCACAGGCACCTGCATAATTCTGGGTAAAGCCACACAAAAAAGGAAAAGTTGGAACCCCATAGTCAAAGGAGTTTAAGACATTTCTGGCTATGGCCTCTGCCTAAGAACCTAGCACATGCTGGAGGTACAAGATTTTAGACTTTGGTGAGAAAGGAACAGAAACTACCTCTGAAAGTCCACCGGATGTTTCCTACTGCACATAAGCATCAAACCTGGTTTAACTGGAATGTGCTTCAGCCGGCTCATTCTTGCCAACGTTTCAGCTAGGTACTTGGGAGTCAGAAGAATGACACTGTCTGGGTCTGGAACAGCAGAGATGTCCTATGCCTGAAGAAGGGTGATTGTGCCCGAAAGCTTGTGAAGAACTTTTCCCCAGCTACTCAGTTGGTTTACTAAAAGACACTACATCTACTCAAAGAACCTTGCCTGCCTATGTCATTCGACCAACAGAGCTACAACCAAAAACCCCACTGCCTGGGTCTATTTTACAAAGAGAGGTAATAATTATTATCCATCATCATTGGTGGTACAAGAGCCTGAAGCCTGCAATATTTTTAACAAGGTTCTAAAAACCTTTTGTTGTTCACAGGAGATCAGCAGTTTCCTCTATAAAATGTCTACTAAAATGGCATGGCCACTCTTCTCACCATTTACTCTGACTAACCTCCAGAGTCACAGGCTGATACTGGAAACTGTAGGTAGTAGCTATCCCTCCTACCTTTATGTTCTCACTGAAAGGCATTTAAAGGCATCCCTGTGTTTGCTTGGTTGCCAAACCACATTCCACAGAGCCAAGCAGGGTAACCTGAACCCCTCACAGTAAAGCACAGTGAAAAAACTCTGTTGCATTTTAAAGCAGAGGCATCACACATTTCACTGGTTATCCACCATTCATGTAGGTCCTTTTAATTTTTTATATGCATCTTCCATCATTTTTACTAGTATCTCTTAGTGTTGTGGCACTAGAGGTGCAAGCCCAGAGCAGAGCACAGGGGCAATTTAAAGTCCACTGAGACTTCCACTACTGTCTACAGTGGATCTTGGATCAGGGCCAGGGTGGTTAAAATGCTGGTAGCAGGTCTACAATAATGCTCCCATTGTGGATACCACTGCTGGGGGTTGGTGAAGTGGTTGAAGATTTTAACAAACATATTAATGTAGATGAAGCCAATGACAAGCTGCGAGTTCTCTGTGGGAAGTGTTCCAGTGTAAGAACAATTGTAATTCTTTATCCATGTCTGCTGGGGTATCATATACTTTCAAGGCAGGGAAGCTGATGGAAAAAAATTGGTGCAGCGAGGTTTCCTCTGCTTTTGTATGCCGAATCACAGATTAATTTGCCCTGTACTTTATTAGTTCTGTATTCAGACACACTCCTCATGTAACTATTTTTTGAACCTGCTTCTGAAGCAGATTATTGTAAGGTTAAAAAAATTAGCCTCCTGGCATTGCAGATATATCCATTTAGTACCGCTCTAGTCATGCATTAAAAATACTTCTGATCTAATAATACTAGAGAAAATTAACTGTAAACGGAAAAAAAAAGGTAGAGCATTTGGCTTCAAACTCAATCTTACTTTTTCCATCTTAAACTTATTTAGATCAACTGCCTGATTAGTATGTTAGTAAGTAACTGCAGTATTCACCGCAGGTAAAATCATAGTTTTCTTAAGCTGGCAGATACTAGATGAAAAGGGTTCTACTAGATAGCACACCTTCGGGAATAGTCTATAAATGTCTTAAGGAGCCGTTCCTTATTTCTGATGACTCACAAATATTACACAGAAAGCAAACCTAAGCTGAACCAAAGCAACCCCCCCCCCCCCACTGTTGGAGTGCAACTGGTTGGTAAAAACCTGTTCTGCTCAGGCTACCTGCATGATAGCAATGGGTGCCTCGCTGAGAAATAATAAAACTGATGAATTGTTGCTTGAAATTTGGTTTTGAAAATGAAGATCATATTTTAAATATCAGAGTAAAATTCAAAATGTGCTTTCCAACCACCCAACTAGTGTTAAATGCAACATTTTTTTCCATTGAAAACCTAACAAATGTTTAATTTCAAATGTAATTTGAATGTTATCCCAGACGAGAGTTTTTGTGGTTAAGTTATACAGCTTTGACTAATGGGGGTCACAATACACAACCTTAAACTGCAGTGGTACTATGACCTGCCAATAGTCAATCACTTATGCTTTACAAAATATTTTTTTTCCTATTTAGGTTGTGGTCTACTACATTGTGCTGTCCTCTTTCTCAATTCTGTGCAAAGGTTCCTTGTTATTTGTGTACCGCTGATACAAGTCTTTTGTAAGCGAAAAACAAAAGAAGGCACTAGCGATTTGAATAGAGGGTGCCTGATTGATAAGCTAGTTGCAGCCAAACCTGCTCTTGCTAATTGTCTTTCAAATGCCCTCATTAATCAAACAGAGGAGTAACTCTGACGGGAAGGCTGTCACTGTTTTCATGATTTCCTACCACTCACCTCACAGTGTGAGGCCTGGCTGCATACCCAAATCATGGCCTTTAAAGCAGTTTTAATGCCTGTTTGCTGCAGAGCACACCTGGCTTTCGTGGGATGGGGGCCTGCCCAACTCCGAGGCAAGATCTGTCCCAGGAGACCAATTTAGCAGTTATTTAATGATTCATAGCTTGATGTCTGGAAATGAATGCTCCACACGATAACATACATAAACAAATTTAATTAGTTTCCCCCTTTTTTGCATAAGTAGCCACTAGTGTATTAAAGCTGCAAACAAACCAGGTAGGCTGCCGGAAAAGTCATTGAAGCTAGTTACCAGTACATCTTTGAAAAATACTTTGGTGATTTCTTTCATCTGCTATATTCATTGATGCCTGTTTGGTCCGCTCCAGAAGTTGCACTGTTAGTGTGTGAAGTAAGAGAGAAGTGGAGAGCAGAGTTGTCTTCTGCTGCACTGCCTAGATGTTGAAGTATGTAGTAAATTAGGAAAATTGGTGAACATTGTAGAATACTAGACTGTCTGCTCCAATGCAGGACCACACAATATGGAGGTCTGATAACCTTATTTAAGAAGGGAATGCTTTATTTTATTTTTTTTCTATTTGCAGTGGACATTAGAAAGTGTTTCTTTTAATACATTTGAACATGTAAGGCTGTCTTTGGATCATCTTGATCCTGGATTTGATAGACAAGGATAAAATTGTATCTTTCCAATTAAATAGAAATAAATTAACATTTTTTTGGCAAAATTTAGCATTTTATTTTGTTGTAGTTCATTTTTGACTTGTGAAATTTCATGCGACTGAAAATTCTTCAGCAACGTGTAAAATACACAAACATTAATGACCTAGTCGCATGAAAACTTAGAGATGAGTGTTCTCAGAAAGGAAGTATATTGTTACACCTGATACAGTAGAGCCCTTGGGATCCAGTCCAAACTTTTTAACCATCAGTAAGCTTTGTGAGAGGGCAAGTGATCTAAAGATATTTCATGTTAAAAATACGATAATTTATCTAGTCAAGTTAAACGAGACCCAGTTCCAGAAGAAGCAGATTCTAGGAAGATGGGGGGGGGGGGGGGGG
>NW_017729025.1:136588518-136604670 GCF_001723915.1 Gavialis gangeticus
GGGGGGGGGGGGGGGGGAGAGATGATTACATTAACAAAACAAAGATAACACTGACTCCCAGTTCTGAGAGGAGAAAGAGTTGCCTTAACTTGAGCTATGGTTTCACCTGGATGATGAAAAAGCTCATGTTCATCACTCTAGCTTTCCTTCTCCACCCCAGGTAAAAGGGGCATTTCCTGGTGGGCTGGGAACAGGGAGGCCAAAACTAGAGTGTGCAGCACTCTGGTGGATCCTAGCCAGAGCAGCACCCCATAGGGAATTGTTCATGAATCAGGCTGTCATTTGTCTATTTGGAGTTACGTAAGAGACAGTTCAGCCACTGTTGGGTAGAAGATGATGGAGCAGAAATTGGTTTAGAGCCATGTTTCCTCCTCCCCTCCCACTGCAGGTCCTGCTTTGATCACTGCTCAGCTGTTCGAGGACCAGTCACCTTGAATAACCTTGATGACTCTGGCCAATGGAAACTGCTTTATGAATTGTTTTAATTTCTTCTGTGGAACAAACTGATTTCTCCCCTAAAAGTGTTTTGTTGTGTTTATCCAAGAATTTAATTTTTCTGTCAAATCTAATATCTTGATAACTTGCCCCAGTGCTGTCCATAGATCATATATGCACATAATGTGTGTCTGTTAAATACAGTATTTCAATAATATTTTTTAAAGGAAGAGAGTTGTTGTTCTCTCTGTCATAACTGCTGTATCATGTGAAGCTTTGTACGTGGTTAGGGTGAATAATGGATTTTTTTGGTTTAATGGTTGATCCATAAAAAGGAGGCATGGGGTAGAGGGTGGGGAAGAATAACAGAATGTGTTCTTGGTTAACCCAGAATATATTTTTGTTTTATTTGACCTTTTAATTTATTTTTAATTTTTTCTATGTCTTTTTACCCATAATGATTTGCTGTTTTTGACTTGAATTCACAAATGCAGTTGACACAGCTGTTTTTTTAGAGAATAAACTATTCCTGATTTTCATCCTCAACATCCCCATAAAATGTATTAGGCACCTGAAAGTCTGCAGATACCTGTAATGTTCCCTAGGTACCTGTTTGTTTGCATTTCCAGAACTGCTGCTGCTTTGACAATTGAGTTGCCTCAGCACTTATAGCTATCTATGCTCATGTGGAATCCTCAAAGTAGGTATCTTTCTGCCTTAATCACTACAAGGCTATTATATAACAACTTGGGCTCTTCTTCCTGCCATGTAGCCAAAGAAAGTCATCCTTTTACTTCCAAAAGGGGTTAACATAGGCAATTAACTTCAAGAGCTGGTTCCAATACTGCTTCTGACTAGTCTGGGTACTTCTACATGACACTGCATTCAGGGCTGTGGATTCTGCTCTGGGTGCCAGGTGCCTAGAAGTTGGGTATTGTGGTGCTAAGTGCTATGATACCAAGCCCCTTTATGGATCTAGCCCCTAGTACAAATAAAAAAAAGTATGTCTGAAGATGCTTTGGCTGGCTAAGCCTTAGTGGGTGCCATTTTGGATGATAGGGGTTGGGCGATAGGTCACCTTTTTCCTTTTAGGACTTCCAGAAGCTGCTAACTCATTTCACCTCCATCTCCAAACAACCATTAGGGTATTTTATTTAGTCACTCTTAGTTTTCTATTATCATTACCATATTTACTTGAATCCAAGACAAAACATTTTCCTCAGTCAACTTTGGGGGGAGGGGTAACCTTGTCTTAGATTCAAGTCCCAGCCTGGAGCAGGGCCAAAGTCAGAAGTGAGCTGCCATGTGCCCTGGGTCAGGGGAACTCTCACATCAGGGGAGGGAGCATGGCAGAAGGAGGGCAGGAAAGACCATGCAGTGGAGATGGAGGGCACATGGGGTAGATCATGCACTGGAGTAGGGGGAAGGGGTGTGTGGCAGAAAACAACAGTGTGTGGCTTGGGGGGGGTGCTGGGGAGAATGTGTAGCCTGCCTCCCTCCCCAATCAACCCCCCACCCCTCAGCCACTTTCCCTACCTCACCATATACCTTCAGGTCTGGCCCCAGTTCTGGCACTGACCTGGCTCAGCCTGGAGCTGCTGCTGCAACAGGCATAGGCATGAGGAGGGCAAGGTGCAGGGGGCACATGGTGGGAGGCTGGAGGGATTGGGGAGGGCAAATGTTGGAGGTGCAATTTGCAGGGAACAGGCACAGCGTGGGCAAGAGGAGGGTGGGCAGACTTAGAGGACAAGGGGTGGGGGTCTGTCCTTTGCCCCCCACTCCCGCTGCTTCCTTCCCCATCCCAGCAGCGGGGGTGGAGACAAATTAAAGATGACCCTCCGATAGATTATATACATGGAAAATTATAATAAATTCATAATTTCCCATGTATAGAACCTAATTATTAGGCGGGGCATCTTAAATTTGAAGTCATCTTGGATTTGGGTAAATATGGTATTGATTTGTTACCAGGTGTTCAGATTTCAAAGCACTGTGGTTATTACAGCACAGCTACCAAAATAGGTACACTTTACCTGCATAGTACTAATAATGTACTAAGAACTACATAGACATGCATGATAACTGGGTCCCAGCCTCAACGAGCTTGTTGGTTTTGAGCCAAACCAGTGACATAGGAGTAAAAATTTCAATATACCCATTATTAATTCCTTGAACTATGTAGTGCCTTTTAAGTTGTATTATATAGGCACTCATAAGTACCTCTAATTACAAGTGTCAGCATGTCCATTATAAATCTCCATTTCAGGGCCTTTTATCTTAGTAATAAAAATCTGCTCTGGCGTGAAACTTGACATGAAGGTCTCAGCATGAGGGCAGGATTTTTTTTGTTCATACACGGTACTGTATGACTTACTGATTCCTTCCTTCCTTCCGATTCTATCCTGCAAAAAAAAAAATTATGATTTTTAAACTGATGGCCATTAGCTAGTATTGACAGGAGGGTGGAAGGGGAACCAAACAAAGCTAATATCATTTGAAAAGGAATGCCTCAAGCTATTTATTAATTTTTTTTCCCTTAAAAAATATTCAGTTATGTATTAATGCTCAGAGAATCTAACAACAAGTGCTCCTAGAACAGAAGTATGAACCTGTAAAGGGAGAGGAGAAATTGAGATGATGGGGCAGTTTCACAGAGCTCAGTTGTTAACATTGATTGGTTAATGTAAGTCATTATTATACGTTCTTCTAATATTTATTACAAGGTATACCATCCATAGCTCTTATCTGGCTGACGTCTATCATGCTTGGTAGATCTGTTATTCCAGGGCCCTTCTCAAGGAAAGTCTGTGTCTATTCACGTCTGCCTAATAACAAAAAATACCATGCTGCGTCAAAACGTAAGTCCATCTAACCTAATACCTTGTCTCACAGGAGCAGAGAATGCATCTGTTCCATACACTGTTTAAGGTCATATTCAATCTTGCGTGCTTAAAATTAGGTTGGCACTCTAAAAACAAAATTAGAAATCCTAAATCCATGTTTAAGATCTTCAAGAGTTGTGGGAGATGAGGTACCCTAGATTTAAAAATAGCCTGTTTTTTCAGGAGCTCAACATTAGATTTATACACCTAACTTTTAGGCATCCAAATCTGAAACTGTTTCCTACAGCTAATGAAAATGTATAGAATAGTTAGGCATCTACACTTATACAATCAAGAACTGTTTTGACTTGAAAAAAAATTATGCTGTCAATAATTACATTTTATATTCAACCACAGAGTACTTGCTGGAGACAAAAATAAGAGTTCATTTTAATCGTCATTGAGTATTTCTACAGGTGCATTAATGTGCCAGTGCTATGGCACATTAGTACCTTTAATATGAGGTACTAACTAAATGTGCAGTAGCCACGGTGCACAATTTTTTTGTGATGCTTAATGCGCAGCAGACTAATTCTACTGCATATGAGCACAGCTTTTACCGTGATGCACTGAAGCACAATAGAATTAGTCTACTGTGTATTAAGCGTCTTGTGTAGATGCGCCCACTGATGAGGAAAATTCCATGTCATTCCAATTTGACAGCAACCGCTGACTTAAAGTTAAGCATGTGTGTAAGCGGATAGAACTGCTTTCATGTGATAGCTGGAGTTTGCTTCCAAGTTAGCCAGTAGTTTTGAAATGCAGTGTCAGATTTCAGTACTATTAGATACTTCTTTGGAGAGTTCTATTTATAATGCGCTTAAAAGTTCAACAACATGAAACATAATGGGATGTCATTTATAATTTTCTAGATAATGTTTTAAATTACTAATCAATGTCTTCAATATAATTTGATAGGAGGAAATAAGTGCAATAGACTGAATACAGCAAGCTGACAAATTAAGACACCAAAGCAAATGATAGAACAGTGGTTTATTAAAACAGGGACCCTAACAGCTTCACTGGGAACCTAACTTACTCAGGATACAGGGGGTATAGAGCTATTCGAGTGGAAGGGGTTGACATTTTAAAACTGAGTTGGAGATATCTAAACGGAGATTAATTTTTAACGTGCTGATTTGTTGGCTACTTCTATCTAGGGACTTCTGGGTATATTGCAGAATATGGCCTCAAACCTGCAAAGAATATGCTTGCATAGTATAATCCAGTGCAATGGAGAGATACCTGAGCTAGCTTTAAATGAGCTAAACCAGGTAGTGGAAGCTGGTAGTGTTAGAATGACGTTGGCAGTGATGGGTCAGAAATTATGTGAAAGGCAAGGATTTTGCAGGTGATATCTTTTGGACCAGCTTCTTGGTTGGAATAAAGTTAGACAAGTTCTTAAATGCAAGGCCTTCTTCAGTGGGGCTATTCATCTGGAAAAGGATCTGGGCCTATGATTTTGAAGATAACTTGATGTAAAAACAACCTCCCTTCCCCCAATGTCAGTGTCTTCTGCCAAATTTCCAAAACAAGGTAGGGGAAAGTATGTCAAATCCACCTTTCCCACAATGTAGAATGTAAACAGATGTTGCATTTCTCCCAGCAGAAAGCCTTTGGTCCTAGGCTCCTAGCTCACACCCATTGTCCTCATGGGAGCTCCTCATGGGAGCTTGCTAGCTACTGGCTATTTATTTATCTGTTTCTACTTGACCTTTTTTCCATTCAGCTTTTCAGGACTTGGACCTTCTCCATCTTTTGTCAAATGCCTTGAGCACATTAGTAATGGTTTAATATTGGCTGTCCTCTTGGAGAGGTGCCTGTGGGCTAGCTCCCATTGATAACTACAACAGGCTTGTGAAAACAGAAATTATTATATGCCAAATCAAGGAGCAAGAAAGAAATGGATAATAGCAATAACAATTTAGGATTGTTAATTTTTTCCCCATCTTTATTGGCATGTTTGACTAGATTTTTTTGTGTTATGATATTATAAAGGACTGCAATATATTTTTCTATGACACTGAATTTTAGACTGCAGAGCTGAATATGAAAAGAAAACTTAAAAATGTGTGTATTGGGGATGTACCCATGTAATTGGGCATGAATTGTTGACCAACAGGGAAGCTTTCAGGTAGCTGCTTGATGGGTCAATGTGAAAGTAGGGAAGATATAAGAAATGGTTCCAAGCCACAACATTTAGAAATGACTTGAGTCTAAACTTTTTTAGCACTCTTATGAGTGGGCCATTTTTTTTTACTGTAGCCGTAAAACTATGCCACTGGCTCCTGCCTCTCATGTACCTTGTCTGGAGCTTTTATGACTATGCTGTGAGGCTCGGCCTCTTGAATCCACATCTGAAGCTTGTTCCCGCCGGGTGCTGAGTGCTCTGGACCCAATCCAGCAGGGCAAAAAGCATCATATCTAATATTATCATGTAAGTAGTGTCCCTGAAGTCTGCTCGAAGGACATGCCTAAGTACTTTGCCTGATGTAGCATAAAATCACAGCACATTGAGCCTCTGTTTTTAGTTATTTTATCAAATGAACTTGAATTGTGCCAGAGTGGACATGATGCATTTCATCAACTGTGCTTTTCCTCAGGATATCTGGAGACCTGCACCTCTGTTCTAATGGGAACCATGCATGGCTTTTGAGGAAATATTGAAATATGTACTAGAGAAGTTTGTATCGGGAGATATATATTCTCAAACAGCTTCATGTGATACATGTTGGGTATTGAAAGAATGGATCCTACTTTAGGTGGATAGTGTCGCTCAAATAATGGGACTGATTCTCCTCTTACATGTGGATGACAGGAAAATCAGCCCTAGGGTTGCTGTAAGAAAACCAGAAATCAGATACATAATAGCTCAGCTGAATGCTGCAGGCAGTTTTGGTGAGGAAACAGATTGCACTGTAGTTGTTTCTATAGGTCAGACCAATCATGAAGTAAATGGATAGTGTTGTACTAAATTTAGTTAAGGGGTGGAGTGAATGGAAATGAATTGATTAGTGAGACTAGTCTGGTCGGAACTCCTAATCCGATGGATACCGTGAGTTTAACTGGCCAGGTGTCCATCACCATACCAGGGTTTGATTAGTTGTTGTTTCATTTCTTGTGTGTCACTCTCCTCCAACTTTAAGTTTTCCCCTAGGTTTTTAGGTACCTTTTTTATAGTTCTCTTCTGTACGTCCCAGATACAGTTATGTCATAAATATCCACCAGTCATCTTTCACAGTGGTCGTTTTTCCTGTCAGGCTGCCTTCTGCATCCTGCTGTCTCGGATTGTTAAACCACATCCTCTTTTAATTTTTGCTGACATGGGTTATACAAAGGTCACTGTGACCTGCTGGCCTTTGCATTTTGTTAGTGTTGTTAGTTATGTCAAGGTACAAAATGGTGTTGCTTATGCTAAGCATTTTGCTAAGGCGGCTTTCAGGCCTACAGATAGAACTGAGTGAAACTTTTCAGTTCATCACATGGTTGGTCTTAGCTAATCATGAAATAAATTATTTTTGTTCTATGTATTCTGTGAAGAATACACTTGAACATATTTACAGGTATACTTGATATTTAATGTTATATTTATCATTTATTATATATTTACATTTAGTAGCGACTAGTGTTCCAGTTTTCTTAGCATTAGAAGAAATGCTTATTTTCATTTTTCTATTTTGCTTTTCCTTCTGTATCCTTTAAAGTCCTTTACACATAACTGTTTTCCCAATACACTGTCATACTAAATACATCTATTTTTAATAAGACAGAAATATTAAGGGCATACTTAAAGAACAGAGAGGCACAATTTTTAAAAAGTGTGATGTATTTATAGGCTACAGAGATAAAGTTGCTAGTTCAGACCTGGTGATGGAAACATGAAACTACACCAATGGAAGAAGACATACAATGAAAGTCTGCTGTTAACGGAAAAATATATAGAGCTGTCAACACAGTTAAATGCTAATAGACTGTGTATTAGATTATTTTTGAGGATTCTTTAGTTTTAAGGTAAAGAGTATATCAGTGTGCAGTGGTGATGATAGGTATTGCTCCGATGCAGGGGTCAGTAACATACAGCCTGCAGCCCATGGATGTGTGGCTTTAGTGGCATTTGGTGGCAGGGGGCTTTGGCTGTAGGTGCTCTTCCCTTGCTGCTATGGGGATGAGCATAGTTGGCAGCCAGGTCCTAGTACCTGCCCACCTCTGATCCATAATGGGTCATTACCAAGCGTGGCAGAAGACCAGCTTGGCTTAGCAGGAAACTCTTCAGTAAACTAAATAAAAAAGGAAGTTTATAAGAAGTGGAAACTTGGACAAATAACTAGGGAAGACTATAAGAGCATTGCTTGGGCATGTAGGGATGAAGTCAGAAAGGCCAAAGCTCAACTGGAGTTGCAGCTAGCAAGGGATGTGCAGGGTAACAAGAAGGGTTTCTACAAGTATGTTGGTAGCAAGGGGAGGATCAGAGAAAGTATGGGTCCCTTACTGAATGGAGGAGGCAACCTTGTGACAGAGGATGCAGAAAAGGCTGAAGAGCTCAATGCCTTTTTTGCCTCAGTCTTCACGAACAAGGTCAGCTCCCAAACTACTGCACCAGGCAGCACAGTTTGGGAAGGAGGTGAGCAGCCCTCAGTAGTGAAAGAACAGGTTTGGGACTACTTAGAAAAGCTGGACGTGTACAAGTCCATGGGGCTGGATGGGATGCACCCGAAGGTGCTGAGGAAGTTGGCTGATGTGATTGCAGAGCCATTGGCCATCTCTTTCAAAACTCATGGTGATCAGGAGAGGTCCTGGATGATTGGAAAAGGGCAAACATAGTGTCCATATTTAAAAAAGGGAAAAAGGAGGATCCAGGGAACTACAGACCAGTCAGCCTCACCTCAGTCCCTGGAAAAATCATGGAGCAGAGCCTCAAGGAATCCATTTTTAGCCCTTGGAAGAGGAAAAGGTGATTAGGAACAGTCAGGATGGATTCACCATGGGCAAGTCAAGCCTAACGAAGATGATTGCCTTCTATGATGAGATGACTGGCTCTGTAGAGGTGGGGAGAACAGTGGATTTGGTGCACCTTGATTTTAGCAAGACTTTTGATAAGATCTCCCACAACGTTGCTCTCCATTGCTCAAGATTGTAGGGGGGCTGTTAGGAAGGCTAAGGCAGAGATGGAACTGAGACTAGTGACCTGGATCAAGGATAACAAGAAGTCCTTTTTTAAATACATAGAGGGTAAAAAGAAGGTACCAAGTAATGTGGGGCCTCTGCAGAACATGCTTGGTAATCTGGTGGTAGCACCAAGTGACAAAGCTAATCTCTTTGACACTTTCTTTTCTTCCATTTTTCTGAACAGGGACAGGGACATTCCCCCTACTGGGAATCTGGACGGACCCAGGGGAGGCACAGCCAGGCCCAGGGTCAGTGAGGACCTAGTCAGGGAACTTCTGGAGGGACTAGACATATTCAAATCAGCAGGTTCTGACGATCTCCACCCCAGAGTGCTGAGGGAATTGGTAGAGGTCATTGCGGGACCTCTGGCACAGCTTTATGAGCACTCATGGTGCTCTGGCGAGGTGCCAGAGAACTGTAAAAGGGCCAATGTGGTCCCCATTTTCAAAAAAGGGAGGAAAGAGGACCCAGGAAACTATAGGCCCGTTAGTCTTACCTCAGTCCTGGGGAAGCTCTTTGAGAAAATTATCCAGGAGCACATCTTCAAGGGACCAGTAGGGGAGATTATGCTTAGAGGCAATCAACATGAGTTTATTAGAGGCAGTTCCTGTCAGACCAACCTGGTTGCCTTCTACGACCAGGTCACAAAAGCCCTGGATGCAGGTGTCACGGTGGACGTAGTCTTTCTGGACTTCAGCAAGGCCTTCAAGACTGTCTTTCACCCCATCCTCATTAAAAAATTAGGTGACTGTGGTGTTGATGCCTACACAGTCAGATGGGTTGCAAATTGGCTGGAGGGCCGCACCCAGAGAGTGGTGGTAGACGGGTCATTTTTGACCTGGAGGGATGTGGGCAGTGGGGTTCCTCGGGCCCCCACTGTTCAATATCTTCATCGGTGACTTGGACAAGGGGGTGAAAAGCACCTTGTTCAAGTTTGCAGATAACACTAAGATGTGGGAAAAGTGAGTATGCTAGAAGAGAGGGACAGGCTACAACTAGATCTGGACAGGTTACAGAGGTGGGTGGATGAGAATAGGATGGGTATCAATACAGACAAGTGCAAGGTATTGCACCTGGGGAGGAACAACCAGCACCATACCTACAGGCTGGGGAACTCCCTTCTTGTCAGCACAGAGGCAGAAAATGATCTTGGAGTCACTATTGATTCCAAGACGAACATGGGCCGCCAATGTGGGGATGCAGCCAGGAAGGCTAGCCACACCTTGTCATGCATCCACAGATGCATCACAAGCAGGTCCAAGGAGGTGATCCTCCCCCTCTATGTGACATTGGTCAGACCACAGTTGGAATACTGCATCCAGTTCTGGGCACTGCACTTCAGGAGGGATGTGGATAGCATAGAGAGGGTCCAGAGGAGGGCCACTTGCATGATCAGGGGGCAACAGGGTAGGCCCTATGGGGAGAGACTATGGGACCTGAACCTGTTCAGCCTACACAAAAAAAGGCTGAAAGGGGATCTGGTGGCCACCTACAAACTGGCCAAGGGGAACCAGCAGGCAGTGGGAGAGTCCCTGTTACCCCGAGCACTACCAGGAGTTACAAGGAATAACGGCCATAAGCTGAGTGAGAGTAGGTTCAAGCTAGATATCAGGAGGCGCTACTTCACAGTCAGGGTGGCTAGGAGCTGGAACCAACTTCCTAGGGAAGTGGTGCTCGCCCCTACCTTGGGATCTTCAAAAACAGGCTAGATAATCACCTAGCCGGGGTTGTTTGACCCCAGCATTCTTTCCTGCCCATGGCAGGGGGTTGGACTTGATGACCTGCTTAGGTCCCTTCCGACCCTATCAACTATGAAACTATGAAACATTGTCACTGGCAAGCTAAGGAAGTATTGGCTGGATGAATGGACTGTGCAGTGGATAGAAAACTGGCTGGAGCATCAGGCTCAGAGTGTAGTAATTGATGGCTCAATGTCTAGTTGACAGCTGGTATCAAGTGAAGTGCCCCAGGGGTTGGTTCTGGGGCTGGTTTTGTTCCTGGAAGATGGCATAGAGTGCACCCTCAGCAAGTCAGCAGATGACACCAAGCTGGAGGAAGTAGTAGATACCCTGGAAGGTAGGGTTAGGATTCAGAATGACCTAGACAAATTGATGGATTGGACCAAGAGAAATCTCATGAGGTTCAACAAGGACAAGTGCAAAGGCCTGCACTTGGGATGGAAGAATCAATCAGCCAGAATTAACCAAGTGGCTAAAGGACTTGGGGCTTACAGTGGACACTTAGGACGGAACAATCCCATGCACCAGTACAGGCCGGGGGCTGACTGGTTCGGCAGCAGCTCTGCAGAAAAGGACCTGAGGATTACAGTGGACAATAAGCTGAATGTGAGCCAGCAGTGTGCCCTTGTTGCCAGAAGGCTAACGGCATACTGGGCTGTATTGGTAGGTATGTTGCCAGTAGGTCAAGGGAAGTGATTATTCCTCTCTATTCAGCACTGGCGAGGCCACATCCGGAGTACTGTGTCCAGTTTGGGGCACCCCACTACAGAAAGGATGTGGACAAATTGGAGAGAGTCCAGCAGAGGGCAACAAAAATGGTGAGGAGGCTGAGGGACATGGCTTATGAGGAGAGGCTGATGGAACTGGGTTTATTTTATCTGGAGAAGTGGAAACTAAGAGGGGACTTAATAGCAACCTTCACCTACCAGAAAGGGGGTTCGAAAGAGGATGCCAGACTGTGTTCAGTGGGGGCAGATGACAGAACAAGGAGCAATGGTCTCAAGTTGCAGCAAGGGAAGTTTATGTTAGATATTAGGAAGAATTTTCTCACTAGGAGGGTAGTAAAACACTGGAGCAGGTTACCCAGAGAAGTGGTGGAAGCTCCATCCTTGGAGGTTTTCAAGACCTGGCTAGACAAAGCTGGACTGATCTACTTGGGGATGGTCCTGCTTTGAACGGAGGGCTGGACTGGATGAGCTCCTGAGGTCCCTTCCAACCCTGACTTTCTATGATTCTGTAATTCTGGCCTGGAGCAAGAAAAGATTGCCTACATCTGCTCTAATACTGTGTTTCTCAATCTTTTTAGACTCAAGGCATCCCCTCAACAGACTCAAAACACCTCTGCCTAACTTTTGTGAATTGAGCAGCACCCCATCTTAAAAACTACTTATTTATTACAGTGCCTACCTACTTGCAGAGGGGCCTGTAAGTATTATAAAATGGAGACAGTATGAACAGTTGCTCCCTCTTTTGATACAAAATAGCACATTTTATTTTTGTGTCACCAAACAGCTGTAAAGGCTTAAAACTAAAAATTGAAATTCCATGTGAGCCTGTCAGGGAAAAATTGCAGTTACAGATGAAAGATGCCTGTTTCATTTGGATTTGTAATAACAAAATATATGTGCTGAAAAAGCTTCATTTAAGGTTTCAGAAGAGAAGTTATAAAGTGAAAGTTAGCTCTAAAATGACAAATTGAAGAGTTATTGCTACCACTGATAGAATTAACTTCTCTTCAGGTTTTAATTTTTGGTATTGCAGTACCTCTTACTGGTTTTGAAATTAAAATTAATGAAATGAAACCTTCAGGTTGATAAGCAACAGGAGTGCAGAAACGGGCAAAAATATATTTGTTGGGGTGTGGTTTGAGACCTTCACTTGCAAGAAACTGGAATTAAACAGTGTTTGTTTGCCAGTACACTGTAAAGCCAGTAGTGTGAAAAGGGGTGGGCACCAGCCCCAGATGCTCACCTAGATAGGGCATGAGATAGAGGGTGCCATCTCTTCTCCCAGGGTGCAGTCCCTGATAGTTAAATCTCTGTGGCTACAGACAAACACATTTGTCCAGGGAGAAACCATTTTATCCCCGGACAAAATGCAGTTGTTCAGATGTTCATATGTATTATCCCATAAACCTTACCAAGATTTGTCCCAGGACATTAGGTGTTAACAGTTTGCCCGAGGACATTGCAAGGTGTGTTTGAATGGTTGTCCACTTCATTGAATCAATTGCAGGAAAGTTGCAGTGCATTCAGCTGCTCACTAAACCTTGATTGGAAAGGTAATGTGTGTAGATGCAAATTCCAGGACATTCCTGTTCTGGGACAAGCACAGGCACAACTTGTCACTGGACAAATGCAATTTCTGTTCCTCACCTGTGTGCAGCCCTTGTCTCCAGTAGCCAACTTTATGAAGACAATTTTATCATTATGGGCCAGATTCTGACATCTTTACTCATCCTGAGTAGCACCTTATTTCATGAGTAGTCCAGGGGGGCTATTTCTGGAGGAAATTGTTAAGGTTTGATTGATAAGGTTTCAGACTCTAGTCCTTCGTGACCAATCTGAAGCCCCAAGTCACGCTGATTTAGCCTTTTTGTGAGGTAGAAGGAGCTGTGCAATTTTCTCTGTGAGGGTCTTTCAAATGAAACCTTAAAAGCCTGAATTCTGCTCTGTGCAGACATTAAGGCTGTTATGCAACTTTTATTAAGGGGAGGCATTTCCCCTGTTACCCTTGTTCAGAAATTTGCATCCTCCATTTGTTGTGTTGCAGGCCAGCTGGTTGCAACCTTGTTAGCTCAGAAGCAAATATATTAAGGCAGAGATTTTCAAAGGCCTTCTGGGTACCCAAGTGTTTGAGAATGTCATGGTGAGATGCGCACTAAGCTCCATTTGTGCCTTTGAAAATGTTGGCCATATTTAATAAAGAATTTGGGGACCCATAGAATGGAGAGATGCTAAGGGGATATACCTTACTCTTTCTATTCATATTACAGTTTACTGAATCAATCAATACAGCCTGATATTATGTAATCTTCGAGTGGAATTATAGCATTGTATCTTCCATAAAGCAGGACGCTAAGGATGACAAGAAAGGGTTTGCTTTAAAAAAGGGAATAGTATAATCATTCAACCATCCTCTGATACTGCACTTCAGGTCTTTTAGGTCACAGGATTCTTTTCATGCCAAACTAATGCAAATAAAAAACAATTTAAGCATTACAGGAGCAAAAGGGCTACTCACAATTGCTTAAAATCCCTGGATAGAGTAAGGAGGAAAAATGCCAGCCCCAGTAGTATTTACTGCTTCTTGTACCATTTTCTGTTGTTCTGAGAGCCTACCAAGCATGTAATAATTAGAACTATGTGCTTGAGATCATGCTGGTTCAATGGCTTTGTACCTGAGATGATGTTTTCAGTTATAGGTGGATCAGGATTTTTTGACATTCACAGAATGACTGAATTGGCTACATGTTAAACACTCCCGCTTCCTTCCCCACATCTATTTTTGATTATCTTACATGTTTTGATGAACTTTAAAAATGGGACTTTGACTGCCTAGCATACTGAACATACCAGGGGACTTAATCCTTTCTAAAATAGAGAAAGTTGGGAGCAAAACTCCGAACTTTCACAAACTCACTGCAGGACAAAGTTCTTCCTTTTGTTGGATAGAAATTAGCAAAACAAGGCCTTTTATCCTTTTATTTAAGGGTTGCCTTCATTACCTACTGTGCCTACAAGTTGCATTATAGAAACGATGCAAGTAAGCAGGTAGCTCTTTGTAGTTTACATATAAGCATGGACAGATTTACATCTTTTTAGCTGGATGTTACACAATTCTACTTTCATTGAATCTTCCAGTATCAGTGTTACAATCTCTGACAAATCTGACAACAACTCCGTATAATTTAAAGAGGTGGAACACAAGAGATGCTGGGTGCATCTACCTCTGTGCCGGACTGCACAGTTGTTACTGCACAGTCCTAACACCACGCTTTTTTCCCCATGCTGCTGTGCAGTAGTAACAAGCTACTGCATAGTAGCTCATTGCTACCGCACAGTAGCATCAGTGCCAGAGTTCATGCCTGCCAATACTACATTGCCATAGGAATGAGCTACAATGATGCAGTGTCTCATGTAGAAGAACCCGCTGATGGTATACCACTACAAGTATTTACCTTCTCCAAAAAACAGGGTAATTAGCAGTGTCTGCATGGAGTCTCAGTCTTGTATTACTGATCAAGCTGTAAGAGGAAGGGTTAATTGGGCCACCAAGGTGGGGAGTGAGTTTTGCCTTAGTAAGAATGCTGAATAGAAGTCATATGCAATGGGCTACTGACCTTTAGACATCTTTGATCCTACCCTCTGTTAAGTGACAGCAGACTAATTCTCTTAGGCTGTGCATCATTCTCATACACTATCTTACATCTCACTTGACCCATTCTGAAATTGATCAGATAGCAAGAAAAGTACATGATCACAGATTTTGGTCCATTGTATTTAATGGTTCTAAAATGTGATCTCAGCATGGCTGTAAAACAGTCATGTGAATTGTGCTGTGGAAGTAAATTACTTTTTGGTCAGTGGAGTTCAGTCGTTAGAGAATCTGTTTATTGGAGGTAACGTTTTCTAGTTCTGAAAGGGAAAAAAGTCCCTCAAGAAAAGTGGGTATAAAGCTTAAGCTTACTATATTTTAATCCTGTGGAGGGTGTGCCTGTGTAGTTGCTGATACTTGTAATTTGGTGGGGTGGAAGAGTGTTGAAAAAGGAATGTGCTTTCAATTAGTACTGGAGCATAGAGGGCCAGAATAATTTTAAGGAGGTAGAAAATTATTATTTACCAAAAATGAGGGATTGGCTTTCCTCAGTTGCAACCGTTGGCAAATAATTCCATATGATCAGTCGATTAGGTGATAGGAAATATTATTTGTTTACATGAAAAGGGTGAAGTGTAACTATGTAGTGAGTCTGGAGTTTGAGCAGGCTGAAAGTCTTAATGTGATCCTTCCCAAACCGCAGCAGTCAAGGAGAACATTAGCTCTGAACAGACACAGTTTCAATAAGCAACCTTGTGAACTTTACTCCAAAATCATTACAGTACCAGGACACCAAAATCAATGACCCAGTGCTATAATGATTTGGAAAGACTATGAGTTTGTGTTGTATACAAGAAAAGAGAGTCCAGGGCCAGATTTCTGGTGCAGTTCCTGATTCTGCAAATATCAGATTAACTGTCTGATATATAAAAATATATGTCCAGGCAAAATCATGGTAACATTTGGTCTATTCAGATAAGTGAAACAGTCCTATATTTACATGACTAGTTTGAAAGGGTAATTGTCATATCACTAAGCAAAGATTTTCTTCATTATAGGATCACTGCATGCCAAAAGTGATCCTCATTTAGACAAAGTATTCAGTGCTGATAATTGTTTTATAGCTAGCAAATCCACAGAAAAGTTCCAGCATTTTTTTGTTTTCCTAATCTTATCTGGAGCAGAAAACTCAATCTATGGCCCTTCTGCTGCAGATGCCACAGCTGTTTGTGCTTATTTTCCCTTATATTTATTTAAAATGCACTTACGGTGAATTTACCTTAACAGATTTATGAACAGAGGGTGTAAGCATATAAAGCAATGTAGAATGATGTTTTACATTTAGAAAAGGAAACCAGAGCATTGCATTTTTAGAAGCTGGTATCTTGGACTTGACAAAGGTGCTGTAAACAGTTTGGGCATAGCATGTTTGCTGACCTAATCAGACAATGGTTCTTGTTGAATTCAAATCCTCTCCCACATTTTGTTAATGGCAGGCCAGATGGGAGAATGTACAGAGAATGGGAGAAGTCAAATAGTTTGTAGTCATAGATTCATAGATTCATAGATTAAGGGTCGGAAGGGACCTAGTAGATCTTCTAGCCCGACCCCCC
>NW_017729025.1:136609670-136613220 GCF_001723915.1 Gavialis gangeticus
GGAGACCATTAATTGAATATGTAGTCATAGATTCATAGATTCATAGATTAAGGGTCGGAAGGGACCTAGTAGATCTTCTAGCCCGACCCCCCGCCAGGGCGGGAGAACAACAAAAAACCCCAAAAAGAGAAATGGGACTCAAACGAGTCCAGCCAGGTAGGCATCCAGCCTCTTCTTAAAGACCCCCAGGGTAGGGGCCAGCACCACTTCCCTTGGAAGTCATCATTATGATAATTTTTTGTACAAACAGCAGATGAGAAGCAATGTGAATAGGCACATTAACTACAGGTAGAAGAGTAAAATATCATGTTCTTGTACATGCTGTTCCTGTACTAAAACTATTTGTACTTAATCATAATTTTCTATAAAAGAATGGCTTGATTTACAGAAAGAAATATGTAAGTGCAGGGGAGAGTCCTTCCTAGCGCTGTGTGAAGCTTCGGTCCCTGATTTGATTTGGCGGAGATTTGGCCCAATTTGGTGACTGAATCTCCGAATCCAACTTGAATCACAGGACCCTTTCACCTCCCCAGGTCGAATAAGAACCCTCCGAATCGATTTGGAGAGATTCAGAAAGATTAAGTAATTTGGGCATAGACACAGCTTTAAATGTTTTTTCTACATACCTCTAGGTAGCAGGCAGCTCATGAATGCTGCGGTGCTGGGGCACATGGAGTGTCCCACAGGGTGTAGGGGGCTTCCCAGTGCACTCGGCAGCAGACCCAGAAATAGACCAGAAGCACTTCCAGTCCACTTCTGGGTTCGCTGGGGAGCGCGCAGGCCCCCCCCCTCCTCCCCCCCGTGGCTGAGTGACTGGTGCCTCCTGGGTTGGGGGGGTACCTGGGGTCCCCCTGCGGCCAATCAATGAGCCGGAGGGGCCGGGGGGGGGCACAGTGTGCTCCCCAGAAGACCCAGAAGTGGACCAGAAGAAATCAAATCAGTGCAGTGATCTGAATCAATGAATTGCTGTCCCTGATTCGAATAGGGCCCATTTTGCACACCCCTAGTCCTCCCCTCATGACTGTATTTGTCGCATCTATTTCCCCTCAATGCTTTAGCAAATAATATTGAGGAAAGTGCATTGATATCTTTATTTATCTTACATAACCACACACCTCCACACACCCTTTGCTATACACAGGATTGTTATTCTATATGACTTGTGCCTTGAAAAGGAATGTCAGTATCAAATAAGCCTCTAATATGATTAACTTAGACACATGCAGATCTAGCATGTACAATCTGGTTGGTTTATTTTCTGTTTTCTCTCTCCTCATTCTTTTCCCTACTTATCTTTATGTTTTATTGAACTAAGTCAAATACATTCACCAGTGACCCGTTTAAAAAAAATATTGCAAAAGAGAACTTCGACTGTAGTAACTTTACTTGCTGATATGTTGCTACATTTTCCTTGAACATCATTGCCTTCTTTCTATATAAAAAACAACATTGCCTCAGATATTGCAAAATTATTCATTGTGTTCCATAGTAACGTTAAATGAAGAACTCAACAGCTGGAATACGATATGTATTCCTGTGCCAGAGGAATGAAATTGGTAGGCAATAGATGGACAGAATTGAAGCAAATTTGTAGTGAAGGAAAGCAGAAAATTATTAAGTCATTCTTTTAAAAATTGCTATTTTATACATTTACTGATCATATAACTACAGCCCATCTGACAAATTTAATTCAGTTTTAGTCTGAAATCTTGAAGACCTTTTGCTCTGCACAGTAAAGGAGGATTAATTCTTCCTTCCATAGGTCATCTGCTCTATGCTTCTGCCTCAGCTGTTCTGGCTACAGTTCTTGCTTTTAGCAAGAAAAGTGCAGTTGTTCTGTCCGAGTCATGATACAGATCTTTATGCAGTACACAGAGGAAAACATTGCTTCCCCTTCATTATTCCTTATTGCCAATTGCTACTTTTTAGTGATGTTGCTAAAACTTGAGTTTGCAATGTTTTCCCTTATTCTTTTACATGCAAATAAATTTTACTTAGGAAGGTATGGGCAGAATAAAACTCTGATTTGCTGGTTGAGACTACCTATAATTGGATAGGAACTCTGATCCTGTAAAGCTTGAAGGGCATAGATACAGGTGGCACTTAGAACATCTTGCATGCAGTTTGACCATGAAGAGGGCAAGCCTGTTAAACCAGTTTAAATCTGTCTAGAACTGTTCAAAAGTGTATCTGGAAAATCAAGCAGCATTTTGAAATGGTTCACCTTGAGCCATTCAGTGTTATATAAGGAAGCAGCACCCTCCTACCCACTGTAACAGAGAGGCGAAGACTCCTGTTACTTTAAGGCTAGGGGCAGACATTACACATAAACCGGTTTAAGTGATCAGAAACTGGTTTAAACCTGTAACAGAACATAAGTTCAGTGCACATAAACCAGTTTCAGAATGGCTGAAACCAGTCTGAGATAAACCTGGCTGAATGTAGCATCAGACTTAACTAATTTAGCTGAAACCAGTTTATGCAATGTTTGTCCCAGACCCCTTCCTTGTTTAACATAAACCAGAGTCCCCCAGCATCCAACATGTTCTCTGGGCTGGGCTCTCTGTTGCAGCCCAGCAGGGATGGCCCCGCCCCGTCCCTCTGCTCCCCAGCTGCAGCAGAGACAGGCAGGGGCGGGGGCCTGGCCAGACGCTGGCCCTAGGAAGGAGACAGGGAAGAGGTTTATTCCCCCACCTTCTTCCCTTGTCCCACTAGTGCGGACCTGCATGTCTGCTGGCTGCTCCAGTGGTGGGGTCATAGCCAGCCCTGGCAGTAGCTCTGAGTGAACTAGCCAGGGAGGGGTTTAATTTCCCCCTCCCTGTCCCACCGGCACAGATGTGGGCTGGTGTCTGCTGGGTGCTCCCCCCTCACTGCTGTAGCAGTGGGGCTGGGGTGTACCTGGGGTGGCAGGAAGTGGGGTTATTTCCCCCTTCAGCTCCCTCTGCCCCCCAGGGGACTGCAGCTGAGGTCTGCCTCCCCAACCACTGCTGCTGCCACTTGCTTTGTGCACTGAGATAAGTCATCTCCTGCCCCCTTACCTATGGGGCCCTGCTGGCTGGGCTCTGGCTGGGCCCCTGACCCTGTTGCTGGAGTGGTGAGGGGGCAGGGCCTTGATGGGGCTGCTGCAGACTGCATGCGGTGGGTGGCGACTTCAGGGCGTGGGGGGGGAGCTATAGCCCCCCCAAATCTCCCCAGCACTGTTGCTTCCACTGCCGCTCATCTGTAGCAACTTCTCCCGCCCTGTCCCTGCCTGCCGTGTGGGCCCCCTTCCCCCCACTGGCAAGAGGTTCATGCTCTGAGACACTGTGATGGGCTGCTGCCCCCATTATGGTTGCTCCCTGTTCACTGTTCCAGGGCAGGGGTGTGGGCAGAGACCAGCCGGCAAGGCCTGTTAGGTGGGGGCAGGGAGGGGGATTATTTCCATCCAGTGTCTAGCAGAGGGGACTTATCCTGCTGCTTGCTCCCTGTGAGTGGTAGTGGTGGCCAGGGAAGACAGACCCCACTGTGGTCCCCTGGTGGCAGAGGGGAGAATAACCCACTCCTTGCCCCC
>NW_017729025.1:136613320-136615408 GCF_001723915.1 Gavialis gangeticus
GGCAGAGGGGAGAATAACCCCCCCCTTGCCCCCCCCCCCCCGTCTAAGGGGCCATGCTGGTTAGCCTCTGGCCTTGCCACTGCCTTACTGTCTGCATCCCTTCCCACCCTCCTGCAGCTGCCCTTGGAGCCACCCTGAAGCAGTGAGGAGCCCTGGAGCAGTGAGGTGGGAGTGACCTTGACGGGGAAAGCAGCCCCTGTCATGGTGTCCTGGAGCATGAACCTCTTCCCAGTGGGAGGGGGCATGGTGTGGGGGGGAAAGCTGCTGCAGATGAGCAGTGACGGTGGGGTTGGGCGGGGGGTAATGACCCCCTCCGAGCCCCGATGCCATCGGTCACTGCAGTCCCTGACAGCACTGAGCCTCGCTCGTGCTTTCCCCCTCCCCACTGGGAAGAGGCTTGCGCTGCTCAGGGCAGGGGCTGCTGCCCCATTAGGGCCCTGCCCCCTCACCACTCCAGTGGCAGGGCCCTGCAGATGGAATGTCTGTGCAGTCGCAAACTGATTCGATCTAGGCAGACTGACCTGCAAAGATTGAATCAATTCAGGCTCTGGCTTTTTGAATGCCTGTCCTTAGCCTAAGGGTGAAAAAGCAGCAGAGAGAGAGTCTCAGGTGGGGAAAACTGCTTATTATAAGCTGCCAGCAAACAGGTACTTGCGGAGTTACCTGATATATGCACTTACTACAGAACTAGATGTTTTGTGATAGCACTACGGGTTAATATCTTGCATAGGAGCACAGCAGAGAACAGCAGCAGTAAGTCACTCTGAGGCTGAGCCAGGAAGCTGAATCAGAAAACACCTGTGCCAGCTCAGGGAGGCATGTGACCAGTGGGGGGTAGGGCCTGGAAGTTATATAAGCACAGGCCTTGAACCAGGAGGGTCAGTTTGGCTCTGGAGCCTGCTGAGGCAAGAGCTCCAGTGCAAGAGGCATGCAGACACTTTGCTAGCTGGCACTGGGGCTGTCCTGAGGAAGCCAAACAGAGTACTGATGCCCTATAATGGAATATTACCTGGCATAAGAGGAAGCCTTGTTATGTAAGCAGGTAGTCACTTATGTTTGGGCCCAGAGGGGGTTTAGTCTGTGTTTGTCAGAAACCTTACTCCTGGGTTACAGTTTCAAATGGTGGTTTGGGCGTGGCTACAAGGGGAGTAAGTGGGGGCTACAGTGGGGCACTAGGGGGCTTAACCTGTGAAGGGGTGTCTGAGGGGCACCTAGGGATTTAACATGTCTTTGGTGTATTTTTTTTATTGTAGCTGAAGGGTGTCTGGGGCGTTAACCAATGGCAGGGCACCTGAGGGGCTTGCTAGTGTTTGGAGCCCTGCTAGGGGCTTCATTCAAGGCTTGGATCTTCCCTTTAATTCTAAGCCTAGAGATGGAGAAAGAAAGGCTGAAACCTAGCTTGGACAGTAGCTGGACAAGGGCCAGGGGGCCCAGTGTCCAGGGAGGGCAAAGCAAGGGCCAGGGGGACCTGTGCATGAGTAAAGGATACTGGGGCCAGGGGTCTAGATGGAGCTAGAGCTAGCTTGGTGCCCAAGAGATGGTGGAGACAGCCCTAGAAGAATGAAACCAGGGCCAGTGGCCTGGAGCCCAAGAAGGGCACAGCCTGAGAGGGTGAGACTTGGGCTGGGACCCAGTCAGGCCCAGCACAGTGGGCCTAAGCTAAGGGAACCAGTAAGAGAAGAGGCTGAAGCCATGAAGGCTGAGGCCCCAACAATGGTGTGAAGTCCTGAGGTGGCCTGGTATCAGATTGGGACCAAGTACCCATTGAGGTCACTAACTAGTAACATCTGCAAGGCAGTTAGAGCCACGTAATTGGAACTTAAGGCTAACGGGTGCCCTGGGAGAACTAGCTTCCATCAAGAGGAACTGGGGCTTGCTCTAGGCCCTATAAGGCAGCTTCCCTTCTAATCAAATAATTACATCAAAGGCATGATGGGTGAGGGAAAAGGGTGCGGGCACCCTAGAGCTGGAGCAGGGTAACAGTTGCATGGCCACCAGGGGGCCTTCAAGCCATACCTAGAGGCCAAACCTGGTTATACCTGCTCACTCAATGTGAGGCATGATGGGCTGGGTGCTCACTCCTACCCC
>NW_017729025.1:136615578-136619465 GCF_001723915.1 Gavialis gangeticus
AAAAAATTTAAAAAAAAAAAAAAAAAAAACAACCTGAGATGGAATCAATTTAAGTTATGCAGTTTTCTGTAAGCACTGTAGTTTAAACAGAACACACATCTGCCCTGTCACTGGTTGGGATGGTGAATTTTAGGCTGGGTTCCCCCAATTTTAAACCAGTCTATGTGTGCAGAGCTTCTGTTCTGTTATGGGTATAGACCAGTTTCTGATCACTTATACCTGTCAAAGTATAATGTTTGCATTAGGCTCTAGTGTTGAAGCTATACCACTTCACACAATTATGAACCAGTTCCCAATCGGTGACCTTTAGGAACAGTTCAATTATTATGTGTGTTCACGTGCTTATGCTTACCTCAGTAGGATTCATATGTAAATGAGACTTCTCATGTGAATAATTTTTTATTTTTTTTATATTGCAGTAGGCCATAGCCCCTTCTATTAAGCACTGTGCAGACATTATGCAATCTTTGTCCAAAACAGCTTATAAACTAAGTATAAGACAAGGAATGGTGGTCGGATACAATGAACTGATGAGGGGAAATAAGATGACATTCTTGACACAAATTTAAGGAGGTGAAAAAGTGTTGGTATTGCCAGCCTGTTAGATACTCTGAAGACAAGTGCCAGCACAATGATCCAAGCATTACAGTGTGAACTGTAGGTGGAGGAAGGAAATCTTATTTGGAGGACTGAGTAAAACTGAAACTTAAAAGATACTTCTACACACAGATGCTGCCTAGTAGGTAAGTGTGTAGTGGGGAAGGGCTGTGGGAGAGGGAAGGGCTGTGGCAGGGCCAGATTGAGGCCCCCATGGTGAGGGAGGAAGTGGGGAAGGGGCTGTGGTGAAAGGGGCTGGGGAAGGTCATGGGAGGGTCAGAACTCAGGGCATCTCATCCAGGGCTACAGGGGACTCCTGCCACTGTGCACACTCTTGGGGCAGGCATGGGTGGCACATGCTCCTCAGATCTGTGCGTGCTGGGGCGCTGCTAGTGCGGGCTGGGCTTGGTACCCCACTGCCAGTGCCCTGGCAGCTGCACAATGCCATGTGCCTCCTGTCACCGGGTGGCCAGTGGCCTTGGCACAGCCAGCATGCAGGAGGCACGTGGTGTTGCACCATTCCTGGGGCGGTGGCAATGGGTGCAGAGCCCCAGCTCATGGTGGCAGCCTACCCTCGCCCTGCACACAGATCCAGGGGGCACGTGCCCTCCATGCCTGCCCCAGGGGTGCGCACAGTAGCCGGATGTCCCCACACCCCTGGACAAGCTGGCTGGGCTTTGACCCTCCCATTAACCACCCCAGGGCCATGTTCCCCCTTGACCTCTGCCCCACTCTCTCTGTCACTGTGGGGGCTTTAATCTGTTCCCCTTTCCCTCCCCCCATCTTTCCCCTCTACACACTTACCTGCTGGGCACTGCTCCACACGTGGCAGGGCTGGGCTGAGTTCCTGGCTGCCTGTGGGCTCCGTCTGCTCATCTGTGTGCATCCTTCCCCCCCGCTGCAGCCACAGAGAGCCTGCACCCAGGCTTCCTTGTGGCGCTCTCTGCTGCCCTATGTTTGTGGGGGCTAAGCCCCATTAACCCCAGTCTTCTGTCGCCTATAGTGTGAACATAACCAGGGTGGAATTTAGTCCTAACGTTTTCAACATATGGAGCTGTTCAGATGAAGAGCTTTGCTTCATCCTCATCTCAAGTTTAGTAGTGACAAGCAAATCTGAACATTGGCATAAAGGAGATACCAGGAATTTGGAGAGAATGTTCAAACTAAACTCAAGGCCTCGTGGAAATTATTTCTTGAATGATGCTGAAAATTTCATATTGCAAATAAAACTGACTTCAATTTTTAGTTTCTGGGACATTTGTCCCCAAATTTGTTTACAATAATTTGTTTAAAATATCAATTTAAATTTAGTGCTCTTGACTGAGAAGCATCCTTTAGGTTGAGCAGAACTGGTAAGTTTCTCTGGTCATTCTCTCTCTATATGTAAAGTCTATAAAGGACCAAAAATTGTCTGCTTCCCTTTATGGTGGCCTTTGTCAGGAAGAAGTCGGCTTGAATCCATGCTGACTCAAGCAACTAGTCCTTTAACAGGCTGACTTTATTTTGTTATATCTTGCTTGATGTAGCAGAAGATTAATTTTATCATCATAGTTGTGGCCTACGAAAATAGTACGCACATACAGTAGTTCTAATGAAATCATAGCCTGAAATAGAGGAAGTTGCAATAACTCTTTTAGCTCCAAATGGTAGGAAGGGCATAAGATTGGCACTGCAAAATTGAAAATCTCCCAAGAATAGTGCGCAAGTGTGATATTTTTAACACTATCAGAACTGAGATAGAAACATCTGTCTTCATTGTTGATATCTTTTACTTCCTGTTATTTAAGAAAACTTTGAAGAAGACAGGGAAATTAACTTTACAGGGCAAGAAAAGATGGATAAAAAATGTGGTGATATTCTTCCAAGTAGCACTAATTTTCAGTGTCCAAATGAGGTGCTACCTACATTGGACTGTTCAGATCTTCATAATAAGATAATTCCTTGTTTCTTATGTACATTGATTAGCAAGGAAATAGTAAATAGAGTTGGCACTTAAAATATTATTAGAATTTGTGTTTCATTCTCCATTAGGATGAAAAGGGATGCCCAGTTTTCATGACCTTCCACAGATTCATGTTTCAGGTGTTTGTAGTTTTAGGCAAATGTAATGATGTATACTATATTTAATTCATATTTAGGAGTTTTCTTCATGACTATTAAAGATGAAAGATCCTTCTTTAAAACAAAATCTGAGATTTTGGAGTACAACATGGCAGCTGGAAGCAAAACTGCTTTACCAACCATGGTCCATCCATCCCTTGATGAAAATTAACTCATATCCTTGATCTATGCACACAACATGGGTAAAATCCTGTGTCCACTGAAGTCGTGGAAGTATTCTTCTCGTCTTCAGAAGAGTCCAAATTTTGCCCCCTACTGTCAAGAAAGTTCAGATTCAAAATAAAAAATGCAGATTATATCCAACCATTGCTCAGTTTGAATAAGTACATGAACTTTAAGGCTTACCTGCAAATCTAAGCTTTTGGATAATGTGTTTTGGAGGGATGTTTTAGTGTTGGTGACTCACTCGCACCCACACACATTTGTACACTGGTCACAATTCTACACACTGCTCTGATGTGGAAGTTTGGTTACTTTTGCATGACAAGGTTGAAAAAGTTGCACTGGCTAAGGTCCAAGTCACCTGAGTGAGCTCAGAGAAAGTGACAGGCTGAGAAAGTAGCATCCAGTTATTTCCTTAGGGAGTCTAGGACTCTAATATTAGAGACAGTAAATGAACTACTTCAAGTATTATTCTGTAGCTTCACTCTTCAGTAATATCCTTTAACTGGCCATTATGGGGCCAGATACTGACCACATGTAAATCAGCAGGGCTCCATTGTCTTCATGGAATTGTGGCAGCTTACCCCATCTGAAATGCTGTCCCATTAGCTTTCTTTTTAAATCAGTTGTGATTTTGGATGTGGGGCTCTGACCTTATCTGGTGTAAATCATTGTAGCTGCTATTTCTAGCATAGAGTAAGAAAAAAATAAATGTCTTCACTTCTGAATGTTAAATCCAAACATCAAACTGAACAGTGAAAAATAATCAAAGTAATTAATACACACCACATTGGAAAATAATAAACAACATTATTCTTTTTGTTTGTTTTCTTTTTGAGAAAATTATCCTGGCACATGTCCATGAAGGGCCAGCAGGGCAGATTATACTTAGGGGCATCCAACATGGATTCATTAGAGGCAGGTCCTGTCAGACCAACCTGGTGGCCTTCTATGACCAGGTCACCAAATCCCTGGATGCAGGTGTCACAGTGGATATAGTCTTTCTG
>NW_017729025.1:136624465-136627253 GCF_001723915.1 Gavialis gangeticus
CGACACAGTCTCGCACCCCATCCTCATTAAAAAACTAGGAGACTGTGGTGTCGATGCCTACACAGTCAGATGGGTCACTAACTGGCTGGAGGGCTGCACCCAGAGAGTGGTGGTGGACGGGTCATTTTCGTCCTGGAGGGATGTGGGCAGTAGGGTCCCGCAGGGCTCGGTCCTTGGGCCTGCACTGTTCAACATCTTCATCAGTGACTTGGACAAAGGGGTAAAATGCACCCTGTTCAAATTTGCTGATGACACTAAGATGTGGGGAGAAGTGGGCATGCTAGAAAGAAGGAATAGGCTGCAATCGGATCTGGACAGACTACAGGGTTGGGCGGAAGAGGTCAGGATGGATTTCAAAACTGACAAGTGCAGGGTACTGCACCTGGGGAGGAAGAACCAGCAGCATACCTACAGGCTGGGGAACTCCCTTCTTGTCAGTGCAGAAGCAGAGAAGGATCTAGGAGTCATTATTGAGGCTAATATGAACATGGGCCAGCAGTGTGGGGATGCAGTCAGGAGGGCCAACCGCACCTTGTCATGCATCCACAGATGCACCTCAAGCAGGTCCAAGGAGGTGATCCTCCCTCTCTATGCAGCACTGGTCAGGCTGCAGTTGGAGTACTGCATCCAGTTCTGGGTGCTGCACTTCAGGAGGGATGTAGACAGCATGGAGAGGGTCCAGAGGAGGGCCACTCGCATGATCAGGGGACAGCAGGGCAGGCCCTATGTGGAGAGGCTACGGGACCTGAACCTGTTCAGCCTCCACAAGAGAAGGCTGAGGGGGGATCTTGTGGTTGTTTACAAACTAGTCGGGGGGGACCACCAGGCATTGGGAGAGTCCCTGTTCCCCTGAGCACTACCAGGAGTGATGAGAAATAACGGTCACAAGCTGGCAGAGGTAGATTCAGGCTAGATATCAGGAGGCGCTACTTCACAGTCAGGGCGGCTAGGATCTGGAACCAACTTCCAAGCGAAGTGGTGCTGGCTCCTACCCTGGGGGTCTTTAAGAGGAGGCTAGATGAACACCTTGCTGGGGTCGTTTGACCCCAGTACTCTTTCCTGCCATGGCAGGGGGTCAGGCTTGATGATCTGCTCGGGTCCCTTCTGACCCTACCAACTATGAAACTATAAAAATAAAGACAATTTTTAATAGACATTTTCTTTGCCTAAATTGAGTGCTATAATTTCTAGATGTCCTGTTTATTTTCAAAGCCACTGATATCATTCATGTCTCTGGAACAGACTGAGTCAAGCATTTTAATCTACAAATGGCTCCAAGTTTTTGTTGTCTGTGATTTTTTTTTTTTTAAATTAAGATTTTGTAATCTGACTCATGCAGGGCTTCTAAGAAACGGGACAAACATGGTGACCTGGGTACATTCTTTCTGCCTTTCTATTCTACTCCTATTCAGCACTTATAATGGTAATGAAGTCCAATTACAAATGCATGTGACTGCCTGTTGTAATCTGTCAGTGTGTTTCTGAAAAACCTTGTGCCAGTTCAGTATTGGTCATTAGATAATAAGGATTGATAAAACGTAAGGGGCAAAATGTTAAAAATGCTACTATCGATTAGAATGCACCTTAATAATGAAACCATGGGCCTGGGGACGAAAGCCATGGATCATTTTGACAATTCGGCCTTAGATTGTGGATGAGACAGAGTAGGGACAATTAATCCCTCAGAGCCACAAATCGCAAATAAAGTAGTTGCAGCTCATTACAACCTGACCTTGCTAAACAGCCTTGAAAACATAAATGACCTTCCAGTATTATAAAAGTTTACATTGCTAGATTGAAAAATTACTATTATTTGTAAGTTTAGGAAGCACACAACTTTAATTGTAATTGATGAAAAGAACTCTTAAGTTCACCACACTTGATGAGCCAAATTGTAAGTGTTTTATGGAACTGATGGCAAAATTTGAAAGAAATTTTGGGGAAGAATCTTAGAAGTCAAAAGTCCTGCTCTGTGCAATTAATCAATGTAAGATTGCACTACAATAGGTTACAAGAGACAATGGCTTCAATGAACTGTCTCGTAATTCCAGTTTGGGCTTTTATAAATGAACCAGCGTTGTTGGAACACTGAGGGATTACAGAAAAATACTTCTTTGTCCATTCTAGCAGTCTAGTTCCCAAAATAGGGGAATATTTTGATCAAAATTTTCCATGAAATTCCCCTGCATGCTATTTTTCAATGAGGCAGGAAAAATAAGGAGAAGGTACAGGAGATTGTTACATTTCTGTCCATTTACATGCACTGCAGAAGTACTTCAGCTAAATGGAATGTTTTGTCATGACTAATACAGATGGAAATCACAAAGCATTAAGGTAACTAACTTGTTGCGTGACTACCCAAAGATCCCATGATAAATTCACATCCTTAAGTATGGTACATAGCAGATATAATAGTGCATCTTGGATTGCATTTCCATTGAAGTAATCCAACTTGTCTGAATACTTACCAAGAAATCATATACTTTCTCTGTACTGACTGAGAAACATGGGGGTGAGTGAGTGGGAAGCTGCTGGAGAGCCGGGGGGGGATTGAGTGAGTGGGGACCTGCTGGCTGGCCAGTGAGAGGTGGCCACAGGGCAGACTTGGTGCATGCTCCTAGCCATGCTCTTGCTCACCAGCCCTCTAGCAGCAAGTCAGAGCTCTGCATTAGAGAGGGTATCAACTCTTAATGGGCAACTGCTCACAGCACCTGCTAACTTTAATACCACTTACCATTCCTTAACGTTAGCACGTGTTAATTGTAATGTGTAACAACACCCAATACTG
>NW_017729025.1:136632253-136672411 GCF_001723915.1 Gavialis gangeticus
ACATGGGGGTGAGTGAGTGGGAAGCTGCTGGAGAGCCGGGGGGGGATTGAGTGAGTGGGGACCTGCTGGCTGGCCAGTGAGAGGTGGCCACAGGGCAGACTTGGTGCATGCTCCTAGCCATGCTCTTGCTCACCAGCCCTCTAGCAGCAAGTCAGAGCTCTGCATTAGAGAGGGTATCAACTCTTAATGGGCAACTGCTCACAGCACCTGCTAACTTTAATACCACTTACCATTCCTTAACGTTAGCACGTGTTAATTGTAATGTGTAACAACACCCAAATCACCAAACACATCTTGAAGGAGGAAGGGACTTCACCCACACTTAGTTAATGTTTGTTCAGGGACTTGATTCATATCCTATTTAGATGCCTAAATCTACTTTGGTGCTGCACAACTGGAATGGGATCTGGCCTGTGGCATCTGGCATGCTGAGTCTCCCGTAATTTCAGCTAGCTTTGGATCAGACTTATGCATGATGATATACCGATGTATTCATTATTCTTTCATCCTTTGGTTTAGACAGAAATGCCGCTTCTAGAGACCCCTGATTTAATTACAAAACAAATACAATTTAACTTCCTACAGAACGCCAAACTCCCCTCTGCCAGACAATTCTGATTCCCTTTAAAAGTCTACTTCTGCACAAGTCGGTGAGACTTGCAAATACATGAGCCAGGCTGGAGCTTGGAGGTCAACAGGGTCCAGCTATTTTAGCCAAGGGGAGAAGTCTATTTTAGAGCTGAGGGATCCTCATCAAGAATGCCCCATCACCCTCCTCCACTCCTCTGAACTGGGGGGCATTCAGCTAAAGTGTCTTCACTTGCTGCAACCATAGTTGTATTGAAGGACAGATGGACTCTCAAGTAGTAATCTCCCAAGCCATTTAGGGCTGTAGATTAAAGTCAACACCTTATGTTCGGTCTGGAATCAGGTCATGGTTTGTGCCTATCCTGCAGGACCAATGATGCATCCTGATGCTGAGAAGCACTGCTTATAGAAAAGTTGCTGCATTGTCCTTAGTTTTCTAAACCAGGGTTGTTAAAGATATTATCAGGAGTATCAAAGATAGGGCTCTGCAGGCTGGACCCATCATCTGGTCTGCTGTGTTGAGGTATCTTGGTCCCGCATGCAATATGCACCACATGCTGGACTGGCCCCTTGTGCCAGATCTGACCAGATCTAGGGTGCACTGTCCAGTGCGAGGAGCAGGTCCAGCATGTGCTGCATGTGGCACCTGCACTGGACCGCAAGTTTAGCCTTATGGATAAGGGTGGCAGCTTCATATCTGAAAGAAATGGTCTTGTTCTCTTCACCATTTGATGGTGTTCTATCAGAAAAGAGTATGGTGTACTACATGAGATCAGTAGTTTTGCTCATTTAGGCATAGGAAGCCCCACAACACTTTCAGTCAATTCACTGATTCAACAGTCCCATTTCTTCTTACGTTTCTCTTAATCTCCGCACCCTGTAGAATTGAAGAATGTCAAGGACTTCCCCATAGGTGCCTATCCTATAATAAATATCTTACTGCAGCACTTTTCATGGCCCTGCACTGCTAGGTGAATATGATGAGGCAGGAGTGCTGAATGCAGCCTAATAACTGGAAGCAGAAATGGAAATCAGATGGAATAATGTGATTTATTATAAGATAAAATCATTCAACCATTCTTGTAATAAGTAGGGAAGAACAAACCCTGCTGCATGTAATTCAATAGAAAGTGCATGACCAGGGCAATTAGGTATACTGTTTTGACCCTTTTAAAACTGTTTCTTTTGTTTTAACTGTAAGCATTCAAATGTCATGTCTAACAGTGCTACAGATAATTTAGGAATGCAAAACAAAATTTTTTCTACCTTTCTTACTGAGTAGCTCCACTTAGTGGCTAACTGGATAAAACATTTTCTTTCAGAACCTGGGTGCTTTTCTTATACTATTCTGTACATTGTTCTTTGTTCAAATATCCAGAGTTCTTCCAGAGAAACGCAACAATGTGAACGTTGCAGAGACTATAGAAGACATCATAGCTTACTGACTAGAGAATGGAATTAAAATAGTTATCATTTCTGTACTGGATAGACCAATCATCATATTGTACACTGTGTCTATGCTTGTGCCTACACATGTATGCATGTTGTAGCAGATGGAGCCCTCTGTGTTATTCCTACTGGTTGCAAAGCTTTACTGTCAACTGTAAATGCAGTAGGAGCCTTGCTTGCCTTGACTGCAGTAGTGATATGCGGAGTCAGCATGCTGCCCATCACAGCTGTAGTTCTCTGTCTCTGTGGATGGTACGTTTTGCAGGGATCCTGTCAGTGACCTAACGAGCAGGGTTTGCACCCTGGGTAAACCCTGTAGGAGTGGCAGGACTGGGAGATGCAGAGGAATCTTACTCAAAACAGACCCTGGGTGCTGCTGCTACATGATCTGTCCACCCCAGCTCATGCTCTTAAAGTAGCAGCAGTATAAAGTCCATGCCTGCAAAAGCAATACTGTTTGGCTGCTATTGCTGCTGGGGTGCAGACTCTGCAGGGGTGGAGGGCAATTTGTTTCCCTTCTAAGTCGGCATCTGGAGCTGGTGCTTTTCTCGCCCACCCCTACTTGTGCTACTGCGGTGTACATTAGGCCTACTCAGAGAATGTCTACCAGACTGAGTCCCTTGGGAACTCAGGCAGATGAATACCTACTTTCTGGATCCCGAGGTAGCTTAGGTGTGGCTAGGCACTTAGCCAAGATAGGGATACTTCTAGGCACTTCAGTTGGTGTTATGCCTCTGAAATGAGATTGCCTGTGGAATCTAGGATGCCTCCAGAGAAACTCTGGAGGCCAAGAAGGCACCTGATATACAAATGCTTGTCAGTCACTTGGCTGGAGCCTCTTTTTCTTGCTCAGTATGTCAGTGAATGCTCTAGTTTTTTCCAGATGTGAAAGCTGTATTTCCTTGTGCATGGGTGAGTGTGACCCCATTCCTTTCTTTCAGCTCTTTCTGTTAATCCCTGTGATGCTTAGGCTGCTAGTGGCTGCACTGAATTTTACCAATATCGGGGAGTGGGAGAATGTCTGTTCACCAGGGCCCCCCAAGGTAAGGCTAGGCCTAATGGCCATAAATTGCTAGAAGACCGCTTTAAATTAGATGCAATGAAAAAATTCTTTACAACTCAAGTATCCAGGATCTGGAATAGACTCCCCCAGAAGTGATACAATCACCTACTCTAAATACTGTCAAAACACATCTGGATGCTCACCTGGCTGGGCTCATTGATCCCAGCAATCTCTCCTGCCAAAGTGAGAGTCCCTTCCAGCCCTTAACATCTATGAATCTCTGAATTGTGCATGTGGGATTTGGGCTCTATGGGGTGCTTTCTCACGTAGGGCACTAGCTGAGGTAGGCACTAGATGTTTCATGATTGACTGAATTTGATACACTACGTTTTTTCCCCTTGGTCTCTCTAATCCCCCATATGTGACTCTTGTAATTGAAGACCAGAGGCTGTGGGTTCTGTAGCTAAGGCAGATGGCTAGTTGGTGGCTCTGGTCAGACATATGATCATATTTCCTGCATGGTTAGGAGCTGAAAGGAGACTTCCATGTGGGTGTGGCTCTTGCAGCTCTGAGATGGGGTCATCAGCTTCCCACGTAGTCTGTCAAAGATTTTTAAGACTTATAAATACCATTGCTAGTCTGCCTGCTACCAGTGACAGTATAATCTTTACTTAATTCCAGAAGCAGAGCTAACTATTTTAGCATTTTTCACAGAGCAGGGGCAGAGGGGATTATACTGAGTGAAGGAGAACAGGGGGGCTGGAGGCTCTGACCACAAGGACTGGGAGCAGAACTCCCCTTGTCAGCTTCACGCCCCAAAACCTATGGAGTTAACCCTCTCACAGGCAGCACAGAATTAGATTTAGAACCAGGTTATTGAAGCCTATATTTGGTGGTGGCTATGACAGAACTAATACACTAGCTGTTGGGTGGACACTTCCCCCTGCAGCAGTAGTCTCTCTCATGGGGGACACGGAGTGGCATGGACAAGGATATTCTTGCCCCAGCTCCACGGGGCTGCAGCTTCCAGCTTTTTGCTGCAGTTCTGGTGCCCGTCTTTGGTCAGTGCCAGGGGTTTGTGCCCCCCTCACCCACCTTTAGTTAGTGCCAAATTCTGGGTCTTTGCCCAGTTGCATCTTATATTTTTATTGTTTCCCACCTCTTCAGTGTCTGCAGTTAGATTCACACTTCTGAACTTGGACATAATCATATCCTTATGTCCTTTGCTGCTTTGAATTGTTATAGTACTGTATGGGCTTAAGAAGATTTTTTTGGCGTTTCTTGATGTGAAATTTCAAACATTTGTGCTGAAATTTTACATGCTTAGACAGATTTTTTTTTTTGTTCATTTGTTTGAAAACTTCAGCAGAAATTAGTTAGCTTTTCCTGGAATAAGATTAGGAGGAAACACACTGTTTGGCCCATCTCTGTTAAAAATCAATCAATCAATCTGATAATCATGTAGCTGAGAAACTGTAGTACAATGGTGCTTAACCTTTTTGCTGGGGGTGGGGGAGGAGCAGATGGGCAGTGCCTGGTCTATCTGCAGGTTGAATCTGGCTGGTGGTCCTGATCCAGCACCTAGGACAGGCATGGCTTGTGGAGAGGAGCAGGGAGTAGCCTGGCCCTGATCCAGCCATGTGGGGGAAAGGAGACATGGCCCAAGCCCTGATTCAGCTGTGCAAGGGGAAGGAGTGTGGCCAAGCCCCATGGAGAGAAGGGGCATGGCCCCCCATGCAGAGGAAAGTGGATGTGGCCTGGCCCCAATTTGGTCGTGTGTGGGGAGGGGGCATGGCCTGGCTCCAACCTGCTATGTAGGGCTTGGGAATTTGGCAGAAAAGGAGGGTAGCAGTATTAATTGCCAGTGCTCCCCTGCCGCCAAATTTCCTGACCTGTGGGGAGCCCCATGGGCCAGATGGTTTAATGATGGTGAGACCAGGACTGTATGAGCAAGGAGACTGGGAGAAGAATGGGATGAGGAGTCTGAGCTGGGGGATGGGGATTAGTAATTAGGGGTGAGGAAGAAGACTGGGGCCAGAGACTGACTGGGCAAGGACATAGGAGTAAGGACAAGGACCCAGTATGGAGCATAAGAGTTCTGGGCTGCACAAATGCAGAGGGGGGGCGAAGAATTTAAGGAGAGGGGTACATGGAAAGAGATGGGCGCAAAAGTGGTCTCTGTCCTTTAGAGAGCAGTCTGCTCCAGAGATTGGCATGCATCCCCAAAATCCCAAGTCCCTGCATTTCTGTGGCAGAAGTGTGTACTTCATCTTCCTTTTGCTTCTGGACTAGATATAACATAATATTGCTATTATAGGTTACCCTATTAGGTAAAGTGGCAGAGATCACTGCTATGGATCCAAAGAGTCCAACCCAGCTGGTGACTTGTGTTAGTATCAGTACAATTCCTTAAGATGAAACTTACATGTTTTAAGGTTCATTAAAACACAAGTGCACTCTCACATGTGCACACCACTAGCTAGGTGGTTACACAGAAAACTACATTTAAAAATGTAAGTGTGCAAAATCAAGTGCTTAGAAGTTGGGAAGTGCTAAAATTAAGATGGTCTATGAAACTTTAGTTTGTCTCCTTTGTGTGGATATATCAGAAATCAGCCCTTATTAACTAGACTTTTTCCCTGCACAGGAGGTACAACTCATTCAGTTCACAGCATGAATGACCATCTATTCAAAATGTGGTGCAATAGATAGCCCTGTGCTTTATTTATTATACACTGTTCAAGGCCAGGACTGAAAACAGTTTTAATTTCTTCATGGGTTTTCCTGTGAAGCTGTGCTCTACAGTATCTGACTGCCTCACAAACAGTAATGATTTGATTGTCAAAACACTCCTCTGAGGTGAGTGGGTATTATAATTCCCATTTCACAGATGGGGAATGCAGGTATATAGAGATTGAGGTCAAAAGTATTTATTAATTTTGGCTGCCCAGTTTGAAATAGTCCATGACCTGATTTTTAAAAGTGTATTAGGTAATACTTTATGTTCAAATCACAGCTCTCGTTGCCTTCTGCTGTAGCTGTGAGTGGTTAGGTCTTTTGCAAATCAGATGCCACGTCTTAAATTGATCATCCAGAAAATGAAGAGGACTTGACAATTATTGCAAAAATTAGGGTTTAAATAATGTGTCTAGCATCCCATAAAAACTCCGTGGTGGGAATCATAGAATAGACTTTGCCAGGGCAGAATATAGCCATCTTAACCATAAGACCATATTTTCTTCATCTGCAGTTCTTTGCCTCATTCATTACAATTTCTGCAAAAAAGTATTCAAGAGTCTTAAAGGACAAAAACCTCATTTACCAGACAGCCCTACTGCAACCCAGGCCATGGTCCATACAGTGCTCTGAATGAGGTAGGGATCTTATGGGGAAAAAAAGACACTCCCTTGCAATTAAACTCTGTATCATAATGTATACACACAAGGGGACTGAATCAAGGTTGCATAGGCAATCTTAATTATAGCATTTCTTAACTTTTAAGTGCTTGACTTTGCAACCTTAATGTTCTTTTAATGTACTTTCTGTGTGCATAATATATCTCAGTTTTCCACTCGTAAAAAATGCTAACAGGCTGCAGTCTACGCATACTTTCATAAAAATTCTGAGTTTAGCTTTCTGAACAGGTTTTTGAAATCAATACAGAGAGAGCCACTAACAGGAGGTAAACTACAAACCACAAACACTTTCAATAGGATAGCTCTTTTTATATAACATTTGATATCATTTTCACAGCATGATCTCTACTTTCATACTGTGATAGCTTTTACCTGGAGTTTAGATGATTCATTTTTGTAGTGGATACTTAACTTTTATATGAGGAAAATGCAAGAGAAGCCAGCACAGCATTAAATGAACTATAGTTGCAGCATTAAAAGACTATGGTACAGTAATAATGTAGAATGCTCAGATCCTTGCAATCATATTGGGCTGGACTCAGGAATGCTCTATTGATTCGTAAGTGCCAAGATATACAGGGGAGGAATTTTCTTCTCCAATTTTTGACTCCCACAATTCAATTAAAAAAGTGGATTGGGTAATCAGGGCTTGTTTATGAATAGTTAAATCTCCTTTAAGGATTCTGTCTGAGAATTAATGATGGTGCCTTACTTGCAAAGGTCTTTGAGACTCACACAGCTATATAGCTGTTTCTCCCTGTCACTTACCTGCTTGGAGATACAGATAGCCTAGTGTCTGCATTGAACATGTGCCATTATTGCTTGTGCAAATACCCTGATGCACGTGTGTGTGTGTGTGCTGGGGGGGGGCTTTACTTTAATTTAAATGGTGGCTATTGTTTGTTCCAAGACCTGCTTCTTGGGCTGTTCATGGAGTACATGAAATTGAGACCGTTTTTGTTGAGGTTGCTTGGGCTTCTCTGCCAAGCCTCTGTTTTCACATGCTCATAACTTCTGACTAATTAGTTGTTGGTGACTTTTCTATGCTTGGTCTCAGCCCAAAGTTGTTTTTTAAAGATGAATCAATCTGTTTGCTGATTACTGAATAATGTAAAAGGTGGTTGGGGGGTGGTGATGGTGAAACAACACACTCCTTCTGCTGTTTGTTGTTGAAAGTTTTAAAAATGTCTGAGGGTATCTAGAACTGAGAGCAGACCATAAGGACTCTGAATTGTTCTTGTTGCTCTAACTTCTACTCCATAATGGCTGGTACATCAATATTTCATTTAATTTGATCTCCCATTTAACACATGCATAAAAGGTCTCTTCTCTGACCTAGATGGCCATGATTAAAAAGGAGGGTTAATACAAGTCACCTGCTATTACAAAATTGTCAAAATCAAGACTGTTTATCTGAAATCATCTCTTCAATGCCAAGAGTGTTGAAAGCAAGAGGAAAAATGTTACTAAGCTTTGTTGACTTTCACTAAGGGTCAAAGGGTTGGCAGAGCTGGGTTGACTGCTATTTTATCCAAATTATTGTTTGTCAGCCCCTAATTGTAACTGTTGATGAAACTGAATCCTCTTGAGCTTTTCACAAGCTTTTAACCAGTTGAAAACTGACCTAATTTGTCAGGAGCTGAACACCTTCCAAGATCTGCATAGTGCTCATTTGGATGCTCAGCGCCTCAAAAGATCAGGCTCCCTGCCCCTACTTGCTCTAACTTTCAATATTTTGTACGTCATTTTTAAATGAATGAGCCAGTTGCTCGAGTACTACCAACTTAGGTAAAGAAAGGTGCTAGCATGCTGGAAAGTAGCTACCTTTGCCGATTATAGTTTCATAGTTTCATGGTTTCTAGGGTCGGAAGGGACCTGAGAAGATCATCTAGTCCGACCCCCTGCCATGGCAGGAAAGAGTACTGGGGTCAAACCCCAGCAAGGTGTTCATCTAACCTCTTCTTAAAAACCCCAGGGTAGGAGCCTGCACCACCTCCCTTGGAAGTTGGTTCCAGACCCTAGCCGCCCTGACCATGAAATAGCGCCTTCTGATGTCTAACCTAAATCTACCCTCTGCTAGCTTGTGACCGTTGTTCCTGGTTACTCCTGGCTGTGCTCAGGGGAACAGTGACTCCCCCAATACCTTCTGATCCCCCCTGACCAGTTTGTAACAGTTTTATCTCCTGTACTTCTCTGTGCTGAGCAGCATACTGTGTGGAATCAATATTTCTGCAGCTCCCTGAGGTTTTTAATTCATATTTTTAGAAAGCCTTGCATTTTTATTCCTCAGGATGAGCACTACACAAACTCAAATATTGTCTCACAAATGAATATTTAAGGGATGCTACTTGTCCTCACGTGTGCATGAGTTTATTCCCAAAAGATGACCTAGGTTTTCTTTTGAGCCAAAAGGCCTAAGGGAGCATCTGTAAGATTTTGCTCCCCTTCCAAAGCGTGATTATCCTTGGACCTGATGTTTCTCTGGATGAGACTCTGGAGAGAGACCTGTATGGGTCTTTTTCCCCAAAAGGAACATTTTGCACTATAATGCATGACTTAGCTTGTTTTGCTGCCTAAGAATTGCATATCTAAAGTCATTTCTAGAAGGCTAGGTTACTTCTAACTTTAACTGGAATAGCATTCTAAAGCCACCTTACATAATGTTTTATTTGTATTATGGTAGTGTATAGAGAATCCTAGTCAAGGTCATGGCCTCATTGTACTAGCTGCTGTAAAAATGCATTATGAGAGTTGTTCGTCAGAAAGTGCCATAACTCCTAGAAAGACTGTTGGTTGTATATATATTTATACTTGCTAATGTAAGGGCTGGAATAGATGTGAGGATCCTATCCGTGAAACTGCTCTGGATTACACTTGTAAGGGAGTCAGTGCAAACACTCAAAAACCCAATAGTAACTTTGTTTCTGCAAACAACAAAACTGTCTTGGCATCTTATGACAGATTTTACCCTGTCTTTGTTTCTTGGTCTTCAAAGGAAAATAATATCAATTTCCTCTAACATTCTGAAATTGCGAAAGTTCAACCATATCCTTCTGCCTGCATAAAATGACGAATATATATTTAACGTAATTAAGCACTACTTTAAAAAAAAAAAATCAGGCTCCTGGGATGAGCAGAAGGCTTATATTTGCAATACCTTATTTGGGAATGGAGCAGGAAGCAAATTACTAAATGAAAACATTAGAAGGCATGACAGTGTTGATGTTAAACCTACTTATAACAACACTGAAAAGCAGAGATCTTTTTTTCCTCAGCCCACCACTGAATCTCCTTCCTAGTCTGACTTTCTGGCTTCCCAACACTCTCTCTTGAGATGCATCCATGCTGAAATTATCCTTTTCCCCACACTGCTCTAGCCTCATCACTTTCCCCCTTTGAAGACCTTCTCCTCACTTTCTCCATTGCATGCAAGCTTTTATCCTGCCTCTCAAGGCCTTGTACAATTTGCCCGAACTGAAGTAGGAAATATTAAAAGTCACCATTACCAGACACCACAGAATCTTCTGTTGCAGGGTGTCCTTCCAGGTGTGGCTGCAAAGCCCCTGGAATCACTGCAGACCTCGTTTTCTGGGCAATCACCCCTTCAGTCACCCACCACGCCTTGATGTCTTATTTTTATTTGAGAGAAGTTCCCCCAGTGCTTCCCCAATTGCTCTCTCAAAATGAACACCAGGTACCCATAGTGGGATCCTAACTTGTGGGATAATTGCATGGCTCTGTTCCTGCCCTGCACTATGCCTCGCAGATGGCATCCTCATTGCTGTTCATCTTCACTTAGCTCCTCCTCTGGGGTTCTTGGGCTCGCTCTGGTTCCATACTCTCAGCCTCTCAGTAGGCTCCAGACCCCTCCCTGGGTCCAGATCCTAGGAACCTCCTCCTCCCCTTAGTTCCTCCACAAACCTCCAAATTGCTTTAGGTGTTACCTTCCATGTGGACCTGCTGGAGCTGGAGCTGCAACCATCCTGCTGAGGTGGTGTTCTCTCAGTAGGCTCCTAGATGTTGTTATCGGCTTCTCCTAAGGCCTGAGCTTATACCTGCTCTAAGCCCAGGCCTCCTCCTGAGTCAGGTGCCTATTTCTATCAGACTTAGTCTCATGTACTGGCTCCCTGGGTGGGCTGACTCCCAGTTAGCCCTGGCCTGCACTTGCCAATGGCCTTTTAGGTTGCCTGACTGCTTAAAATGGCAGGCACCCCAGGTGCCCTGCCATGCTTACCAGATAAAATGCAGATATTTCCCCTTCTGAGATGTTTTAATAGTGCCCCTGTATGTTCTGTGCTTCAGTGCTGCCCCTCTCATTCCTCTTGCTCCTCCTTCAGCCATCATTGTCCCACTACTGCATTTATATATATTTTTTCACACAGACCACTAAACTTGGAGCTCCCTCTTGTGGATCCTATAACCAACCTTACAGAAGTGACCTGCTCTATTTTGAGTTTCAGGGCCACCTAATGAATTATTTGTATGTGAACTGTCAGCATCGAATGCTTGAGGTAAGACCAGGATTGTGTCATATACATTTGTACAGAGCCAACCAGAGTAGTAAAAATAGTAGAAAGTCTTCACTCTTTTAAGTCCACTGGTGTCTTATGTGTTTATAAGCCTCTTTGAGGTGCAGTCAGGTTGCACCATCTTTTATACCACCTGAGGACCCGTACCACTGTATTTAAAATACATTTCTAAAATGACTATTCATAATAGGCATTCTTGTTATTGTCAGGAATAACCACAATCCACCAACAGAGCTTTGATAAGTATTTAAAATCCTGGAAACTTGATTTAAGGAGGCTTAAGATATTAAGGTATCAGGCATATACTCCCTCCTACTATATGGTGTTCAGGTGAACCAATATGTGTAGGAAGTTAGAAGAAGGGGAACTGCACAGACAAGAATGGCAGACGTGTAGGAACTTCATGTCTCATTGAATGGCCAGTGGTATTTGGGAACTCTGCTCAAGTGGTTTGGTGTGGGACATAAAAAGGGGCCAGGTGTCAATGCAGCTGTATCAGTTACCAGAGCTGAAAACTGCTACCTCAAGGGCAGATGAAAAAATGTAAGAACTGGTGCTTTAAATGCTAATATTGAGGAGGGACAGTGTATGAAGCAAAAAAGTACTACAAGTCACTGCTATGAGAAGCGCTTTGTAATACCCCTTCTGTAGGTTTAGTACACTGCAGCAGGAGCTTGGGATGCTAGCCAGCAGGCTAATAGCAAAGACAACATGGTAGTAACAAAAGAAATGCTATTGGTGTTTTAGAGAAACTGGGTGGAGAAGGAGCATTTGCAGGGTGGATCTTGGCCTTTGGAAAGTGACTTTCCATTAAGAAATAACTACCATTATACATGCTTCTCCTCCTGCTTCTGGTTGCTTCCCTTCCTGGAGTGGACACTGCAGCTTTGCAGTAAAATGCATTCAACCCTGGGGGTCAGCACGCTCCTTCTGTCTCATTCTGTGCATGTGGGGACCAACATCCAGGCTCGTGGGAATTGAAGGTGGCCAGGGGAAGTAATCAAAGTTTTGAAATCCAAGCATCCATTCCGTGAGACTTCAATCAGCCATCTTAAACCATGAATGGGTCAAGGATGCTCCCCACAAAAAGCCTTTGATTTATTAGACTTCCTTTTATGATTAAAACTGCCTTACTTTAGTAATCTCTTTCAATCTGAAGCCACCATTTTACCTGAATAAATTAGGACTTGGGTCTCTGGCCATATTTGTGTTTTACCAAGAAAGACTTTACAGAGTCTGCAACTTCCTAAATTACAGAAAATATAGAGTAAATTAAGAAGCTACTTTTCAAGCTTCACTCGAGATACTTGCTCAGACCCTCAGGCTAAGTTCTGTTCTCAGTTGTATACAAGACTGGTGTTGATGTTAAAGATATTGATGCATGTGCATCAAAGGGCAGTACTTGGCCTTGAGTGTTTTTCATCTACTGTGAGCATATGCAGATCCTCAATTAATTGAACAAGAGAACCTTTGCCACATGAGCATTACCATCTCTAGGAGTGCTTTCACTGTCTTTTATTAAAACTAATTGAAAAAATCATCAACATTCTGAGCTGAATCAGTGTTCATAATAGGAACATTGTGATAAAGTTGATGAAAAGTCAGACAGTTTAGTTTAAGATCAGCAATGACCCTAGTCACAACATTTAGGGCCAGACAGCTACTGTGCATTCCTTAAATTTCAGGCATATTTGGAGTTTGAGGTTTGTCTATAAAGGATAGGGGTAATTGCAAATTGGAATCTGGGTTGAGATAAAATTTTGCTCATATTAGAAGAGGCTAAATACTGACTGGCCAATATTGCCACCTTTCTGGGTTGATCAAGATGGGATAAGGCTCTTCAAAGTAATTTGTCCATCTAGTTGTACATACTGGGTGCATCTATACATAAATGTTAATGCCAAGTAATAAACTCTGGTGCATAGAGCACCAGTTTCTTGCTCCCAGGTGCTATGTTTAAACATTGAGCCACGTCAAAGTAGTCCTGGCTGGCAGGGGGCCCAGAGGGTCAGCCTGCCAACTCAAGGCTGCTCTGACATGGCTCAGTGTGCTGTGGAGGGGCTGGCTGGGGCACAAGGGTGCTCCAGTACAGGATTAACCAACAAGCAGCCCCTGCACAGAAGCACTCTCATGCACCAGCTAGCCAGCTCAGCATCTACTCTGTACTGCTGCACATGAAAAAAAACTCCACAGCAGGACAGTACTTGTATTCACGAGTACTAACCTGCTGTAGAGTTTACCAGTTTCCTGTGGCCTAATAATGCCGCACATGTAGATGTGAGATGTTTACTGTGGAGCTAATTAGACAACTCCATGGTAAACCTGTCATGTAGACGCACCCAGTACGGTGTAATTGGTGGCACAGACTAGCACAGCACTGAGGTTATAGGGATGTAATTACAAGCAGAAAATTTCTCAGTTTCCAGAGAACTCACTAGATGATATATTTAGTAAATCAGCCATACGGATTGTGACAATGGAGAATCATAATGTCATTAGTTAAGGGACCCAGTTTCAATCTACCCCACATTTTCTGCCACTTGCTAGCTATATTCAAACACTTAGTGTAAGTTTCCCCTAACAAGTCTTCTTGTGAAAGAGTTGTTGATTAATGAATAATTCTGCGACTGAGGAAGCTTTACCAGAGGCACCCTGAGCACCGATAACCAGACTGATTTCCAGTCAGAATAAGAGAAGTGGTCATTATGGGTGTATTCCCCTTCCATTCTCCCCTTTTTATTTTGTCAAGAGCAATCCCTTGTCTCACCATAAGGAAAATCCTCCCTCAGGCAGAACAGCTGACAGCGACTCCTTAATCTGCTGATTGTGATCCCAGCAGCGTCCTGGGTAAAGAAAGGAACAAGCATATCTGAGCATTAACAAACTGAGTTGCAGCATTTCCCTGGATTTAAAATAATTGTCTTTTAAAAGATTTAAGCATGAGCAGGTGTTTATGTAAATTATGACTGTTTGATTTGCTTAATAGTGCCATTTTTTCCCCTTTCTCCTATTATTTGTATTGCTATTTAGCTTGTGGCTTCCAGCTGTGATCCAGATTTACAATCAAGCCATTGTTTTTAGTCAAGTTCATCTAAAGGTAACATTTTATCTAATAGACTCTAATAATGACATCTGTATTTTTCTTCACCCAAAACTCATGAGCTCAAGTGAAAGGGTTTTGCATTTAAAAGGAAAAATAACAGGCTGAAGAAAGTAACAATAGAGATGGCGTAACCAGCTTAACATGTTCAATGGAGTATAGCAGTTGACATGCTGAAAATACAGCTAGAAACTACAGTTAGAAACTACTGTTGCATTAAGTATATTTAACTGTAACTTAAGATATTTCTTTGAACTGGGACTACTTGCATTCGGCCTGAGTAATTTTGGGCGGACTAAGCAGGTATATTGTAATTTACATGCTGAACTGTTTAGGTTCCATATCTCTGACATTATGCAACAGGGGCTGGTAACCCAGCCCTACCATGGACCATACCTCCTTAGCGATCAGCAGATGCTGTAAAGGGTTTAGATAAAAAAGGATAGGCACTAGGATCCTGGGGATGCTACCCAGTGATGTATTGACTGGGGAGGGGGTCATACCTCTGGGCACTGTCTTGGTACAGGGTGCAGGCCGGGCCCTCCAGGGGGACTACATGGTTCCCCAGCAGCGCTTCAGGTTTGGCTGCTGGCGTTTCTGGGCTCGGTGATCCGCTGCCGGGGGACCCTTCCTCCCCCCGCTCAGTGACTGGCTACAGATGTGGTGGGGGGGAGAAGGGGAGACACAAATGCAAGCATTGGCGCACAGGTGCCGGAGACCCACGGTACGTCACTGATGCTACCTCTGTTGCATCAGGCAGAATAAAACCAACATGGCAGGCAATAGGACCATGCTGCTGTGGTTGGAGCATGCTGCTGGTTCCTTGAGCTGCTGTGGGTTGGGTCTAGTCTCTCTGTGGGCCAGATGACCATATGTTGCCAACCCCTGTTACACAACACACATGCATGCATGCACACAAACAGAACCACTTGCTGGTGGGTGGTTGATGACCTCAGAGATACCTTGGCTGTTAGTTGATGCTAATGTGTATGGTGAACTGGACCTACATCTATGTAGCACAGGGACCTGTGCTTAGGAAAGAGTGTGCCACTTTTGTAGACTTCCAGTCTTAAAGCTAGCTGGGGGCTGGCTTGATTTTTGGTGCAAGTTCGCTTTTCTAACTTGAGTCCAGGGGTCCATGGCCCTGGCACCTATTCTGGTAACTTTAGTGGTTGTTGGTGGAAGTGGTGGTATGCTATGGCCATCTTTCACTTCCCTCGTACTGTCCTATGTTGCATAGTGAGGGAGTGGCACAGAGTAAGTTATCTAGCTCTAAAACATCTGAAGCTTTCCCTGTGCAATAGTAATGCTATTATAGCCAAATAAATCCATGTGATGACTCTGCTTCCTGTGTGTGATCCAAATAGGTCTTAGTAGTGTTGCGCCTTAGAACTTTATTGTTTAAAATTAATTCTCTTGTCCAGTTGTTTCCTTTTGCATTTGAAAAATGGTTGATGTGTGCATATGGGGCCAAACAATGGTGAACTCAAAGGCACACAGACAATTTGAAATTTACAGTGACAATGGGAGTTATAAATGTACAGGAGAAGAAACATCAGGAGTTGAGCAAGACTGAGCAAAGAGCGGTCTGTGAACTCTTCCATGCCTGAAATAGTCCTTGGAGATACAGTGACTCAGCAGGGTAAATATACAAGAGAGAGCTCTCTCTGCTTTCTTCTTGGTACTGTTCTACAAGAGCAATATATTATACTCCCAGTATGTTGACTCAGTTACATATGACCAGGCAGGATGGACTCCATTGTAGTTGCCAGTTCCACTGACTTAAATGGGACTACTTGTGTGGGGATCCCAGTTCTGGTTTATTGAGGGGCTTAGGAAAATGGCTTAAATGGTTAAGATTGCTGGTTTACATAGGATAGCCATAGAGAGGAAGGAACGTATGTCGTGGCTGAAGTGCTTTTGTCCTTCAACTATTTATTTTGACTTACACTTTGATGGGGCATTTCCATGTAGAAGAATTATTCTGATAGGAAGGCTCTACCGATACATACATTCAGCCCTTGGCTTTTTTAATGAAGATTATTGTTTGCTAATATGGCACCGTTATGCTTATTTAAATACAGTTTATGTTTACTGAAATTTCCTTCTTGGTTTATTTTCATGTGTTTGACTGTTTTGGGTATGAAATGAGGCTGCACCAGGCATAGTGGTTTTATTTCAAAGGTATTAGTATATGTTTTGGTTTATGTGAATTCTCTATGTCCACATTTTTTTTACCATTTGTTAATAGCAACAACAACAATAATTGATTTACTTCCGTGTAGCAATTGTGAAACTGAGACAGTGTTTTAGTTGTCTGTGGCAGAACCAGGAACGTATAAAACCCAGATCTCCTGATTTCCACATCTGTACTTTAACCACAAATTCCTACAACACCAGGCAAGCTAAGCACTGTAAAACTCCCCTGCAGAACACTAGTGATATAACTTATATCCTCATTTTAAAGTCTATTTCCACTGAACTGGGTATCTTAGAATTATTAATCATGCTCAATTATACCAACTGGTCATTTTACAATATTGATGGTAATGCAGTATGGGGGAGGTAAGCTCTTGGTGACCGGAACTTTCTTATTTTATTTCCTGTACATTTCCAAGTGCAAATAGTTAGAGGTTAATGAACATTAATAATAACTAATAATCAGTATTTTGGGTTCAACTAAACACATTTTCACCCATGTTGTCTGGGAACATTTCAAAACTTTTGTTTTTGTAAGCCCTAACTGTGGTTGCCCAGAGAGATAGGAAATACAACGGAGGATATGACCTTTCTGAATGTTTTCTTATCAAAAAGCGTAAGTACTGTATGTCCCGCTAAGCTGCTTCAATAGAACCTTGTCAAGTTATCACATTACTCGACATGTTACTGATAATGAATACATAAGAGCTTTAGATATTGAAGGCTCAGAGGAAATAAATAAGATTTACTGCAAAACTGTTCAACATACATACCAAGGCCACATTTTTTTCCATGTGGGTTGTCTGCTGCTTTTGGTGCACTGGATAACAAAATGATGCAAGTCAGTTGCTTAAAAATTCAAGTGTTGTTTTCACGGCCATGTGTCTCCTGTTGGGGGAACTTGATCACAGGGGTAGTATCAATCCCATGCCCCAAAACTGCCAGCCATTTCCTTTTCTTACACTGTAGGGCTCCTTGTGGTATTCCTTACTGATGGAAAAGCAGAGAATAAGGGATGATCTATATTCACTTTAATATTTTGACCTGATCATAGGCTCTATATATCCCCTCCTGCCTCATGAAACCATCTCTTTCATATTTTTATCAAACTCCATCTGGAAAGCTGTTTGGTTTCTTGCCTACACTACTCCTGCTAGAAGCCTGTTGCAGAACTTCACTCTTCTGATGGTTAGAAATCTTTTGATTTCTAGCATACATTTATTTATGGCCAGTTTGTTTTTGTGCTACAGTTTTGCTTCTAGTTTAAATTACTCTTTCCCCTCGCTGATATTTAGTCTCTATATATACTTACGGAGAGCCATCAAGTTGCTACTCAGGCTGCTAGACTAAACACACAAAGCTCATGTAGCCTCCACTCCTAAGAGAGCCTCTCTACTCCCTTGATTGTCCTGTAGCCCTTCTCTGCACCTGTTCCAGTTAGGAAAATTAGTTCAGTTTGAGTGTGGGTGACCCAACAATATGTAGTAGTCTAGATGAGGTCTCACCAGTGCACTATGCAGTGGAACTAATTCTATTTCTACAGGAGCTACTTGTCTTGATGCATCTTAGGATCACGTTTGCCCTTTTCACAGCTCTATCACATCGGCAGCTTGTAGCCATCCAGTGATCATGCAGGTCCTTCTCTACTTCAGACATTTCTAACTGATTAGCTCCTATCTCACAGCAGAAGGTTGCTGTTGTTCCTGAAGTGCATGACCTTCTGTTACATACTAATGAATTTCATCCAAATTCCTATTATTCTAGTCCCCAGGAGCATCTGTTTCTTTCTGTGTGTTATTCCACTCTTCCTCTGTATTAACCATGCTTCCTACCTTTGTCATCAGCACATTTCTACATCTTGTGCTAACATCATTAAACAAAATCACTCCCAATACTGATCCCTGAGGATCTTAGCTAGTAACCCACTTCCAACCTGATACTTCCCCTTTCAGTATGCCCATTTATGTTTCCATGGGTGGATCTGGGATTTTTTGAAAGGAGGTGTGGAAGCAACAACTCAGCACTTCCCATGGTGGGCAGACTGTGCTGTGGAAGCGGCAGCCACAACTTTTTTTTTTTAAGTCCTCCAATCGGGTAAGACTCCCATTCCCCTCCTTTTCTTCCCCTCCCCCCATTTTCAGTGTCCCGTCCCCTGCCTGCTACTGCCACTGTCCCCAGTTGATGGGAGGATAAGAGGGCTTTAAAAGCTCTAGAGCCTTTCCTGCCCCACTCTAGCTGAACTAAGTAGTGGACAGCAACAGTGGCAGGGTGGACTCCTTCTCTCTGCTTGGTGCTCCTGGGGGGTTCCCTGCCAGCCCAGGAGCAAGGGTGGGATATGTGAAACTGCTGGCCGCCACCACGGCTCTCCCAATTCTCCCAATTCATTTCATATGGGAGAGGGGCTCCAGAGCCACTGCAACTGGGCTTAGCAGGGAACAACAGCAGCAATAGGTGTGTTCAATTGCTCCATGCTTGGAAAGGGCAGGTATATGGAGAGTGGAGGGACAGGATTGTTACCTGATTTGGGGACTTAGAAGGTCCACAACTACTGGTCCTGCAGCACAGTCTGAAAGGGGGTATGTCCTTGCCATTGCACCCCCTCTGGATCTGCCCCTGGCTGTTTCTCATTGCTTTGCACATTTCATCTATTAATTTACATCTTCTGTTGCTTAACTAATTGTTTTCCTTGTGGCATTGCATCACATGATGAATGGTTTGCAGTTTTGATGAATTAGGATTTGTTGACAAATTTCTGGGCAGTTCTAGTTTTGGAGAATCGCTGTCATTATTGGGTTCCAATCTGGCTTCTTTCTTTCAAATAACATAGACTCTAGAATATGTGTATTATGATATTCCTGTGAAATACTTCGGGATCAAATGGATAGTAGATTTTCACAGAACCTAGGAGTAATTATGCCCTCAAAATAAGGGTTAGGTGGGACTTAAAGTGATATAGAGGTTTCATGCTAGTAATTGGCATAGGCGTGAATTTCAGTCAGGAACTCTACATTTGCATTTATATAGTTTTGGAGTGGTCCTTGTTAGTTGGTTTTATGCCATATTTGTGTCCACAAAATGAGTATCTCACGTGTACCCTAAATTTAGCACCCTTGGTTGATGATGCTTCACTTCACATTTACTATTGAGTGAACGTGTGTTCTTTGTACCTGGGCAAAAATAGTTAATGGTGCTGATGTGGCTTTCTCAGATAATTAGTTGCAAGGGAGCTCCAGTACTCTGGACTCACAGTTCTTGACTGATACTAAGAATTAATTCAGTGCAAGGTTGGGGGCTTTTTTTTTTGCACTTGTGATAGTTTTTTGGCAATCTTCTCATTTGGTCCGCACAAATTCTGACACAAAATGCTTTTAAGAATTTTACAGCTAACTTATAAATGTCTATATGCATTTTGGATCTTCCTTCATTTCCAAAATATGAATGTTTTGTGCCCTGGATTTCTAATCCTGTAGAAATGTCAGACTGAACTGATGAAGTCCTCAAGTGAAGCTGAGACTGAGATTTACTCAGCTCTAAACGACAGGATGTTGTATTTAGTAGGTTGAGATATATTTCCAACATGCATTTTCTATTTTGCAACCAACCCAAATGCATGTTTTTATGTAAATGATCAATCAAAGAAAATAGGACTGTATACATGAAGGATTCTACTCTGGTTCTGTCATTCAGGGATGACCAATGTATATGAATGGGCAGTCTTTCAGTCAGACCTGTGGCATTTTCAGAGTAGAGGGGTTTTTTACATGTATAAAACAATCACTTGTAGGCTACTGCATATAACTGATCAGGAGAAAAGTGGGAAGCACTATTGCAGCACAGTGGCTCCCAGTGGCTGTAAGCAATGATATCTAACAATGCCCCAAGGAGCTAGTTAAAAAGTGCCTCACAGACTCAGAAAAGCACTTTAATGTAACTGCATTAGAAAGCTGTCAGTTGCTTGTTGGGCAAAACGGACTTTTTGCTCAGTAAGGATTATTGAAACATTTGTTACATAGTAATTTGGAAATCATAATAAAACAATTCTAATTTTATTTCCCCCAGCAAGCAAGTAATGGGGCTAGTGTACAGAACAACTAGAAAGCATGCTATAATGCTTTGCAATCTTGTTCATTCTCCTAATTGGGACAGCAGGGGATAGACCCCATAGGTTGCTTTTTTTTAAGGTCCTTTTCAGGAAAAAAGTTGTCAAAGGAGTAGGTGGAAGATAACTGATTTGTATCTCATACACTTCAAATACTTGGTATACTGGGAAAATGCATGTCTAGTTATATTCAAGACACTAACTACATCCCCTTGAAGTGATAATGCTCAATAAAATAGCTGACTTTATCAGAACTCTGCCATGGAACAAAATCCATTGCAAAATGACATTAAATAGATGTTAAAATGACCTGTTAGGTCATTTAGTCCATATATTGGAAAAGCAGAGTTATTCCTACAAGTACTCTCCAAAACTTCATCTAGTCCAATGGAAGAGAGACTGGCGTAAGACTCACTTAAAGCAGATAAAGAAAACACAAATACAAAACTGTGTATTGTCAAGGTATTATTTTTGACTAGCTTTATATTCTCTCTCTTGCATTCTGACTCCCCTTGTGAATGCTCTTTGGAACTTGAAATGCTGAAATTTGATCCAAATACTGCACAGAAGTTTCAAGCCGCCATTAAAGAGCTGGTGGATAAGCAGTAGGAGCATGCAAGGGTCCTGACATACAAATCTTGATGTATTGAAATACGTGATTGGGTTTTAAATATGCATCTGTGATTTTTTGTTTGTTTGTTTGTTTTTTTTTAAAAAGATTTTGAGATCTATAAAATAAAATGGAAAGACAATAGTAACAGTGTGATGCCTTCTTTGTGTCAAGTTAAGGTTAGGCCTAGAGCTGGTCACATATTGCAAAATAGTGGTCACACACATTGATTCATATTCCCTCCCCCTCTTTGTTAAAAACATTTGAATTTGACTAGGTTTTGTATGTGAACAAGAACCAGACATTAAGCAGTTGATTAGCTCAAGGCCCAACATAAAGAAAAAGAATCGGATATATGACATAAAGACTGAAATCAGGTGTACTATACAAACTTTCATAAACAATGACCTTAGAAATGAGAAAAAATAAATGGACTGGGAAATTCAGAAATCTGATGGACAGACTTGTTTTTAGGGATTTAAACTGACAAGTTGCCCTTTGTGATGAGCAGAGTAAATACCTATTCCCCAACCAAATTCCCGACAAAGGTGAAGTTTTCTCCCTTGAAAAAGCACTGATTGGGAAATTCATTTAAAAAAGTGTGATGTACAAAACATTGTTGGAGAGCTTTTGTTGTTTGTAGGCAGTGGAGAGAAGGGCAGGGTGGCTGAAGGATCAGTTTACTGCACCATATATGCCAATTTACATCCTCATTGATAGAGCGGCAAAGAAAAGGCAAAAGTGAGAAGGCAAATCAATCTTTCTTCTGTTCTGAATCACTCCAAGGTATAAGAGTAGAAAGCAGGCAAAATTTTCTGGAGGAAAACTTGATACAGAACCATGCAAGATCCAGAAAGGCAGTTGATGATAAGTTGCCTCCAAAATGGAGTAGTCTATTAGGCTAAAAACAGACAGCAGGCTTGGTTCAGATTTGAGCGTTTTATCTTGCAGCCAACCTCAGACTTAATGCGGGACAATGGGCTTGTCCCTCTGTAAGTAAATGATCTGAAATAACACTTTGCCTTGGAACAATCATGGCTAATTCAAGCCAATTGCCATTTAAGCCTCCTGTATAAATGACTCTGCCAGTTCTGTTTTGATGGAAGTCATATCCAGACCAATCAGTGCTGCATTCAACCAGTTGTCTGTTTTTAGCTTCATAAACATTTCAGAAGCAAGACCTCCTTAACAGTATTTCAGATATGAAAATGGCTTTGCCTTTTGTGTGACTTTAGGAAGACTATGACCACTGAAGATAAACAAAACTTCAGAGGTTAAGGATTAATTATTTGTTTATATATTTGTAACATATTGGGGGGCAGGGAAGGGTTCTGGTTAAGTCATTGTGGGAATGACAGGTCTGTTGGAGTTCTAGCTCTTGGAGTATGAAACAGATGGCTAAAAAAACCCCAAACAAAACAACCCTATACCTTTTTGTGCATATCTGGATTGAATTCTACAAGACACTCCAGGACTTAGAGCAAACCAGTTGGGAGCTAAGGTACATCAAGTAACATTTAACCAGTTGCATGTACTTTTTCTGACATATTTGTGAGGAAGATAAATGCATGTCTAAAGCAATTGAACATTTCCCTTGATTATAGCAAATGGTATGTTTCTTTTCCCTCTTGAGATGTAATAGGAATATCAATGTTGTACATTTCATATAAAAAACCTTAAGTTTGCTGAAAGATGAAACACATTTAGTGGAATTGTTATCTCAGTTATGGTAAAGTACCATTATAGTTAAATTCATAGGCACAGAATTGTAAGTACTGAGCATTCAGTTGCTCACTATGAATCCAATCAACTCTCTGCATAGTACTCATACATCCAAAATCCAGATGCACTTGGAAACTGAGAGGCTGGTGATCAGGAGTTCATAAAGACCACTAAATCTCTAAGCATAGCCAGGTGATGCCTCTTATCAAAGGTAACAACTGTCTCAATAAACTCAGAGGATGGAATTTTAAGTCAGGATAAAAAGTTATATAAGAGAACAAAAAGAGAGAGAGAGAGAGAGTGAGAAAGCAAGAGAGAACCAGCTCAGGAAAAATAATCCTGGGAAGTGTGTCCAATTTTTCTAACATTTCTAATAACTGATTTCAGCAGGGTAGCGTGGGTGTAACTAAAAGTAGAATTTGTCTCCAATAGGGTTTTGAATAGTGTGTTAAGTAGCTGTTTTATTTCAGAAATGTAAATATGTAAAACAGATGCCAAAGTATTTCCTTTGATATGGAATGGGAAAGAAAAAAGAATCCATTTTTCTCTTTTCAGCCAACAATAGTTCTGCGTTTTTTAGGGCTTCAGGTTAAAATAAAGTAGGAAGCAGTTTTCTCACCTTGCAAAAATGTTTAAGATTGCATATATTTCCCTGTTCTGCCTACGGAGGAAATTGAGCTCTTTTCTGAGTGCGAGACAATCATAACCACAGCCAAGTAGCAGCAGCAGCCAACAGCCTGGCCTGAGCTGAGGAAGAGGGGACAGCTCCCAGGCCCTAAGGAAGATTAGTTCAATTGGCTCCTCTGCCTATTCAGAGCAGAGACTCAGTCTCACCAACTCCTGCAAATGTGTATATTCAATAGCAGGCCTGTGACTGCTGTAGTTTTTGTGAACTTTTGCCAGGGGAAAAATAAAGATGGGAGAAAATGCATGAAAATGCAAAAATAATTGGAAAATGATCTATTATGTAACATTGATTATATAAAGAAGACAATTACCCATATTCTGTGTGTAAGCAATTTTTAAAAACACACTTAGGAATATTAAGCTTTGCTTCAAAAAGTTTGAAAGGCAGAGCCAGGAAATTTTACAATTGCACTAAGCTATGAATTATTGTATTAAATATATTTTAAGATATATATTTGCTCTTACCTAGATTTGCTCTTACCTACAGCAAAACCTCAGATTTTTTTCTGAAAATCTTTCATAATTTTTTTCTAAAAAAAAATTATTAGTTTCACACCTTGTTAAGCAGAGAACCTCCAGGAAACTTTGCTTTTTTCTGTGGAATTCTGCCTATTTAGAGGATTTGGGCATTTGTATGCCTAATAGACTGCCAAGACTTCCTGTGACATCTTACCATTGCCATCCTAGTTATGGCAATGAAGTCACATCAAAGCCTCAGAGTTTTGCAGCACCTTTCGGAGTCATTTCAGAGTCACAATAGGTAATAGTCAATTGGTAGTCATAGCACATCACAGACATTTCACATTCATAATGCACTGCAGTCACTTCTTTGGGAGATCATAGGCTTGTTAGAGGATCATTACTACTTCATAGTTAAAATTGTGCTTGCATTGTATAGTGTTCTTCTGTATCCTATGGATTTGCAGATTTTCTTTTGATATTAAATTTCCCTTTGTCTTTTTCTGTAAATAGAGTCAGAAGGTCAGGTAGCATATTTATATATAAATCTATTTTACCACTTGACCTTCTGACTATTTTTTATTTACAGGAGAAAACACACTTATATTTCTCGGAGAACAGAAAACACCATTATGATTTCTGCCCATATATTCATTCAGATTGTCTGTTCTATGCTTGAGGCATTGATGGAAAATTCATTGCAAAATATGTTGTGAGAAATTACATATTATATGTGATAATCACCTGGGCTGAGGACCAGAGATGCAATATTTGCAGTTTGCAATTTTATTCAGATTTCAGAGCTAGCTGCACCTAGAATTTAACCATTGTGCATGTTTGTTTAAAACAAAAATATCATGCGTCATTGGGGAGTCATCCACCAGAATGGCACTGTGTTTTAGTACTTGCATGATTACATTTTGTTGGCTAAAAGTTGCTAGAAGACCAGTTTTACATGATGGTTAAACCACATTTCTACAATATGCCATATTTTCTCACATATAATATGCCCTGGAATAAGATACTCACCTTGTTTATGAAAGGCAGGATGAAGACAAACAATGTAAGTAATAGCAGCAGCTGCCAGTGAACCAAGCCTGCTTGTTGCTCTGCTCCCTGTGGATTGCATGAAGACTTTACTTTTTGCTTTCCCTGAAAAGTGGCGGAAACTGCACTTACTGCATCTCCTTACGTATAACGTGCACTTCAATCTTTAGCAGCTAGTTCTGGGGGAAAAGGTACATATTGCATGCCAGAAAATATGGTTGTTTAGGATTGTGTCACCTATTCTTATTCACAAGCCTACACAAAGAATGGTCTTCGCCACTGAGAAGAGTCGCATACCATATACTCTGATATGTTAGTATCATCCTAGTTATAGACTCTGTAATAAAGATGCTAGTTACAGACTGAGACACGGATCAGATGGGGATTGTAGTTTTTCTTGCCTCAATGTGTGTGAGTTTGGGGGAGGTTGTTTCTATTTCTGGTGAAAGTTTTAGAAAAATGAAAAGCTTGTTTTAAAATTGCATGAAAAAATTAATTTAGGCTCTTTTAGCTTAATTATCTGAACCAAGCATCTTTAACTGTGCTTGTACATATTTTTTGGGGAGCCTGTGCAGTTTTTTTGAAGAATAAATGCCTTAAAATCAGGATATTGCAAGATGTCAGAGTTGGTAACAATAGACTACGGGCACAACCTTACAAGATTCCCACCTACAATGGCAGTTGAACATCTGATGTGATGAAGCGTTAACTGTACAATATGACATAAGACTAATTAGAGTCACAATGGATACTATAATAGAACTTTTAGATTGTATATGCTTAAAAGAATGCTAATTTTTCATTTTTAGGAATTCACAGTATTTTTTCTGTATCTAACAATTTTTTAAAATCAACTCAAGGCTCAGATTACTGTTCTAGGATCTCCAAACTTTCTTGGAGAATTTAATAGCGAATAATATCCCTGTTACAGAATTCTAACAAGAACAAACCCATCGAATGGATGTGTTTCTTTATTAAATTCTACAGGTTTCAGAGTAATTTCCATAGAAGCCTATTAGAGTTGTACACAGCGCTACTGGTTTCAGCCTATTAAATCCTACAGGACTTTTGATAATTTACTGTTTATGACAGAGCCTAGTTGTTGTTTCTTAGTTTAGTTATTCCACCACTCTTTCCTCAGTATTCTGTTCACCTTTTAATGACTGGGTTTCATTTATTGAGATTCACTTGTTTCTTGCATCCATCCCAAGGGAGGAGCTCGTGGGAACTGGGAGGCAGGTCATTCTCAGCGACAGGCTCCTGGCTTTCGGATTCACTCCTGCCAGAAATCTGTCTGAGCCTGAATCTGACTAGGGTTAGGAAGCACTGTAAAATGCACTTCTTTGTTCAAGTCTTCCACTAAACGGCAGGCACTGGAATTTCACTTGGCAATTAGTATCCTGGCTACCCTTTTCAGGGTAGTTCTATAGCTTTTTCAATTGCTAGGAGGGACATCAAGCATATTTTTGTGGCACTTTAGGCTATTGCTACATTATGTAAAGTGCACCCAGGTACTGCATTGATGGTCCCTTTATACATGCATTTGATGTGATTGGGTGATTGCTTTTTAGTATTATTTTTTAAAAGGGAGTCTTTCAGTTAATATGATTTTTGAAAGGGTATTAAGCCTGAAAAATAGGCAAAGAAATAAGTTATATTGTTGGATTAGCTATTTAAAAATCTATATTTTGACTTTTAATGATTTCTCTCCTTTTATTACTCCTGAGAAGTGCTACCACTCCAGAATAAAGGGAGAGTAGATTTTTTAAAATATAGTTTATTGTTTTGCCTCGGGAACAAATTTTACAATTAAGGATATGAGATCTCCTCTCTTTTATCTTCCATTTAGAACAGAATAGAATTTGGATTTAAATACTGACTTTATCCCTCAAGGTATTTTAAAGCTCTTTACAAAAAACTGTGTCAGATATAGGTAGAAGTGCAGCAGCCACTAGGCATTGAACAACAGGTCGGTGCCTTGGGCCTTAGCTAATTTCTTTGAGTAGTGCTGCCCTGGGCACCAAGCTTATCCTCCACCTCTTTTTAAAAAAGGACTCTGTTTAATATTGCCTTAGTATCCAAAAGCACGTGGGCTTATTAAAAGGATGGCACACAACATTGCAGAACCTCCAAGTTTCTTCACTTGCAACAGGATGCCAAGTCCTGATGAGAATCTTGAATACTCTTTTGGCCATGATTGAAAGGCCTCTTCTGTCCAACCCACTCTTTCCTTTCAGTTTAGTGGCTCTTGGTTTCAGCCCTAATGGAGAAACTGGGTGTATCAACACTACTCAGTTATAGTACCAGGCAGAGCCATACTGTGCCACATCAAGCTTGTTACACATGCGCTACCTCCTGAACTAAAAGTAATACAGGCACTGCTTGTGTGCCAGTAACCCTCCCTTTCAGGTTATTGGCAAATGCCTAGCACAACACGTGGGCAGCTATACTATATTAGTTCCAGGAAGAAGGGCACATGGCATGTCTTCAGATGCATCCACTTGCATCTGAATTATGCTTATAATGGTTTAGGGATAAGTGTAATGTAGGGGTGCCAGTAGTCTTAGTGCTGACTGACTGGAATATGAGATGTCATGAATATTATTTTTGCTAATACTGATAGTACTATTTACTTGTATTCTCTGAGTGTTAGGCACTGTTGTCCACAGCCACAGAAAGATGCTGAAAAGGCAGTAGTTAATGCAGGGGTTTCACATAGGCATGGAGTTTGTTCGTTCTGCAGATCACTTAGGGTGTACGCAAGTGTTCAGTTCAAATGGCTAAACGGCAGCCATTCTGCAAATTGATCGGAATCCCAACTACTTGTGAGCTGTGCGCATGTTCCTGGAGCAGCATGGACTGGTTACACTGGCAAAGGTCCACAGCCAGGGGTCCCAGGGAGCTCTGTGGGCTCTTCTGTCTGATGGAGCTTGATGGAGGCAGGTAAGTGTGCTGGACAGTAGGGCTGTGTGAAGCTTCGGTCGCTGATTCAATTCGGAGGAGATTTGGCCCGATTTGGTGGCCAAATCTCAAAATCAAATCAGGAGACCCATTAATCTCTCTGAATCAAATCGAAAGCCTCCAAACTGGTTTGGAGAGATTTGATGATTCGGCCACAGACACAGCTTTATATGTTTTTTTCTACATACCTCAAGGTACCAGGAGGCTCGTGAATGCTGCACTGCTGGGGTGCATGAAGCATCCCACAGGAGAGCGGGGGGTCCCCCACACACACTTAGCGGTGGACCTGGAAGTGGACCAGAAGCACTTCCAGTCCACTTCCAGGTTCGCTGCTGAGCACACAGGGCCCCCCCCCCCCTTTTCTGCCCTGCCATCTCAGCATTCACAAGATGTGCCTGCTACCTTGAGGTATGTAGAAAAAACATTTAAAGCTGCAGGGCTGCCAGGGAAAGACCTTGAGAAATTCTCTTGGGCACCTGCCAGGCACTCCTTAGTCAACCATGCTCTAGTCAGTCCTAGAGTTTCCCAAGGCATATAAGTGGTCAGTGGGGGAGCACCTGGCAGCTGTATACCCTGCAAGACTCTGGGGTTTGGAGGAAGCATGCCTGATCAGGGCAGCCGCATGTGCCAGGGGAGTTCAGTGCTGGGTATAGTGCCACTAGCCAAGGAGTGGAATATCCCAGGGCATGTAGCTGTCAGGTGCTCCTGTCCAGCCAGGTTCCTGCCAGCCCCTGAATCTCCAGGACATGTCACCTGGGGTCTGCATCTAGTTCAGCATCTAGGCCTGGGTGTTGAAAGTGGGGTCTTGTATTGGGGGGCATAGTTGCCTTGGCTCCCATGTTCACTTGAAGCCCTGTACTTTGGCACAGGGCTGTAGAAAGGGCTGGGTTTGTGGTCCCAATGCTGACAGAGGGAGGGGCTTGCTGTGTCTTTGGCTGCAACACTAGAGTGCAGCCCAGATCAGAGCATCCTTTTAAGAGTGGGTTGTGGGCAATAAAACTATGGGATTGGGGAAGTCAGTGTGCAATTGATTGGGATAGTGTGCAAGTGTTCATTCAAATGCACCCCAATATATTAGCAATCCAATATGGTCCAACGTGGTTGAGATTTCCACAGTGTCAATCCTTTTTAAAGCAAATCAAGTGCTGTGAACACTTGCACACACCACACTTCAGCCAGTGGAATTGTGATTCCCACAGTTGAAATGAATTTGTATCATACCTTTAGGTATGATGGTAACTATGAACATGGGGTGAGCTCATAAGGATACTGTGCATGTGCATTTTCAGGATTGGGACCTTGAGAAGAGGTTTGTATGAGGATGTAGTGAATTTCTGGACCATTTTAGGGAAAGCATTGTAGGAGTGACAAATGCAGAGGGGGACAGATTAAAGTTGGCATTGTAGGCAAAGTAGAGATGCAGAGGTTGGTACAATAAGGCTCAAGGGGTAGCCAGGAAGGAAAGAGCAGGTTGAGGATGAACAGTTTGCATTTGCTAGAGGAAAAGAAGGAATTTCATAGTTTTATAGTTTCATAGTTGTTAGGGTTGGAAGGGACCTCAACAGATCATTGAGTCCAACCCCCTGCCCCTGAGTTTAGTGAAGGGCTATGTATAGCAGGGATTTATCATGGCCAGGATGGTGAACAGGAAAGATTATGTTAAATATATTAACAAAGCAGCAGTTAATTGGTAAATACATTACTCTAGTGGGTGGTTTAGTGATTTAACTAAAGAATAGGGGAACAAGTTCAGATTAAATAATGAAGTAATGGAAAACATCAGCCCCAAATTAATATTAAACTGTTTCTGAAAATGGCACATTTCCTAGCACAATGCATTCCTCTGGGGTTCTGTTTCTGTCTAGGACCAGAAGTGTCATAACTGAAATATCTCTAGAGACTGTGTTCTCATGGTATTTCTAAGGGGAAGTAAATATACATGTTGTGTAAGAGAAGTTGCTCCCAGGAGATTTCCAGCCCAATTTTGCATAACCAAATGGCTCTCATAAGCTTCACTCATGACAGCTAGAAGTACCATGCAGCAAGTGACTGGAACAAACTTGCTCCCTCTTTGCCCTCAGTTCTGTTTATAAAAGACCCTTTATTTTTCTATGTCCTGTTCCATTTCACAGCTATTTGTGCCATCCCACTTTTCAGATGAAAGGGGCTACAACAGAAGTAACTCAATGAACTCCTGTCTTCTATAACAATATTATTCTCTGAAGGCATCGAGTCTTAGATCGTCAAATCCATCCATGGCATAGGTTCCATCCATACTGAGTTTAGATAGCCATAGCTAAAGTGACAAAAACTGTTCTCTAACATTTGAAGCTGGTTTGAAAACTGGTTTTGACCCTATTGGTGACAGACTTTGCCAAAATAACATCTGGGAGGACATTATTCTCTATATCATATAATCATAGAGAAATAGGGCTGAAAGGTCATCTACTCCAATCCCCTGCTTGAGGCAGGATTATCCATATCCAAATTATCTACTTAAATCCACTGTTTAACCTCTTAGCAAAGCTATGCAACACAAGACATAATACCCTTACCTGCCATAGGTAAGATAGGGGGATCATGGTAGTTAATGTCCTGCTGATGTAAAGTTTGCTCTTCCCAGGAAGAGGGGAAGCCCCATGGCTAAGGGGCTACTCAGTTTGTAATTTGGGATTGTCTGTGAAATCAACTTAAAGAAAAAAAAGCCCCTTAAAAATAAAATGTTGGCTCCCCAGTGGGAGCCAGTGGTCCCAGCTTTGCAGCCCACCTGGGGGAGAGATGCATTGGTTGGCAGGGCAGCAGAAAAAATGGCAGCGACCCCCTTGTCCCTCCTCCTCCTGCCAGAGCCTCTCCATCAGTCAGCACTGAGTGGGGCCACCAGAGTATAACCAGGAAATATCCATGAAATCTGCTCTTTCTGCCATGACCAACCCACAAAAAATGTTTTGTTTCTCCATGATTTAAGTAGACCTGCTACCCATGGCCTAAGGAAGGTTCAGATTTTTCAGAATACAGCAATCCTGCTGCTCAGTTACCAGGATCAAGAATATTTTTCTAACCAGCTGCACATGGTAATGAACACATTGCCATGTTACTCTGTGCTGTGCTTGCTCCTTCCTGAAACCAGTCTGGCTCAAACTCAATGCTCTGGTTTTAGAATTCCATCCTGGAACTGGCGTTTACTACCTAGTGAGATGGTCACTTCCAGTGTGACCAGGACCTCCCACAGTAGCACAACGCCACAAGAACAGGAACCAGTTAGAAAAGCCTGTGATTCCTCGTACAAAGTCTTCACAATAGCTGTACATGATTTGCAGATCTCAGGGTGTTTATACACGTGCTTTGGGAGGTGTGGGGGTGTGCTTTAAAAGGTCCTGGAACATCATGTGTATCGGCATCCTCATGCTGAAAAATAGCAGCAGGGCACTTTTAAAGCTTGTTGAATGAGCTTTAGTTTAAAGTGCCCTGTTGCTATTTTTCAGAGTGGGGATGCTGATGCACGTGACACTGGAGGCTGCTGGAGCACATTAATTTCTACGCTCCAGCAAATGTGATTAATCTAGTCTGCTCTGGAGCACTGGAATTACACCACGTCAGAGCAGGTTCCCTGTATGGGAGCCCTCACTGTTAGATGCAGTAAACACGATCGCTAATGTTGTTGTATTCAGAGTTAAAGGCAAAACAGACTGTTCTAACTGGGCATTCACACAAAGCCCCCCATCTTTCTTGCAGATTAATTTTAAGAAGAAGATATACCAAAACCCCGAGCCTCCTTTTTTTGGTGGAAGGGGAGAGTGTGCCTGTGTATGTGTTATCATTTTAATTTATAAGAAATAATAAGATGCTACAGAGATGAAGTATATAAATACTAACCCTAAATGGGTCAGAAAAGACTTAGCATTTTCTTTCCAACTTTTAAGCTATCTTTAAAGTTATTTTGGCTTGCCAATGCTTCCACAAATTCATAGTCTGACAAAAGATGTAAAGCTCATTTTTATAACCTAAGATATCTTATGCCCTCCAAAGTTTAGTTTTCTCTCAATTGTAGGATTTTTGTTGCAGATAAGTAGCATGAATGAAAATATTTAAGACAATTCTCTTCATGGTTTTACTCTTCAGATTCAAGGTGTATCTGAACATGGACTCTCATCATTTTAGGGAGATAGAATCCAAATCTCAAGTGAAGCACATTTCTGCTTTACGATTTTATAAGTTATGTACTTAGAGAGTCTCTGGTTACCCGCATTATTGAAAATATATTTATTGAGTATATGCTGCTTTTATTGGCCAAAGTTAGCATATATGACAATGCACTTGTATTGTTGCATCCTTTCTGAAATCCTCTTAAATCTTATATTATGTCTCTGGGATCTTGGTCAAAGGATTTCTTATCACTTGTATGGGCTTAATTTTGCTTTTGGAAAATTAAGCTCTGTGTTCTTTTTGTTTCATACCCTGTCATTTAGAATCAGACAACGATAATTCTGGAATCAGAATGTGCTTGCTGTTATCTAGCTGATTTTGATGGATTGTCATGCTTTAGTTTGACTTTGCAGGGGTTGAAAGTAGCATTAAAAATGTTTTGAACAGTTAACTGAACAAACATACCATGGAAGCTAGAGAGAAAGGTCACTGGCACAGTGTTTGGTGAACAAAGCTTTTTCTTTTTTTGTTTAAGAAAGCTTTGAAATTGTATAGTGTACCAAAGTTTGTAGACCACTGAATTATGTACAGTACACACGGTTAACGATTTATGGGGACATGAGTTATTTAATCAGGTAATGAATATACACTGTGAGACAAGCAAGCAGATGAAAGCTCTGAACGGAAGAAATCGTTCATACATTGAATGACACGCATTATATGCTGTGTTATCGAGAGATAATATGACTTCAGCCTGGCACAAGTTGTCATTTCCAGTTGCCATTGTCTCCTCTAAAAACATCATTTAAGCAAAAAGGTTTAATAAACTGTGACATTCATTTAGGGGCTGTTAAGCAAGTACTAAAGCAAAATGGAAACAGATTTCAGATCCCCAGCTTTAGGTTCTTGAATTGCTCTTGTGACAAATTATGTCACTTTCCAAAAAGGGGGCTGCCACCCACAGGAAGCTCAAAATTTTAATACCATATGCAAGTGAAATATGTTCTTATGGTGGAGAGGAGTGGGCAGAAGGTATCAGATATCTCTAATAGTATGAGACAGCATGACAGATGAAGGGGAAGAGACAAAAACAAACCATGCAGCTCTCCAGGGCATGGACTGGCCTTTCATTATGTGTTGTACAGTACCTGGCATACTGGGGCTGTGCGGCCTGATAAGGCTCTGCAACAGTGCAAACATTAAACAAAAATAATAAGGAAATGGAGAATGGTGAACAGGGGGCCCTCACTGGAGATGACTAATAGCCAAAGAAATAGAAAAAACGGAGTGTGGGCTACAAAAGGGGGGTCCATGGGGGTGGAGGTGGTAGTGGGTGACCCATTGGAGAAAGCTGATACACAACCATGATGTCAAGATGGAAGATGCAAAAAGGCAAAACTACTACAGGGGAGCCAGCTGCAGCAGAAACAATCCACATCAGACAGGCAGGTTCAGAATGGAGCAAAAAAGAGAAGCGAGCAGGGAATGGCCATACCTAGCTTTTTCACAAATGTGGTAGAACTGGCTCTGAAATGCTGTATGCCCCTAAGAGAGAGTGGGGGAACAAGGGAGCAAACCAAACATTGCTTCTATCTCAGGGTAAAGGGTCACTTCCTTTATCAGTTCAGCAGACAGAAACACAGGCTGTGGCTCTCAGAGTCCTGTTATGACCCCTTACAGGGCTAGTGCTCTGCTGTGCCTGCTGTCCTGACCAGAAACACAGGCAAAGCAGAGCATTGCTTAAGAGCGCCTCCACATTCAAAGGACCATAGACTATACTGGAGCAATTCACTATCAGAGACTATGGGTGAGATTTACACATTAGAGCTAGCAGGTACGTATTCTAAGGAATGTTAAACTGTGTTAAGGTTAATTAGCGCTAGTGATCAGTCATACTTTGGGGTGAATATCCTCTCTAATGTGCACTGCTCAGATCTGCAGCCAGAGAGCTGGTGAGCAGGGGCATAGCTAACAGCCATGTCTGCCCTGTTCACTGTCTCTATAGCCACAGTATAGGCCAGGGAGGAGATGGGCCAGGCCCTGTCCCATGGTACTTGGATTACCCCATTTGCCTCCCCCAAATCACTCTGCTGCATCCCATCAGCCCCTGGATCTTCTCTCTACCCACAATCAGCCCCTCTGCCCCTGAATCACCCTCCCACACCCTGACTGCCCCCCCCAACCAGATTGCTGCCTCGCCACCTCAATCAGTCTGAGAGCAGTGGTGGTGGCAGCAGCAGCTGGGGGGTGGTGTTCCTCCTCCTTGCCTACTCTGGGGCTCCTTGTAGCCTGTGCTGCTCCCATGCACTCAGATCAAACCACCACTGTCCCTGCAGCTGCCTGGAAGCTCCTTGCTCCCCTCCAAGCCTCCCCCCTCCTGCTCCTGGCTCCCTTATCCCCTGTCTTACCTTTTGTTTATAGGACCTGGAAAGGGGTGGGCATTCAGGGGGACCCCAGAAGCAGGCAGGGAGGGAGAACCCCCACATTGGCACTTCTGCCACTCTTGAGCTGATCAGGGTGGCAGAACAGTGATCAAGAGGTGGAGGGGCCAAAGGGGGGCAGAAGGGGCAACTGGGGTGGCAGTGGAACAGTTTGGGAGTCAGCGGGGGAATTCGGGGAGGGCAGCAGCCCAGCAGCTGCTGACCCACTCCTCCTCTTCCCCTACTCCTATTCCTCTTCATCCTTCCAATCCTGCCTTCCTCCTCCTTCATCCCTTTTTCCTCCTTCCTCGCTCACCCCATTCCCACCCACCTGTTGCCCAGCTGTTCCCAGCTGTCAGTCCAAGGCCATGGAGTCCTGGATGATAGCTAATCTACCTAGGAGCATTGCCTCCTGGGATACTGGAGGACTGCAAATTGGTAGTTTTATCTCAGGTGAACACCCAGAAATTAGTTTAACTCAAACCAAGTAACAGAGCTCAAAGATAATCCTCACCCAGATGGCTGTAACTTTAACATGCCTAAAGGGCACTTGTTAATTGGCCTTAACGTGTGATCATTCAAGCTTTAAGTGCTCTTAACATGATCTAATTGTTCTGCCCCTGTAAGCACAGGCACCGGGATCAGTGCCACCGGCCCAGCCACACAGGTCCCCACTGCCCCTGAAGGGCCCCCTGCTCCCTTCCCCTGCTGGAGGGGCAGGCAGCTCCCCCCTGCCCCTGTGTCCTGCGGCAGCCCTTGCACCTAGATACCATAGATTCATAGATTGTAGGGCTGGAAGAGACCTTGGAAGATCATTGGGTCCAGCCCCCCTGCACCAAGCAGGATAGATAACTGTGGGGTCAGGTGACCCCAGCAAGGTGACTGTCTAGTCTCCTCTTGAAGATTTAAATTCACCAGGCCAACAGGCACCCGGCTGCCTTCACACCCATCCCCTCCACCCAACAGTCCCCAAGTCCTGGCCCTCCAACCCCCACTCCCTGTGCATACAGCTGCCAGAGCTGCAGATGCATGTGATGCCCCTGCCTCCAATCACCCTCCCCCACTCCCACCAGTGGGGCAGAGCAAAATCCCAGATGTTTGTTCAGATTTTTAATGCCCACCTCGGACAGAGATGGGAGGACTCAAAAAGAGGACATGTCTGGGAAAACTCAGATGTATGGTAGCTCTACTGAAGAGGGATTTAATAGTAGGCTTCAGCTACCTGAAGGGTGGTTCAAAAGAGGCTGGAGCTAGACTGTTCTCAGTGGTGATAGATGACAGAACAAGGAGCAATGGTCTCCAGTTGCAGTAAGGGAAGTTTAGGTTGGATATTAGGAAAAACTTTCTCAATAGGAGGGTAGTAAAACACTGGAATAGGCTACCCAGAGGGGTTGTGGAATTTCCATCCTTGGAGGTTTGTAAGATCCAGCTAGAAAAAGCCTTGGCTGGGATGATCGAGTTGGGGATGGTTCTGCTTTGAGCAGGGGATTGGACTAGATGACTTCCTGAGGTCCCTTTCAACCCCAATTTCTGAGTGGAGGGATTTACCTAATCTTCCACAGAGCATCCACTTTTGAAATTTCCCTTCTGACACCTTAGCTCTTCCTTTTATTTCACGTGTCCAGTATGTCACTTGATGAGAGAACCCAGGAAAAGTCCACCATTTTCCAGCTGCACCTTTTCAAATAACGAAGCAGTAGCGTTTTCCTACAAAGCCTTTCTTTCTATATCTGGGTCTGCCCTGCGTGCTTGTAGAAAGCTACTTGAAGATGCAAATATTCACTCAAAAATGCTGTGCCTTTTTAAGGGGAAAAAAGAACACTGTGTTCAAGAACAGTGTGTTCTACTTTTTCTTTATATTTTATAAAGAAAATGTATTAAAATGAATATAAACTCTTTTAGGAGCAATTGTTTCATAAAAGAAACATGAGTTTGCTCTGGCAAAGATGTCTATGATTTATTGTTCATTCTGTAAACTTGGCCAAACAATTTCCTTCTCCTTTATGATTGGAGAGCAGAGCTGTCGGGGGCAGGGAATAACAGGATGGCATCTGTTCTTGGAGCAACAGGATTATGTTTATTCATGATTAGTTTATGCAGAAAATGCATCAAAGAGTTTATTTGAATTTTTGATAAATTTGCCCTGTAAAAAAGAAACTCCTTTTCTTAATTGGACCTTATAATGAAAATCCTAGTGATGGCAAATGTAAATGAGAAATAAGAATTTTTAAGGAGCTTTTTCAGGAACCACTAGAGCTCCAAGTACTGAGGCTACTGTGTGCCTTTTCTCTTCATAACAGTATTTTTTTTCTTCTGTTCCGCTCTACATGCAGATGCAGTTTTACTATCAAAGCACTGAAATGCCAGGATATATTGCTTTTTCCCGTACCTTTTCTGAAAACAGGTGATACATTTATTCATTTAAAATCACTAACCTTTTTTCTAGCGTTTTAGTGCTGGACAGGATTTTCCCTCAGTTTATAAAGTGCAACAAACTGAGCCAGTTTTCCATATATTTTACTCTATGTTCATTTTAGCAGGGAGGTTAGAACTAAACCATTCTGTAGTTTTAAGCAGCTAGTGTTCCCTATGGGGAAGAGATGACATTCTTGGGATTACAGACAGGAGATTGAATGTTCCTCATTCTTACAGCACTTGAATGAAGAACTCTACAAGGAAATGTACCATGTACATCATTTGGGAAAGAGAGTGGCAAGGGTAAGGAGGGCGGGGAAGAAAAATCTTATACCGCTTTTCAGGTGGCCAGTCCTCGTGTCCTGCCTGGGTAATTGCATTGTGCCTATACCTTGGCACTCCCACATGAATTAAATATTCTTCTGTAACAACTGACATGTTCCACCACATAGTTGGCTGTGGTGGGCACATTTTTCTTGCGGTACTCTGTATGTAAATACCTTTGGCATCCTTTGTGAAGTGCAAGGCACTCTGGCAAATTAGAATACTATTATTGTATTATTTATGTTATCCATTTGGAGAAAGAATGTTCTCTTCCTCCAGTCAGATAAGGGTTTATAGTTGAAAGAGTTCCAGTTTGTCTTTTATCATTAAGAAACCTTAAATATGATTGCAAATACACCATTACACTACAGCTATAGTAAAGAAACTCTTATTTATTGAATATTACACCTCTCCTACTGTATGACCACTAGCAATCATGGCCAATCAGTCATAGTACTAGGGTAAGTAGCATTCAGTTTAAAAACCGTATAGGACTCTGTGCACAAGTTCAAAGGATTTCAATCATTCCTCCGTTTTTCACAACACTGAGGGAGGAAACAAGTTCTATGCTGCTGTTAATGATGATGGTGGTAGCCTTCACATACAACTAATTCATGTGTGGGAAGCAAGGCAAAACTACATGGTAAATCCTTCACATGCCCATACGTGAGTACTTATGTGTGTGCAGACACATATATGTAAAGCAGCAACTCACAAAACTCCACTGATTTATGGAGTTTATGTGCATCTGTAAATGTAGCATGTTATACAACTGGCCTTAAAGGAAATCTCCCTTTGTTAGCAATAGTAATAAGTTTCTTAATTTCTTTGTTGGTCACACATGAGATGACAGCATAGTGCAAGTATGTGTGTGCACACGCTTGCAGACAGCAGTGCATTCACCAAGACTTTTTGGGAAAAATGTGTGAGTGGACATTCTTGGTAGTCAGCTTTGGACCCCTTCCTACTTGAGGCCCGCCAGAGCCCAAGTCTAGATATTTTCTAGAAGCATTGTAAGGTTTTTAGCAGGCACAGTAAAGTTCTGGGCCATGGGGAAGGAGTTTTATTACTTTAAAAAAATCTGTTTTTATTATTTATCTTGTTTTTACTGTAAGCCACCCTGAGCCTTTTTTTTTGTAAGGGTGGCATATCAATCAAATAATAAATCTCCTCCTTAGGCTGGAAGCCACAAAGTCCAGATAACAAGTGGCTATTAGAAACTTACAAAAATGGTTTGATTTTTTTTTTTTGATGGGACGGACACACACACACACGCCTTGAATTCTTATACAATCTCAACCCCTGTCAATGTGGCTAAAACAGCAAAATATTGTGACACATTTAAAAAAAAAATGTTTCCACAAAAGACAATTGTCAGTTTTGAACAATCAAAAGTTGTGATCAGGTGAGTTAATGTAATTGCGCAGGTCTACAGTCCACTTTAATCACGGAGCCTTTTTTTTAAAAGAAATGACAGGTGCAAAGAGACTTCCACACAAATTGTGGTCCAGCTTCATCAGTTGTTTACTACATCCTGTTTGAAACTTCACACAGAGACACCTAGTGGCTCAATGATATATTGCAATTCTTAACCTGGAATTAATACAAAATTTCCTAAATACAAAACTTAAACTGTTTACTGGGATTAAAGTGATCAGAGGAAGCTTAAATTCAGTGCTTTCCTTTTGAAAATCAGCCTTATCTAAATTGCCACAGTCTTTAAACATTGTAAAGTCTCTGCATTTGATGGCTTCACTTTTATCCAAAGGGACAATAGCTAACATCAAAAGAAAAGAAATAGACCTGTGGTCACAGCAGTTCTCACCTGAACAATGCTCTCCCCTAGCTTCCACATCCAGCAGTCACACAAAGATTTTAGTTCCTGCAGGTTTGCAATTTAATTGGTCACCAATCAAAGGTAGTCCTACAGCACTATAGTCTCCTAAACCAGGGCTGTAGACTGGGGAATAATATTTGATGCTCCACCTTTTCTGACATTTCACTGTTGCAAAAAAGAGAGACAGAGAGAGAGATTTGAGTGAACTTCCCAAGTTAGAAATGTCAACTGCAGATATTTACAGCTTACAGGTATGAAGGGGAATGGGTATGTTTGTGTGTGTGAGATGCTATTTAAGAGCCGCTATGTATGTGCTTACCAGACACTGTACTTGTGAGAGTGGAACGAAGCTTATGGTTTATTTTAAACAGTTGTAACCATAATCAACATTGTAAACCAAATTCACAGGGCTTTATTTTTCCAGTGTGAATCACCCAAACCAGAGGTGCTCAACCCCCAATCTGGGGGCCAGATCCAGCCCCCAGCATTGTGTCATCTGGCCTGTGGGACTCCCAACAGATTTGTGAGGATCCCTATAGGCTGTGGTCTTGTATGGTAGATTGGGCAGCGCAGGGCCTTATTCTGGAATATAGAGGGTGGGTGGGAGCCGTGCAGGGCCCAATTGGGCCTGTGCACCAGCCTTGTGCCATTCATCTCACCCACAGGGGCAAAACCATGAGCACTACTGACCTAAGCATATCTGGTGAGGTAAGCAGAGCAAATACCAATATTATGTCATAACTGATTATCTCACTCCTATGGTGGTATCTTTTTTCCTGCCTACAGACACCTGTACATTTAGCACTTCATCCTCCCTTGCTGCATCAATACAAAATTACTGAGCAGTTGTAAGGGAGTTCAAGCTGCTACTTCAGGACTTTGCATGTTTTGGGATGTGGGGGGAAAGGCCAGGCAAGCATGGTGAGAAGTATTTGGAGTGAGAAAATAACGGAAATGGCTAGCTCAGATGAGAAAATGACACCTTTTAGCTCCTGGCCCTGTCCAAATCTAGACAAGGAAAATAGGTTATTTATGTATGAATGTACTAGCCAAGTGCCTGTGAAGAAAGATGGGGTGGGGAGGGGGGAGTAGGCGGGGACGGAGCCCTGGGCCCCCCCCATCTGGGCCTACTCCCCCTTTCCTTCTGCTG
>NW_017729025.1:136672421-136673104 GCF_001723915.1 Gavialis gangeticus
CCCCCCCCCCCCCCCCCCCGCTACAGTGGCAGGGGGAAGGGACCTGGGCTCGATGTGGGGGGAGGACCAGGCCCAAGGGTGGGGAGAAGCTGGGCCACTGTGACGGGGGTGAAGCAGCAGGCCCAGGCTGACCCAGCGATGGTTGGGGGATGGGGTGGCAGAGGACAGGGCTTGGGGCTGATGCAGGGGAGCGGGGGTGGGGGAGGAGGCTCACTCCTTCCCTCCCCCACAGCTGCCATGTTGGGCTGGGCTGGGTTGGGCCGGACCCACTGTCCTGTTCCCCCCGCCCCCACTGCTCCAGAGGGCCAGCTTTTCCCCTGGCTCTGGCTTGCTCCCTACGTATCGGGCTCTGGCCCCTTCCTCCCGTCCCCACCATCATCACAGATGCTACGGCGTGCCCACTTCCCCCCTTCTCCCTGCATCAGGCCTGCTCGGGGATGGGAGGAGCAGGCTCAGGGCCAATGTGGGGGAGGGTTTTGTAGTTTCTAGGGTCGGAAGGGACCTGAGCATATCATCGAGTCCGACCCCCTGCCATGGTAGGAAAGAGTACTGGGGTCAAACGACCCCAGCAAGGTCTACATCTAGCCTCCTCTTCAAGACCCCCAGGGTAGGGTCCTAGCTGCCCTGACTGTGAAGTAGCGCCTCCTGATTTCTAGCCTAAATCTACCCTTTGCCAGCTTTTG
>NW_017729025.1:136674476-136685298 GCF_001723915.1 Gavialis gangeticus
CTTCTTGTTGTCCTTGATCCGGGAAGCTAGTCCCTGTTCCATCCCCGCCTTGGCCTTCCTGACTGCCCCCCTGCATCCCCGGATGGTGAGGAAAGAGTGGGCCCAGACCTGAGGGGGGGAGGAGGTCCGCTCCTTCCTTCCCCCAGCTGGTGCTGTGGCCACGTTGGGCTGGGCCCACTGTTGCCCCCTGTTGTGGCGAGCTGGCTTTTCCCCCACTCAGGTCTGCTCCCCCCCCCCGCATTACCTGCAGGGAGCAGGGGGGTAGGGTTGAGCCCTGCTGGCCTCACTCCACCTTCCGTCCACTCTGTTGCCGCTGCCTCCAGGGAGCAGGGCGGGGGCACTCCGTCCCTTGTGTCCCCACCATCATGGCGGCGGGCCACCTTCTGTCAAAATGCTTCTTCCCGCTCTGATTGGCTGTTTGTCGGCCAATCAGAGTGCAAATAAAGTGTTATGGCCAGACAGATGGACAGACTTAAGCTTTTACAATATTAGAATGTATGTGTATGCATATATGTATGTATTTAAAAATGTTGGCTCATCTGCTTTAACTAATGTATGAAAAAGGTATAATGCCTAAACCCCACCCCCACTCCATGAATGTGATGGACCCTTGAGGGAGAGCTGGAGTACACCTGCTGTGACTGAAGAGAGTGCTGTGAATGTTGTGATAGTTTTAACTTCTCTCACCCCTCTCTTTGTCCCTCCTTACTATCTTGGGTAGCTGGGGATCAAAACTGAGTCCTAAGGTCTGCTCAGAGTTACCTTAGCTGTATATCTTGAGGCTCAAGGGGAGTTTCAGGAGCTCTACCCTCTTGCTGCACACAAGAGACCTGTATAGGGAAGGGGAAGGGAGGGAGAGAGGCAGTATATGGCCAACTGTGTTAGTTCTGCTGAGTCTGCAGTGTCCAGGGGCATTACATAGAATGCTACATTCTTTTTATTTGTAAAGAGTGAGTTTGCAGAAGAAAACCCTTGTGAATCTGTGCCACGGAGCAGAGGTGTCAAACCTGTGTCACGCTATGCCAGAACCAGTCTGCAGGGCTCCTTGCTGGCTGAATCAAGACCTGGTGGCAAGGCAAGCAGTGGGATGAGTGGTAGGTGGCAGTGGTTAACACAGTTATTGCTTGCCCCCCACCACTGATGCAGCTCAACAAGGCTCTGTGCCCCAGCTTTAGGCAGAAGCCCTACCTCTGATTGCTCCATCCCCGAATCCCGAGCCCCTCTACTAGCCCCATGGGCCACACAACATGGCTCCACAGGCTGGATCTAGCCCATGGGCCATAAGTCTGATATCCATTTTGCATCAGAGGTTTTATTTTAGGAAGCATGGGCTCAATTATTGAATTATCAGCCTGTGAACAAACTGGACTTTGTCATCTTAGGACAGCAAAAGCAATAGTACTACAATGTGCAATTCATAGAAGCACAGGCACTGAGTGCCAATAGGAGATGTATATAATAGCTACATAAAACAGGTAAGTATGAGGACCTAGAATTTCTTTCCAGTGTCTGATTTTTATTTTTTCCACAGGGCCAGGTTTTTGTTTTAAGCTGCATTACAAGAGATATCACTAGTCTGCAGAGTTCAGTGGTGTTTCACCGATATGATATACAAGTAATAAAGATGTTGTCACTGTTCATCTTACTGGAGATTGATAGTTCAGTATCTCTCAGTTTGGCTGGACAGGTAGGGTGCAGCAATTTCAAAAGTGTATGTTCCTGCCACCAAATTGGAGAATGATTTGTGCTACTAATTGTTAAGACCACTCGCATGTGTACACTTGTTCCTGAAATCTGTTTAAGTGATCAAACTAAGGAACAAGCTCTGCTTTGCTTAAAAAATGTGACCAATAGAACAATATTGTTATGATAAAAGAAGTTAATGGTTGCCATTGTATGTCTTTCATCTATAGATAATCATAGACCTGGTAAACTTGATGGGTGTTAAAATCTGGTTAAACCTTCCTTTCCACCTAAGAGAAGAAACAATTATGCTCTTTCTGGAATGGGAACTAGAAACAAAAGGAAGCCACCAACCAAGGTGTTAGTCTGTTACAGTAAAGCTGGAACAGTGTGGTTCAAGTGGTTTTCCAGGAATTAATTGCAAATGCAGTAGGTAGGAAACTGATTGATTGCACGTGTGTGAGAAGCAGAAGTACAGTGGAAAATCAGCAGATAGGTGGGAGAAGCAGTGGTCTACATGGTCCTGGAGATGGTCCTTTTGGAGCACAGTGCTCCTAGGATTTGAATTTGTGAGGAAGGAAATTCTCAGCTGTTGTGTGTTCCTGCTGTTTCTAGGGAAGCAATTTCATGTATAGTTTTTAGGGGCTGGAAGGGACCTTACAGATCATTGGGTCCAGCCCCCCTGCACTTGTGCAGGAAAGACTGCTGGGATCAGATGACCCCAGCAAGATGGGTGTCAAGATGCTTTTTTAAGATCGCCAGGTTGGATGACTGTACCACCTCTGGGGGGAGCCTGTTCCAAACCCTCGGCACTCAACTTGTAAAGAAGTCTTTCCTAATGTCTAGCCTGAAGTGATCCTCAATCAGCTTGTGCCCATTATTTCTTACCTTCCCCTGTGGGGCCTTGGTGAACTGCTGCTCCCCCAGGCCCTGATACTTGATATACTTATAGGCTGCCACCAAGTTTTCTCTGAGTCTTCTCTTCTCCAGGCTGAACAGTCCCAAGTCTTTCAGCCTCTCCTGTATGACTTGCTCTCTAGGCCTCTAATCATGTGCGTAGCCCTCCTATGGACTCTCTCAAGCTTCTCCACATCCTTCCTGAAGCGTGACACCCAGAACTAGATGCAGAACTTCAGCTGCAGTATCACCAAGGCTGACTAGAAAGGGAGGATAACATCCTTAGCCGTGCTCGAGGTGCCTCAGTAGATGTATGGCAGTGTTTGATTAGCTCTGCCAGCTACAGCATCACACTGGTGGCTCGTGTTCATTTTGTTGTCTATTACAACACCCAGGTCTTATTCAGATGTGGTGCTAGCAAGTATAACACTGCCAAGCCTGTTAAGTATATTGCGGATTATTTCTCCCCAGATGAGGCACTTCACATTTCTCCCTGTTAAACAACATCTGGTTGAGGTCTGCCCACATCGCAAGCCTGTCCAGGTTGGCCTGTATTGCCACCCTGTCTTTGTGTGGGACCACACTCCCCCATAGTCATCAACAAACTTTGCTAATTTGTTTTTAATACTGGAAAAGCACTGAACCTTGAGGGATGCCACTGGTCACCCTCTGCCATGATGACTTAGTTCTGTCCATCAATACTCTCTGGGTCCTACCATGGAACCAGTTACCTAGCCACTGGGCCATAAAGTAGTTGAGGCCACATTTTCCCAATTTTTTCATGAGGACTTCGTGGCAGACCAGGTCAAAGGCCTTTTTGAAGTCCGGGTATATGACATCAGGCTCATTTCCCCCATCCAGGTTGTGAGTAACTTGATCATAGAAGAAAATGATGTTGGTCTGGCATGACCTGCCTGTAACTAAGCCATGTTGGCTGTTCTTCAGAATACTGCCTTCTGCTAGCCTGTCTGTAATGGATTCTTTGATAATTTTTCCTGGGATTTTACCAGGGATTGAGGTCAAACTGATTTGGCCTTCTTCCAGTCTTCTGGGACTGCTCCCAAGCACCACGAGTCTTCCAATAACTTTGCCATTGGTTGTGTGATGACATCAGCCAGTTCTTTTAGCACCCTCAGGTGTAGTTCATCTGGTCCTTCTGACTTGTTAGATATTTAGCCTTTGTAGGTGCTCCCCAACAAGATCTACACCAGCTATGGGGGGGGGTGGTTGCCCCCACCATGATCATCCCATATCCAGTCAAGTAGGCTAACACCCTTGCACTGGTGGAATACCAATGTGAAGTACTCATTCAGGCATTCGGTTTTGTTCTCAGGGTCGGTCATCAGCTGTCCCATTTCATTTATCAGAGGCCTTATGCTTCCCTGATTTTTTTCTCTGACTTCCTACATATCTAAAGAAAGACTTTTTGTTGTCATTGCTTCCAGTTGCCAATCTATATTTGGTTTGTGCTTTTGCTGTCCTGATCTGCTCCCTACACGTACGGGCTGTTGCTAAGTATTCCTCTTTGGTAGTTATTCCTGACTTCCATTCTGTGTAGGTTTGTTGTTTTAATTTCAGGAGGTCCACGACTTCCCTGTTGAGCCATGAGGGTCTCCCAGCCCTTTTGCTGCCTTTCTTATGAAAAGGAAGGACTTCGTTGAGGAATGACCATTCTTCTTGTACCCCCTTCCTCATTGGACCACGGTCCTTTAGGGCCTCACCAACCAATCCCGTAAGCTTGTGGAAGTCAGCTTTCCTAAAATCAAGGATTTATACTTTACTGGCCAATTTCCCTAACTTACGGTGGATGGAGAAAGTGATCATCCTATGGTAACTGTCGCCTAGTTTCCCTTCAATCCTCAGGCTGCTCACTAGATCGTCCCCTTTGGCCAGAACCAAGTCTAGGAGTGCCTTGCCCCGGTCAGCCCATAGACTTCTTGTGTTAGATGGAGCTCCTCAACACAAGTGAGGAAGCTTTGTGAATGATCAGATCTAGCTAAGTGCTCATCCCATGAGATGTCTGGGTGGTTTCATAGATTCATAGATTAAGGGTCGGAAGGGACCTAGTAGATCTTCTAGCCCGACCCCCCACCAGGGCGGGAGAACAACAAAAAACCCCAAAAAGAGAAACGGGACTCAAATGAGTCCAGCCAGGTAGGCATCCAGCCTCTTCTTAAAGACCCCCAGGGTAGGGGCCAGCACCACTTCCCTTGGAAGTTGGTTCCAGCTCCTAGCCGCCCTAACTGTGAAGTAGTTTTTGCGGATGTCCAATCTATACCTCCTCTCCATCAACTTGTGCCCATTACTCCTTGTTATGCCAGCGGGCGCTAGGGGAAACAGCGTCTCCCCCAAACCCTTCTGGTCCCCCCTAGTGAGTCTATAGACGGTCACCAGGTCCCCCCTCAGCCTTCTCTTGTGGAGGCTGAATAGGTTCAGGTCCCGCAGTCTCTCACTGTAGGGTCTGCCCTGTTGTCCCCGGATCATGCGGGTGGCCCTCCTCTGGACCCTCTCCATGTTGTCCACATCCCTCTTGAAATGGGGCGCACAGAACTGGACACAATACTCCAGCTGTGGCCTGACCAGCGTCGCGTAGAGGGGGAGGATCACCTCCTTGGCTCTACTCGAGATGCACCTGTGGATGCACGACAAGGTCCGGTTAGCCCTGCCAACCATGACCTCGCATTGTCGGCCCATGTTCATCTTGGAGTCAATAATGACTCCAAGATCTCTTTCTGCCTCCGTGCTCTCAAGTAGGGAGTTCCCCATTGTGTAAGTGTGCTGCTGGTTCCTACTGCCCAAGTGCAGCACCCTGCACTTGTCCGTATTGAAACGCATCCTGTTCCTGTTAGCCCACCCCTGTAACCTATCCAGATCCCTCTGCAATCTCTCACTCCCTGCTAGCATGCTCACCTCCCCCCAAATTTTGGTGTCATCAGCGAATTTAAACAGGTTACTTTCCACCCCATCATCCAGATCGCTGATGAAGAAATTGAACAGCGCAGGCCCCAGGACCGAGCCCTGGGGGACTCCACTACCCACCTCCCCCCAGGTCGAATATGACCCATCCACCACCACCCTCTGGTTGAAGTCACCCATGATAACTGTTCTGTTAGAATTAACAGGTTTTCAAGAAAGACTACCAGTAACAATTTCTCCTCTTAATGGAAACAAAATAGCAAGATCAAAAATAGACTAACTCCACTAAAAAGGACAAAAATATAACTGAAGAAAGATAAGCTGGAGGGTCTTCCCACGTATTTAGTAGGCAACAATGCTAAGACTTTGTCACCAGGGCTAAGCACAGACAGTCAAAAAGCCCAAGGCTGAATTGATTCAGTCTTTGCAGGTTAGTCTAAGCTACAAAGATTAAACCAATAAGCAAATGAACAGACATTCACTTGTGAATCAGGAAATGCAGTCACATGCCTGCAGTGGCTCAAGCCAGAAGCTGGGGGACGCTCAAGCATGGTTCTGGCACAGCCAGCACAGGGCTGTGTGTTCGCTTCCTCTTTCTGCTGCTCCCAAGGATTTCTCTGGGATTTAGTCTACAGTCACAGTAGCAGGACTCTGCAGGGTTGCTCATCACTTTTTCCTGCTTCCAGGTGCCTCTGGGGAGTTGTAGACAACAACTGCATCCAGTACTAAGTAAGCCAGCAGGGCAGGGCAACTCTGTACTTGGGGGAAAGTGAGTTTAACCCCTCTCCCTGGCCCCATGCTCCAGGTGGGGTTTGCCTGGGATGAGCCATGCCCTCACTGCTCCAGCTAGGGAGCAGAAAGGTGAGGGGGGCAGCCCTGCTCTCTGAAGCAGACAGCACAGCCTAGCTCAGGGTTGAAAAGCATGCTGGGGGACTGTGATTTAACTTGAATCAGGAATGGGTCTGGGACAGAAGTTTCATAACCGGTTTGACCTAAATCAGTTAAGCCTGATACTACATTTAACCAGGTTTATCCTAAGCATGTTTCAGCCATTTTGAAACTGGTTTATGTGAATTGGACTTAAACCAGTTAATTGCAACTTCTGTCCCAAGCCCGGGACAGAACACCTTTTTGTTTTTAGAAAAGGACATTCTAGGAAAGGCTTAAGTGAAGTCAAGAGTGGACTCATTCAACTATACCTCATTTACAGGAGCATTTTTCATTCAGTTCAAAGTTCCCTGTGTTTTACAGAAATATGTGGTTTATTTTTACCGTTGAGAAATGAAGAATCATGAACTGGGTTAAGAAAGCTGTTCTTACTGAAGGAAGGAATCCCATGTTTTAAATTTCATGCATGGATAAATCATGTCTCTTTCATTTTTAGTCTCTCTCACATTGAATCCAGAAGGTGGACCTCAACAAACACGAGGCCTGAAACTTTGTAACTGGAATGCACAGATGTGACAGATGAACCAACCAAATTTGGGGGCAGTATGCAATACTGGGAGACTTTGCCCTTTTGTGCTGCTCCTCTTTCTTCTACTGTCGCAGGTTTCACAGACGTGTGTCTAAAAATGACTTCAGGATAATATCATTATTCTGTAGCAGGTGTTGATATAGAACTTTCTGTATTTCAGGATCCCTTGACCTTTCTTCTGGGCACACATACTGTGTGTTAATGATGAACAATGTCCACACATCAGCACTAATTCAAACTTGAGCTCTTCCAGAGTCTGAAATATGCATGGATAAAATCTGTGCAGATGGTCCTGAATTTTAATATATAAAATCAGGGTAAAACAAAGTTAACTTTTAAAATTCAATAATAAATCACAAAATGCTCTTACTATGATCCTTTGGATAGCTTAATTAAATGAATGTCCTTCTATTCAGACACATCCCAATGTCAAGGAGAGTTATAGTTGTGACTTCCTTTAGAGACTGGGCCTGAATAATGTCTCAGAGGTCAGAATTTGAGCTAGTCAAATACCTTGCTATTATTAATAGTTATGGCTAATTTGGGAGTATTCTTTTACTGGATGATGTTTTGCACGTAAGGATTTACATTTTCCTACCAATACTTTACAAAATACTCTTGACAGGTATTTCTGAAGTGGTTGGTGTTATAACAAGGGTTAGCAACATACGTTGTTTAAACAACATTTAGGTTGCAAAGTCAGGATTTCTCATGAATATGAGAAAATGTTAGACTTAAGATTCCCCCTGTTATCTTAATCAGCCGCCGTGCATCATAATAAGTATTGCCCAAAATCACATTGGACAGCAGTAATAGATCGGGCAATATTACAATTCTGTAATATTTTCACAAAATTATAATCAACTAAAAACAGAGACTTAACGGAAAGAATTAAGCAATCTCTACTGGAGATGCTGTGGTACTTAGGAGGTACTAGTATTTGCACCTACAATTACTTCAAATTTTCTTCTGCTTTCATTCAGTGCCCATGGATCTTTAGTCTACGTCTGTTTCCCTTTCACACGCATAGGATATGTCTACACAAGGTGCTGTAATGTTCAGCAGCCCATTCTACTGCGCATTAGTGTCTCATGGCAAAAACCTTGCTTATGCAGTAGAATTAGTCTATTGTGCATTAAGCATCACAAAAAAAAATGATCACCTTTGCTACTGCGTATTAGCACAGGCTATTACACCTTTATGGTGTATTACCTCATATTAGAGGTACTAAACAATGTACAGTAGCAAAGGTGCATTAATCAACATGTAGGTGTGCCCATGGTCACTTAGACAGAGCAGTATATTACAAAAATTAGAATGTGTTAGAAGCCACAACATTTTTAACCACTACCTCATGTGATACTTCAAAATAATTAGCAAATCTTGGAAACCATTAAAAACTCTGCTGAGTAAACTAGCTGTAAGAAGTATGGCATGTGACTTTTATGAAGGCTCTGAAAGACTAATGATTTTTGAAAATATTCAGTTAAACTTACATAAGTCATTTGTATGCGTCACTGCCCTTCCTGGGTATGGTTATGAGTAGGAGCAGAAGCTATCAAAGTACCATGAGAAAACTTATACTTAAAGTTTTGCTGACTTGGCTGGAGACAGGCATAGTTAGAATTGTCTTAAAGATTTTGTGCCAAAGTGATTCAAGTAAACTGTAAGTTGGCATCCACATTTATAGATGCTTATGAAAATTGAACCTTTGCACGTTTTGAGGCTTGCTCATCACTGCATCTAAGTTAAGATCTAGATTTATAATTTAGAACTTTCCTATAAGATGCACTTAGAGAATACTAACGAAGTACGTAGAGTAACATCATTAAACACTTTAGTGCCTCAGGGTTGCAGACTACAATACATTCTGTAAAGCAGCACTTAGAGGCTTTATGAACATATTCTGTCACCTTACGGTCTTTTATTGGCATTGCCTTGGGAATGCACAGAGATGGAACATACAATGGAACAAAACATCGTCTTAATGTGATGGACCATCAAGACTCCATGCTTTCATTGTTCGGTCCCAAATTGGAATTGCTTGGAGCTATTTTGTACCTTGATCTTTGTACCTAATTACTTAGTAAAAACCTTAGATAGAAACCTTAGATAGAGGAACAGATTGTGTACTTTTTAAGTCTAGCTCTCCTGCCAAGCCAGAATTACTTTCTGGTGCATAGTTTCCAGTGCTTTCTCCTGTCTACTGTTAAATGTCATAAATGACAGTGGTCTCATACTTTTATGGTTGTTCTGTTGACAATGTCTTCTTATAAGAACTTGGCAGAATTTTTTTGGAGGATAGGTGCAATTTTAAAGCTTGCTTGTAGAATTGCATTTCTGTTCTTTGGTTTGGTTTCATTTGACAGTACTTTGCCAGTACTCTGTGCCAGACAGAATGTGTGTACTCTGCAAAGTCCAGGGTAGAACTTGTAAGCCATTTCTCCTTGCCTTTTGTCCTTGCCTGATGGGTGCTTCACACACTGCATGCTCAGCATGGTGATGACCCAGAGATGCACTCTGTCACTGATCTAGTCACTCAATGCTACTGTGATTATCCACGTTATTACTCCTGGACAATGTCATCTCACCTCTGAATGGAGCAGCTCTCTTTTTTAATCAGGATTAGGCAGTCTGATCTGATGACACTTCACACAAGCATAGTTCAATTTGAAAACATACTGTTCTTTCAATCTTATTAACTGACAATGCACAGTCCTCCAACGGAACTGTTGCACATTTTGATGCTTTTTGATGTCTGCAATGACATGCTTAAGATAAACAGTTCAGAGAGAGACTCCTTCCTGTAGCAAAATATTGCTTCTTTTGCCAAATGGGATTATAGTAGATATCTCCACAAAATCCTTTATGAAAGGGAAACAACCAGAATGGGCTGCTGGGAAGTTGAGTGGTCACTTTCTAGGGGAAAAAAAATTCGTTCCTTGGAGGCCTAGTTAATTTTTTTTCTTCAAATGTTAGGAGGCAGTAGAGTCAGTGTAAGGAAAGATGTTTCAACTTGCTGTCAGGATCAGTAGTCCCTTTGTCCTTCCCACCTTCTTCCAGATAGAAAACAGAGCTTTCAAATTGTTGCTGGAATTGGGAGGTTGAGGCTTTCTGTGCAGGGGATGTTAGCAGCCTGATAAACCTGTGGAGTTAAGGAAAATTCTTCTGCAACCTTAGATATACCTCACAGAAGGTGCAATATGGGGAAACAGAGTAGCAAAAATGGGCTTAAGTGACCTTGGCACCTTCCCAAATTCATGGCCCTGCCATAATATAAGCAGCCCAGGGACTTTTTCTGAGTTAGACAGCTTCCTCAGTGACATCTTTGGCTTGAGGTCCAAGATAAAATGGCTATAGCAGCATGAACTACAACTTATAACTTCAGTTCCACCCGAGTCTGAGTAGGGAAGCAGGGCTCACTGGGGGATCAATGTGGGACTACCTATAGTAACCCAATGCAGTGCCTGTGTTGGTTGACTTCACCCACTATCCTTTACTGCTACTGTGTACAACTAGGGGTCTGTATACAGCACTTACAAACTGGGAGGCAGAATACATCCCAGGGACCTTTTGGTCCAGTAGTTCCTGGAGGAAATTAGGATGTGCTGAAGGAAAAACCTAAAATAAGGGACTTCTGGGGCTTCTGATTAGATTGCTCTCTAGTAATATACTGAAACAGGTGGTATTTGTATTCATTTTCCATTCCCAAGGCAGAACCTAGAATGCGGGAATGTTTCTAGCAGAAGGGGAGGAAAAATGATACTGGAAGAAGCTCATGACCAAAGCAAAAAATCTCACATTTTTTCCCTTTTTTTGTAATGCCACTGTAGTGCTGAGTGCAAGTAA
>NW_017729025.1:136690298-136698002 GCF_001723915.1 Gavialis gangeticus
TTCCAGACTACTGCACCTGGCAGCACAGTTTGGGGAGGAAAAATGATACTGGAAGAAGCTCATGACCAAAGCAAAAAATCTCACATTTTTTCCCTTTTTTTGTAATGCCACTGTAGTGCTGAGTGCAAGTAACACAGCATTTAAATACTTTTCATCTCCTGTGATTCACTGAAGGTCAGATCTCTTAAAGTAATATTTTCCTCCTTATCTATAGCTAATCAATCATATGATACATATAAATCCTAAGCACTTATATCAATGTTTATGCACCAAGCAACAGTATCAGACTGATCAAAATAAGCTAATCACAGATTAGAAATTATTTTTAAAGTGATCCTACCAAAACTAAATAAATAAATAAGACCAGCCACCAAATCACACCGATAAAATAATGCTCATCAATCACAGCAATAGAGATAGTCTCAATGTTTTTCTTCTTGCAGAATATTTAAATGGCTGGTGCCTAATATTTCGTTTAATGTTTGCTTTTGCCTGGCAGGAATGTGATAAAATTATGCAAAGCTATGATTCACATAGTTAGAACAAATACAGATTGCAAACTAGGTAATGGTATCCTGGTCTGCTGTTTATAAAGCAATGAATATGCCTGCTAACGCTGTATGCTGATGATTTTTTGCAGCCAAATTTATATCTGGATGGGTGACCTTTCCTTTTCCTAATTATTGTTTTACAGAAGCAAATAATTTACTTTTATAATCATAAGCAATCATCAAGAAAGACCCTTGGCAGGTGTTGACATATTGTACCGTTCATAACATTCAGCAAAAGCCATCTTCTACCAGAGATACAAGTTTCTAGGCCTGGTATGTTGTTCTGCACAAAAATAAAATGATGCAAGTTTAAGCTTAAACTGAGATGAATCCTCTAAAGTCTTTGCACATAATTTTTTCAAAGAATGCCATGGCCAAGTCTCTTTCTAATCCAGGCTCCTAAAGAAGTCAGGTTCCTGCTCCTAAAGAAGTCAGGTTCCTTTTCTCATGGTTAGACAGCAGTTGTTAGCCTCTGAGTTTGAGCACAGTCCTACTCAGGGCCCAATAAGAAGAATCTGATAGTTTCCTCAACCACTACTTGGATGTGCATCATGGGCATGTTGGTCAGTTTGCCCCACCTAAATGTAAACTTGTTAACCTGTGGTTCATCTGAAGAATACAAAGTATTTTGTTCAGTTTCTTCCTCCGTTGGACCAGTCTTTGGACCATGAGGGTCACACTTCAATTATAGTAACTTTAATATGAAGTATAGTTACATTGCTGGAAGTACAGTGTGCAATCTTGAGTCTGATGCGTAACACTGCCAGAGACCCTAAGGCTCTTGTATGTAATTTCAACAGGGATATACCATTTCAGCTGCAACAATGAACTTTCATGCCCAACCTCTTTCTGTTATGGCTACCTGTTCGATTCAGTTAATGTAAAAACATGTATGCAGTACAGGAGTTGGTTCCAGAGTATAGTAAGGCATATAAGGCAGGGGGGCAATCTTTTTGGCAGGTATGCCACAAATTAGCCCCACAATCTTAAGTGCCCCTCCAATTCCCTTCCCTAGCCTAACTGGCTGCTCTGCTTCCTGCCTTATCTTCTGTTGTGCTGCCTGTCCCCTCTCTGAACTGCTGCATGCCACACACAGAGGGAGGTTGCTTGAGGTCCATGTGCCGCAAGTTTGCCATCCTTGTTGTATAATATGCATGCTGCTGTTGTTTGAGAAGTACTGATGTGAAGGGTTAAAGCAGGGGTGGGCAAAATAGCAGCCTGTGGGTGAGCCTTTGTCCACCCCTGGGTTAAAGTCACTCAAAAAATAAATAGAAGAGTTTCTACACCTTACTAGAATTTTATTGTCACTTACTCAGTTAATAGGTCTTTTTTTTTTCCTTTGGCTGTAAAATTTTATTTCTGTGCACAAAATTCCAGGTTTTGGACCTCCTTGTTCTCAAATCCATGCGAATTACTTCACTCTACTACAATTTTTAAAAAGTACTTTTTTCCCCCCGGTACTGTAAAGTAACATTTATCTTCACCTATTAAAATGCATCACTGGCATATGGACTGATACTGTTCTTTGTGTCAAGATTTTGATGTTTTCTTTCCATCTCAGTAGCAAATTCCTTGTTTTTTCAAATGAAGGAGATGCAAATAAGGTGGAGAGTGGGGCTGTTCCTTTAGCTGTATCTGCTTCTGGTTTTCTACTTCTAAGGGCTTGTGTTTCTGTGTAAGAGTGACTATAATGACCATGCTGTACACTGACAAAGAGTAATTACCCCCAAAGGACTTGGCAATTTATTTGGGTAGCAGATGGTATTATTTCTTGAATGGATTGTATCCTAACTTGCTGTTATCTAAGGCCACCAGCAGTTGAAGTGACATCCGTATGGTAGATGCTTGAACCCTCAGCTTAAGCCACAGTTGTTCATTTGACTGCATGTCCATGAACTCCTGCTGTACCTTTATACGACAGGTAGCTTATCCTCTGCTAACATACTGAGGCAGCACCTGACTTATTTCAATGAGTGCTTCCCCCATATGTAACCTTTTAAGAGCTGTTTGATGCTCTTTGTTGATGTTGCCTTCGTCAAAATGCCATTCAGTCAGTAATACGATGTGAGGTTTGAGAGCTACGCTGGCTGCCATTGCAAAAGGAATGTTTCTTATTATAGTATTTTATGATTGCAGAACATGTTTTTTGTTTGGTTTTGCTTTGCTTTGCTTTTTGCTTTTTAAATCACCACCTGTTGTGTTAGGTGCTTTATAGATAAACACTTAAGGGATTGCTTCTTCACCAGAAAGCTTGTAGTATCAGTAGAAAAAGAAGAGATGGTATCCCCATTTTGCAAATGGGAAACTGAGTCAGTAAATGACGAGACTAACTTGTATGAGGTCACACAGGAGATGCAAGGCAGGGCCAAGGAATTGATCCTGTTCCTCCAAGTCCCAACCCACTATCCTTGGCCCAAAGACCAAATTCATTGCCCTTTTTCCAAATCTTTGACAAATTCCTTCACCCTCCCTCCATTGATCTTGATTAATGCCCTCCTCCGCAGTCTGCACCCCAAATCATTGATTCATGCACAATGTGAGCCTCTTTATTTACCAGTTCCCTGAAATAGGAACATAATTTCCTCAGCCTTGTGAATCTTAGTGGCTCCCTGACTATCTCAGACTCCTTTGAAATCCTCTGACTTTTCCCCAGCTCCAGAGGCACAGCAAGCAATTTCAGCACCCAGGGTGGAGCGGGGGAGAGGGATAGGAGTCTTACCTGCTGACCTGAGTGGCTACTTGTTACTACTAGCAACGAGCAGTGGCAGGGGCGTGGGCCACTGCTATAGCAGAAGAGACAGTGGTGTAGGCTCCTGAGGGCTACTTTATTTGTTTGCTCCCAATCCAAAGCCTCCTGAAGGAGCATCATTCCATCCCCCTCCTCCCCAGATGCATTGCTGGGCCTGCATCTGTGCCTTCCTGGTATTTCAAATAACAAAGGGATAGACAGAGGAACAGGAAGAACCGAGTTGTCTCTTGTACTGTCTGTATTGTTCTTCACTCGCCATCACCCAGAAGGACCACTCTGTTACAGCTGTGTTTCGTCCCTTCAACTCCCAACTATTTTCCCTTGCATGTATGTTTTACTATCTTGAGTTGCAAATTAATCATCTTTTTCACACACCCCAAACCTGAGCCATTGTCTGTACTTCTGTTCCTTTCTGACCCCAGTTCTCAGCAAAAAATGTAGGTTCTTCCTGGTCATTTCGCCTGGGAGGAGAAACTGGTGCTTGAGGCAAGTATCTTCATTGGAAACCTGATTTTTGTTGTTGTTTGTTTGCTTGTTTCTTTTTACGAGGCATGTAAAAAGTCCAACTTCCTTGAACAGGGGAGGATAATAAGAGACTGTTTCCTGGTTCCCAGCACTTTCAGCCAGTGCCTGACCCCAAAACTTTTTGCTTCTTTTGTGTAACCTTTTTTTGTATTGTTTTGCTTCCCTCTACCTTTGCTGAAAGCAGTACACAAAATAATCTCTTTACCTAGTGGGATCCCCAAAAATACTTAAATGAGTACCTCACCATTGTGCCTAGGTGCTTTTGAAAATCCCACTATACGTACACCTTTAAAAATCAGGCCCTAAAGCCTATATTTTAACAGTATTTTAGTGTAACACCCATTGTAATAATTGTGACTCCTGAGTAGCCCATACATGCCTCTGTGTTGAGCTGAAACATGTCCTCATGCTTTGGTTTGAGGCTCCTACTATGGGTATTTCTTACCAAGTCAAAAGGAAAGTCAGCTGTTAGACGTGCCAGCTTCAATGACGTTTATGTCTGCCTACTATAGTGCTATTGTGTCCAGATATAGTCTCCAGTCCTCAGTAGCAAACTGTCTGACATGCAAAAATAAATGGCTTTGTGTAACATACTAGAAGAACAATTAGTTATTCAAGTGATCATTTCATTTAGAAATTCCCTGTACCTTATTTGCAATAACAAACTGTGGATGGATAACCTGAACCTTAATATAAGGAATACTCTGCTACATTATTCCCTGGAGTGGCTGCATTATTCTGAGAATGTCCAGTTAATTACTCAGCATTACTAGGTGTGCTATCAGATGATTCAAATCTTGTTTGGTATATTTACCAATGCGTGTAAAATTATGCTGAGCTACGTGCCTAATTCTTAAAAACTTGCGATACAAATCACACTTCATGTCCACTGTCATCTTGTAGTTAGGCACCTGAAAAAAATTTCTCTCATCTCTGAAAGTGTATGCCCACCAGAGTGTTAAAAACATTTAGATACACCAACCTGGATTTTCAAAAAAGCCTAAATCCCCATCTTCCATTGAATGCTTTTAACCCAAACCCATATTTTAAAAGGTGTTTTGGTGCCTAACTCCCACTGAAATCAATGAGTTAGATGCCTAAATACCTTTTTAAAATTTGGGTCTAAATCCTCATTAAGACTTACGTTTCTGACCGCCTAAATTACTTGAAAATGAAACATTTGCCTCCTTACTTGCTTTGGTACTTTCAAAAACTGTGCCCACTCTCTCTTATCTTTTACGTAAGTAGCTGTGTCTGAGACCATTTAAAAAAAAATCCCTAGTCTGAAAACTTTGAGAAATACATCCCATGTTTTTCAAAGCTCTCTCTGGTGCTTGCTTGAACACACTGTAGAAAGAGCATGTCATGATAATGGTAATAAGCGCCCAGTGCTGTTCTGGAAACTTTTACATCTTTGCAAGCAGAGAACAGCATTACCAGAGCTTTCTTGGCATTCCCTAGACTAAGGACCATGACCATTTAGCATTATGTCATTCCTTATGCTAAGAAATAACAGTGGTAATGTTTAATTTCTTTCAAAGATTTTAATGATGACTGTTGTATGCTTATGTAGGGCATTTCATCCTAAGGGATCTAAAAGCACTTCACAAAGCGAAGCTTAGGAAAGGAACTGACCAGGAGTACCAGAGCCAGCCAAAGTAGCTTGAGAAATTGAGTTTGATGGACTGTACTTACCAAAGTTGGTCTAGCCAGGACAGTGGGGTTGTGATGCTGTGCTTTCCAGAGAAGATCCTGGGGATCAATAGTGGCAGTGTGCAGTGACAAGTTTAGCTTAAATCCTGTTCTTAAGACAAAGCTGAGGAAACAGTCTTTGCTATTTGTTTTCAGACTTGCTCCAAGACTATGAGGGGGTAACGGTTACCCGTTGAAGAAAGCTGCATGAACAGAGATTGAATCATCAATGGTCTCCTGCAGGCCTTCAGCAAGGGCTAACAGTTCTAAATTATGGAGATAGCTCTACTATGAGATACTGTCCCTTGGGGTGGTAACAGATGTGCAGGCCCCCGGCTCTAACTCCTGACACTTTACATAAAACAGCAAGAGTTAAGAGAGGCCCGCCTGACCTAACAGACATTTGTGTGTTGGGTTGGGGGTGGGGAATCTAGCTCCATTTTGGAGCCAATCAAGCAGAGGAGCCTGCCTGCAGCCTCTCTCCCCTAGCCTCACCCCGCTCCCTCCCAGGTCTGGTACTGTCTGCAGGAAGGGACGGGGGAGAAGGGAAGGGGAGTAAGCTGCCCTCCAGGATTTGTCCAGCCTCAGCTGGCGAAGGAAGGGGCTGGAGGAAGGGGGCCACAAGGCAGAGGGGCTCCAATCCTCCCGCCCCCCCTCCAGTTCAGGCTGGGGAAACCCCAGCCCGCAGTTTGTTCCTGCTCCCTTCCTGCAGACAGCACTCGGGGTTCCCTAAGCTGCTCCAAAGTGAAGCGTCTTCATGTGATTCCCTCATTAGATGAAGATGAATCTGTTGTGTGATCAGCCACTTTTAAAGCACTCTGCAGCCATGCACGTGTCATGGAACGGCTGTAGAAAGCTTTCGGGGAGCCAATCATGCAGCAAATGTAAGTTCTGTTTGTGCCCATAAAGAAACAATCTTTGTTCCATTTCATTAGGACGCCCCATGGGAGTGACTCTTAGGGCATTTGTACACATGATGGGGGTTTAATTTCCAAGGTTGCATTCCATGCCCCCTAAATTGAACAGTTAATTGAAATCCACCATTTCAATTTTTCCGTCACATTATGGCGAGGAGCCCAAAAAACAACAAAAAAAGGATCAGGCCCCTTGGCATTTCTGCCTTCAACAGGTGCCTGCTGAAGGCAGAACAGGCAGGGGGCCTGATCCTTTTTTTCTGCAGAGCCTGCCCACCTCTCTCATGGCCAGGGGGTGAGCTGACAGCTGCAATGATGCAAAATCATTTAAAACCCCCAGAATTCTTGAATGTGTACAGTGTGACTCCATTAAGCCTCACAAAGTGACATTTTCATCACATGTACATGTTAATGGTGTCATGTGTACAAGTGCCCTTGAAGACCAAGCTGTTTGGAGGATTGGTTCCTCAGCTTATAAATTCCTAAGGATAAAAGAATTGGGAGAGCAGTACTGAGATTTGATGACACAGATTTGTGAGGCATCATCAGTACAGAGGACTGGAATATCATACAAGAAGGATGGAGTGGCCTGCAGGATTTTAATAGCATAAAATGCAAAATTGTGAAACTTGGGGACTAATAACAAGAAATTTTGCTATGGACTGTGGGAGCTAATCAGCTGGAAATGACAGAGGAGGAGGAGGAAAATATGGATATATTAGGCAGTTGTAGGAAGCAAATATGAAGTGGCTGTGTAAAAGGCAGATGTGATCTTATATTGTATCAGGTAGAATATTTCCAGGAAAGCTAGGGAACTGCTAATGCCAGTGCGTGAGGAACTGGTAACATCTCATCTCAAGACATTCTATGCCAGGGACATCCAACTTTTAGGCAGCTAGGGGGGCACATGTAGCACCGGTTGCAGTCCCAGGGGCTGTGCAAGGTACAGGCCATAGTCCCAGGCGCCACTCATAACACACGCAGCCCAGCATGTTCCCCACCCCCAAACAGTCACATGAGCAACCCAGCTTCCCACTCCCCTTCCAGCAGCACATGCTGCCTACCTGTAGTGTGGGTGATCCAGTTCTTGTCTGTCACACTTAGCATGTGCAGCACAAGCACCATAGCCCCTCTGCTGTGCATGCAGCTGGAGAACAGGGGCTCTCTCCTGCTGTGCTGACTTGTCCCCAGGAGCAGGGGCAGAAAGTAGAAGCCAGAGGAGAGTGTGGGACGCCAAATAACCTGGCTGCCATGGCAGGAGCTATGGCAGGGT
>NW_017729025.1:136703002-136705822 GCF_001723915.1 Gavialis gangeticus
GTGTGGGTGATCCAGTTCTTGTCTGTCACACTTAGCATGTGCAGCACAAGCACCATAGCCCCTCTGCTGTGCATGCAGCTGGAGAACAGGGGCTCTCTCCTGCTGTGCTGACTTGTCCCCAGGAGCAGGGGCAGAAAGTAGAAGCCAGAGGAGAGTGTGGGACGCCAAATAACCTGGCTGCCATGGCAGGAGCTATGGCAGGGGGGGAGGGGCAAGATAGTGCCACCAGGGCAGGGGGTGGCCAGCTACATGCTAACCCTTTCAGGTCACTAGTTGGGCAGCCCTTCTGTATGCATTTCTGACCTGCTTACTGGAGAGAGATGAATTGACATGGGAAAGAAAGGGCTATTAGGATCATCAAATGAATGGAAAGTCTGTCTTATGGGAGGAGACTAAAGTTTTTTGGTTTAGTTTAGCAAATCAAAGGCTGAAGGAGTGTATCATTGTTCTCTTTAAATGCATCAAGAGAGTAAATCCTAGAGAAGAGAGAGAAGGATGATGCTTGCATTAAAAAATAGGTATAAAATCACCATGAATAAAAGCTTACAGCACTGTCTAAATCATAATACTCTATCATATTGTGTTTTGCTATACAGTATTATCTTTTCAAAACTGTCATGTATTTTTTTTCATTTGAATATCTGTGTGAGTTCTAAGGGCTTCAAACCAAGATCCCCTTCTAGAGATTCTCCAACTTGTAAGAAATAAATTATTTCCAAATGGCAGTAGCCTAAATTCTGCTCTGGTTTACACTAGTTTAAACTTAGTGTATGTCCACTGATGTCAATGGAGTGTTTTTAGCAGCTTTAAAAAAGAAGACAGGTACAGCTGAAGGTAAAATTTGCCACGAGACTTGTTGAACCTCAAGGCCAACCCAACTGACTGTTGGCTGCAGTCAGTATTTGGTTTAAACTTCTTAGTGTATAACTAGTTCTTGGGGGAATCAGTTACCCAGTTTTCATTGAATTCCAATGGGAACTGGATAAATAATTTACTTAGACCTCTTTGAATTCTCAACTTATTCTAGTGTTATTCATAACATTGCATATCTCTTTTAATGTCACCGTATCTTTTCACAGCTGAAATCCTGCAGTAACTACATTTCTGGAGTTGTATTAATTAGAGAGTTATTTATTCAGTGGGCCATTTTATTAAAACACACCTGTATGCATAATACACATAAGATACATGAGACTGAGTAGTTATTTCTTTACAAAACAAAGAGTTCAGGTGAGAATAGCAAGAAGGGAGATGCAGTAATCCACATTACTACAGAACATATGGCAGTTCTGATCTGAATAGGGCTGAACTTTAAATGAGAGAGGAAATAAAAAGTTGTGGCAAAGGACGTGCTTTGAAGTTTTGGTGACTGATTCTATAAATTGGTCAAGTAAAGGTGAATGACATTTATCATAATACAGACTAATTTTCTGTCTGGACTGTCACCAATTAATGGATTCTTCAACATTATAGATGAGAAAAAGGAGAGAGTCTGTCAAAGGAGTGGGGATCCTTTCACAGAGAGGTAGCAAAATCCTAAAATGTGTGTGCCTAGCTCTATTTTTTTCTCTTTCAGCATGACCTGTCTGCTGTAGGACTGAAACTGAATGTTAATTGGGGATTTGGGGGATTGCGATGGAGGAAAGGGAGAGGGGGTGGAGGAGGTAAAACCAATAGGAAAGAATAAAAAGAAAACATCTGGCCGTGTAACAGGACCCTGCCTCTAAACATGTCTGTGGCACCCCTGGCAGCCATACTAGGTTGGTTGTACACTGAGTCACCTCTCTTGCTCTTACCTGTCACATCTTTTGAGGATATTTTAAATTTGGGAGGCTGTGCTCAGACCACGGGAGTGACCCTTTAGGTCCTTCATCTGCCCAGCTCATCATTGGCCTTCTCTGTGGGCACATCTACACAAGAGGCTAATTGCACAGTAGCCTAGTAATACTGCACAGTAGCATGTCACAGCACAAACAGTACTACTTTGCTACTGCGTGGTATTATTACTAGGCTACTGCACAGTAGCATCACTAAAAAGGCATGTGCTGGCACTACTGGACAGTAACACTGGTTACTGAGCATTAATTTAGTACTTGATTATACAAGTACTAAATTAAATACACAATAACTGTGGCTTATTAATGAACACACAGACTTGTCTGACTCAATCTGTACTTCTAGAGGTCTGCTGGCCATATGCTCAGGCTCAGTCTGCTGGGGTCTTACAGCATGCTTAGAGCTGAGAGCCCTGTCCAACAGAGCAACCTGGGCATTTTTAGTGGCCTCCTCTCTTTCCTAAAGCCACGCCATGTCTTGTGGCAAACACAAACCCTGAAACGGAACCATAAGCAAACTTCTCTTTCTGCGTCTCTTTCCAGCCCCTTCTTGGAGCCCAGCCTGGGTCACAGCTGACTCTTCAGTGGAGCTTTGTTTAAATCTCTTCCCTGGCTTCACCTGCTCTGTTCACCAGGCTTCCCTTCCATAATAGGGCACAGGGGTTTCTCCTTACTGATTGTCATGCTTCCTACTCTGCTTCTTGTGTTCTGCCCCAGTAGCCTGCATCTTACTAACAAGCTTTTAACTCTGCAGTCCACCTCACTGCCACTTTCACCCTGCACTCAGTAACAGGGATTAGGGACCCTTGTTACAGGGGGATTCTTTTGGGGAATTAACATTTATAGAGGTTTAAAACTGGATCCAACTGATAATGTACTGTCTTCTAATCCAGTCCCTTTACCATATCTCTCTGTGGGTTTGAGAGGTTGCTTCCTATGGGATGTAAGAAGGGGTAAAAGACTTGACAAGGATTTGTGAGTTGGA
>NW_017729025.1:136710822-136727513 GCF_001723915.1 Gavialis gangeticus
TGGCTACTAACAGGTCATCGACATATTGTATTAAAGTCACCTCAGGGTGTGACTGCCTCCACTCCTCTAGATCTTTTTGGAGAGCCATGCCGAAAATATGAGGGGTGGATATAAACCCTTGGGGCAACACTGTCCACATCAACTGGGATTTATGGTGAGTGTCAGGATCTTCCCATTCAAAGGCAAAAAGTTTTTGGCTATTCTCATGAAGAGGGATTGAAAAGAAGGCATCTTTTAAGTTGAGCACAGAGAAGACTTCCGCCTCCGGGGGAATTTGGGTCAGGATGGTATGTGGGTTTGGACTGTGCTTCATAAGGGAGTGTACTTCTCCCCAAGGTACTTTATGCCCCTCTAGAAGAGTAGTGCAGTCTCAGTCCTTGATCTCTCTTGCAATTAGGGACTGCTCTTGCCACAAGCAGATGATGCAGGATCTTGCAGAGAAGGTGTGGAAGTGAGTTTCGTGATGAAGCCTGCCCTCCTCTAGGAGGTTCCCTCCTAGATTCTCCAGTTAGCTTGTTGGAGCCCTGTACAGTCTTGTTCACTGAATCAGAAGCACTATAATTGAGTCATTGGGGGTAAAATTTATACCCATGGAGAGATTCCACATGAGGTGGATGCACTACCAAAACTCTACTCAGGGGAAATGTCCATCTTTGTGAATACTAAGAGTCTGATTCTGATTGTACTGAAATCAGTGACAGGAGGATGGGATTCTATATGCAAAACCTTGATCCATAATACATATGCTACTAGGAGCTTACACTGTCCACCCTCTCTTTGGCTCATGAATAAATCCAGAAATTAGGCCTGGGGTTCGTTTATTGCTTGCATTTCCACTGAACGAAATGTGCTCCTGACAAAAAGATGTAATGCGGATAGTGCCATTTGGGCCTAATCAACTCTAGGAGGAGTGAGCCAAAGTCCTTCCTTTGACTTCCATGGGAATTGCAGCCCCAGTGTGCGTTAGGACTGGGTTTTACATGCGGCTCAGGTTTAGAGAGGGGAACCTTGTGTAGCACAAGTCCTCTGTGAAATTAGGTGAACCTCTATTGAAAGAGGCAATTTTTTGATTAAAAGAATCTGATAAAAGCATGTGTTTGTTTTTGGAGAACAGCACGACGACATGTATCGTTTTTATCTGTCAACAGCCATCGCCTTGTCAGAGTTTGGCTGTTGTTGATTTATTACAACCTCTGTGAATGTATAATTGGTAGGCTGGTCTTCAGATCTGCAGAAGAGAGGCACAAATTTGGAAGCTACATGTCCCATGGCAATGCAGTATGAGAGAGAGATAATCACCGAAAAGCTGAAGACCCCTTCATCTCCTCATTACTCTTACATACTCTGTACCCTTAGGATTTATCAGTGTTTGTAATGAAAGCATCTAAAACAAGAGCTTCTTATTAACTTCACTAAAGATGTTATTTTCCAGCCTCTCCCCTCCCCCAAATAAGCCTGTTATCATAAACTGCATTGCAGGAGTTCCTACATCTTTGTCTGAGATGAAGGAGGAAATTTCATCTCAGGAAATGCTTGATTAGTGGGGCATAGATATGGCACTGCCATACCAAACTAGCATGACCTTGGTAAAATATTGTTATTAAGTGGAAGCAAGGATTTACTGCTGGGCTTAGGGCTTACTTCTGGGAGCAGTCCCTTCGAAATCTGAGCTGTCCCTGGACTTCTCTTGAAGTCAATGGGAGTACACATAGGAGTAAATGTTGGCTGGACTGAGGCTTAAGTTAACATTCCCAAAGCATGTTGTATCTAACAGGGATTCATTTATTCTAAGTGCTGTCACTGACTCCTTGTGACCATCTCTTCTTCGATTTTTTTTCCCTGCTTGTGAAAGAGAATTACTCACCTTAGAGGGGCTGTGAGCATTGATTGACATACAGAGAGCTCTGTAAATTAGAGGGTAAATGCTGATGAGAGATGGACATGAGCTGCAGAGTTCAGGTCCAGATCTGACCATCTGCAGAGGTCAGGCATCCTCTGAATGTCCTATTCCTATTTTAGAGAGAGCCCAAAATCTGAGTGGAGGTTACCCAGCTTTGAACTTCTCTCCGGTTTGGACTTCAAACATTAAAATTTATTATTAACTTTTATTGGTAATCTAGCTGGTCTGGTAGGGGTTCATGATGATGCTGACTGTCAAGAGGCTTCCCTTCTTCCTTGCTTCTCCATTGAATGGGGCTGGTAGGAGGGTAAATCACTTGAAGTTCTTCCAGTAGGCCACAAAGAACCTTATTTAAACAGAAATGGGAGATTTTGTTTTGGCAGAAGGGTGAGGAGAGAGAGAGAAAGAGGCAGAGATGTAAAGCCAGCTTGTAAATTATCATTTGTCTTTCCTTTCTAATTCAGTTCTGATCTGGAGAGAGGAAAAAGCTATATGTCATTTAATGAGTTTTATTGGGCTTGTGGACCAGGTGATATACATCCTCTGTTTGCCTCAGCGAACTAAATGTACATCTTTCTAATGTGATTAGGCCTTCATACAGGGCAGAGAACAATTTATTATTCTGCCCAGAGCACCAAGTTTTTCTTTAAAAAATTGTTACTCCCGGAGTCGACAATTACTTTAAAATAAATTTACCAAAGACAAAATTGTGCCTCTTGGGTCAGTAAACGACTTCCCTGTTTTTCTTGAAGAGACAAGGTGTTTATTAAGGACCTCCTTAGTTTACAGTGTAGGGTTTTTCACTTTGAATAATTGTCCAATTAAATATAATTTGGAAGTCCATGCTAACCTAGTGCTTGCATTGTACAAGTAAGAATATCTCTGAAAGATGTGCATTAATAAATCCCACTGAGCCCTATCTCCTTTAAAAAAATGGCTTCTTTTGTTTAATTTTTAGAATTTTTTAACAGGGCTGTAAGCCTTACATTTGGAAATGCTGCTATTTTCCCACAAATAATTTATACAGTTCATTCTTTCAGATCCCATAGAAAACAGTTTTTATCATTTATTATAAGTTAGCTTAATTATTTTATTTTTAAGCTATTGTTTAGGTATGGAACATATTTTACAATATAAAACTTTGCACATTCTATTCCTTTTTTTGTCTAGGGATTTCTATTCCTACTTTGCAAGAGGAAAAATAATATGAGAGCTAAGTGGATTTAGAACTATGGGCTCCTTATACTAGGAAAAAAAGAATTCCATTTGAAACAGCTTTTGCCAAAAGCATGCTGCCCTTTTTTTTTCCTAGAGGAAAGTGCTGGATAACAATCCATCTTTCAGCTCTGGACGGACAGGTTTATCGTTTGGAGAGCTAACAAGTATGAGTCATCAAAATGATAATAGAAAAGTAATTGTGAAGTGCAACAATTATGTAGAGGTCTAAAAATCCAAGATGGAATAGGCCAAGAGCAGTAGATGAAAGGTAGGGGAATTAAGAGAATAGTTTTTGACTCTGTTGACCTATTCTGTGTATTCAGAGACACGCAAGGGCTGTTGATTTGGGGACAAAGCTGTCAAACAGGAACTCCTTTTTTGATGTTGACTTGCTCTGTGGCCATAGTAAACTATTTAGGATTAATTCATCCCTGTTCAGAAGGCCTACGCAAACTCTTTGTAGGATTTAAGCCCCCTTAATAAAAGTGAAGGGGTAAATGGATCGTGTCATGGATGTCTGATTAGGGGGTGAATTTTTCCACTGCTGCCATATTTTCAAAAATTCCTGCGTGTATGTAAATATCTGTATGAGTCGAGGGACCACACAGAGGTGTAAATACTCTGAGGAGAGAGGAAAACTGGATACAGAAGCATCGTCAGTTGGTGCATATGCAAGTTGCTTTGCAAAATCCCAGTGAAAATGACTATAGACAAAATGGCACCTTGATTTCTGAAAAGAGGCACCAGCTGCCTCCCTGAGACAGTCATATAGCTGCAGGCTCTACTAAACACTTGCTTGGTATGCTTACATCTTGGTGTCTCAACTTAGTTTCCCCAAGTGCAGTAATAATGGTGTACTGGGGAGGGGTGCTGTGAGGGCTGATTAGCCCATGCTTACAAAATAATTTTGGAAAATGGGAAATAACAGAGCTGGAGGGGGGAGGAGGGGGATTTTTATGTGATTAACTGAGTAGCAAAAGCTGTCTGAAATTTTGAAAACCATTTGAGTTCTGGCAATTTATTATTGCGATTTCATAATTTTGGTCCAGATCAGAGTGGGGTTAGGTAGGGTATTAAATGATTGCTAGGTTGAAGTTATCTCTCACTGCATTCTGTGTTCTTTGTACCCTGGTTGTCTTTACTCACAAACCCTTAGCAACTCCTCAGGTATTAGGGAAATCGAACAACTTCTTCACATTTCCCTTTCTACTAACCCACTAACTCGCTTCTTAGAGTCCAGTTGATCAAGCTGCTGCTCTTACTGGCTGAAAACCAGAAATGGTCCCTGTATACCCGCGCAAATGGACAAATGCAGGCCTGAATTTTCACTCAGTGGCATCTGAAAGAAATCAAGAAGTGTAAGCATCCATGTTGCCGTGTTGAGTTTAGTTCAGTTGGTGGGCAGATTGGTGCAAGATGTTGTAGTGACCTTTAGTGTTCCACTTGGTTCCTGCTGGGTTGTGGGCAGCTGCCTTTACTGAAGACTAGCACAGGGATACAGAAGAACTAGATGATCTCTGTAATCCAATTGCTTTATAGTGGTATAATTTTCTACACATTAAAGCCCTTCCAAATTAAAAGACTTTGGTCATGTCACAAAATTGGGTGGGTTAGGGCAGCAGGTGGGTTGTGGGGGAAAGGATAGGAAGCTTGAAGTGAAGTTAAATCATTGCTTTAGTAATCCCATTGTGTCACTTTCTCCCCCCCCCCCCTTTCCATTGCATACAGGCCTCATTCTGCCATGCCTACTGTTTATCTGAGGACGGCAGAGCAGATGTCACTGCAGAGCAATAGTAATGCTGTTCCTGACAAGCTATCAGGCTTTGTTTTGGGGCTGAGGAGGTTGTGAGACAGAGGCCCTCTCTGCATGTGCAGGTAAAGGTGCAATTGGATCTAATATGTGATCTACACAGTTGCACCTCATGCCATGCCACACATGAATGGCAGAAGGTAGGATTATGGGACTGCACATTAGATCCCATCATGCCTTATTGCCAGTGCAGGGGGAGCCTTATCCAGGGCTCCCACTGCACAAGCAAGAAGCAAGCTCCTGTGGCTTGGAGCCCCCTCAGTTGCGGGGTTCTCCATGCACCCCCAGGGCTGGGGAATTGCGGCCACCACAACCTCCAAGGCTTGGGGATGTGTGAAACCCCCGGGCCTGGAGTATCATGGCAGCCACAATCCCCCAGACTTGGGGGTTTCATGTACCACCAGGGCAGTTGTGCCTGCCAGGACCCAGCTGGGTCCCGGTACCCATCATCCACAGCTGTGGGACTCTGGGTCCCTGTACTGCTGGGCACAGTGCACCCATGCAGCTGGAAGCCCCATCAGATGCTGGGGCTCCCAGCTGCAGGGGAGACCCTGCTACACGTGCAAAATAAAGTTGGATAGCATCCAGCTATAAAATTAGTACACATTTTTGAGGTCTAACTTTATATATGGTTGGAGCTTTTTATGGTGTGATAGCTACTTTGCATGTGTAACTGGTCTTAACGTAATTGCACAATTGACTAGTTAATTGCACAATACCTATAGCATGCAGAGGGGGGCACAGGTTACCAGCATCTAATAATAGAAAGCCATTGCATGATTAGAACTTTGGGCAGAGAATGGAAGAGTAAGGAGATGATATTGATAAAGATGATGATGGGGAAGCTAATGTGTTTTGGGAAGATCTTGAACCTAAGCTGAAAAGAGGAAAGCAGTTAATCCCCAGGGTTAGACGAAGGATTAGTGGATTTATCACTCATTTAAAAAAAAGTGGGGGGGCAAGTAAGGATGCGATTGGCATCACATTAACTATATGTAGTGTAACTTGTATATATATATTTTTAGAAACAACAAAACAGCGTTTCTGAATTTGAATATGCTGTCCATGATCTCCAGTGACTTGCCTGATATGCCTTTACAAAGCTGGGGACCCTGAAAGCTCTTGACTGCTGATGATTTAAACTGATGTGGGTTTTGTTTGTTTGTTTGTTTTTTTGGTACCTACATATTCAATGGTAGGAAACTGGTCAGTCTCACTGGGCATCCCTGATCTGGCCAGAAGTATGTCTGTTCTCAACAGCAGCTACCATAGCAATTGGGAAACCTGACAAGCTGCTTGGAACTGAGGGAGCCCTAATGCTTAGGAAACCTTGAATCTTTGTTGGCTCACCTTGTAAGCTGAAGGAGAGCAAGAGACCCTGGGAAATAGCAACTTACGTGATGCAAAGCTCTTTACTCAGCAAGCTGCTAAGGAGCCAGCTGGGTAAGGTGGCAGAAAACCAGCCTTGGGTTCCAGAACCCTGAAATGAGGAATCTTGAATTCTGGCCAGGATGTGTCAAGAGCTTGTCAAAATTGAGGCATTTCCATAAAACAGTTCAATCTGCATGAATTGGCAAATCCTGGGAAAACATTTTCCAATAAACTCTGATTTGCAGGTAATTGTTTTGCGTTAATGGGGGGCGAGGGGGAGAATGTTGTTTTTTTCCTTGCAAAACTGGCTGAAGAAGCTGTAGGGTAGGAATTAGAAGCTGTGCCTGTTGTTACAGCATTCTGTTTTGTTTTGAATCTATTTTTAAAATGTGCTAATTTAAAGTCAGGTTTTGTTGTAAATTAGGTGAGCTAATAATAGTCTCAAGTGCAAGCAAAAACATCTGATTAGGTACTATGTAGAAGATTGAATAGCAGGAATTTTGATTCATTACTAATGAAGTCACTGGAAATCTTTACATGGTCTGCAGTGGCATTGGATCAGGCCCTGCATGAGGGGAACTTAAAAAAAAAAAATACCAGTATTCTTTCAGGAATAAGAGGCAGGATTCTGGACATGTGTTGAAATAGATCTAGCAGCAGAAGAGGCTGGGGCAATGTTACCCTGAGTAAATAAGAGGCAGTTAAAAGGCCAATAAATGTGAAAGGTCAAGAGACAGAGACCAAACCATATGGAGTAATGTGCCTGGTGCATCAGTAGAGGAAGAGGGGTTGAAATAGAAGTGACAGTTGATGCTGAGACAGATGCCAAAGGGCAAGAGTGATAACATCTCCATTCATTGTAGCTGTAGACCAGCTATTAAGGAACAGAACTTCAGGTTTATCGTTGAGGCTGGATTCCAATTCCATGACTATTAGCATTTCTTAACCTCTTGGGGCTCATCTATATCAGCTTCTGTGGTGAGTAGCACTTCTGCCTTTCTGCTGATCAGAGCCAATGGTTTGTATATTGGAAATGGGTAGAACAAAGAATTCCCTAAGCAACTAGCAGGACTGAGAGTAAATTTTTACTAAATTATTAATTTTGAATCCAATTCTGGTTGGTTTGTTTGCTTGTTTTTAATTTATGGCTATTATAAAATAATGGGATGGAAGGATTTATTGTGTTACTCTCCACATTAAATTCACTATTCAGTAAAGCAGTTAAATATGTCCTTTAATTTTAAACCATATGCAAAGGTCCCCTTAGTGTCAATGATTTATTGCTCATATATTTTATTTGACCAATTGTATAGCTGGGAAGAGATGTTAGACAAGCTTTCGAGCACCTGAGGAAGGTTGCGTGGTGTCCGAAAGCTGGTTTAACATCTCTCCCGGCTATATAGTTGGTCCAATAAATGATATCACCAAAAATCCTTATATATATAGATAGATATGTACATCAAATTTCCTGGACTATCGTGACTACAACAACACTCCAGACCTGCTGTTACATTGTTGTCAATGACATTTCGACCCATACTGAAGTTCAAGTATGCACTTAAGCACTTTGCAAAGTAGAGATAGATTTAAGCATATGTATTAAGTAATTTTCTAAATCATGGATTAAGCAAGTTAAAACATCCAGAGGACTTACCACTGGATTCATGTTATTGCCTGAATAAAGGGAGTGGACACTTTGGTGCCAAGCAACAGCCCAATTCCTTAAAGTAGCTAATAACTGTGCTCATGTAGGGAGAGTTAGAGTAGGGTAAAAAGGTCCTAGTTGGACCTCTGTCTGCAGGCGTATTCCTTGATTCTTAACCGCAAGGCATCTGAGGGTCATTGATAGTCTACCCAAGCAAAGTTCTGGACCAGTACTTGGGACACCTTGATTCTGTCCCTGGTAGTGCCACTGACTGGCTTTGTGACCATGACCAAGTAACTTCATCTCTATTGCTCTTTTACAACACAAAAGAAGGTTGAAGGGAGAAAAAATTAAGTTTGTTGGAGAAGGGACTCTTTCTTATTATTTAGCCATACTTGATATTGGTTGTGACCTCTGAATACTTACTGTAATAAGAAAAGGTATTTAGCTGTGTTAGTCTGATCCATTCATAGCATCTGATGAAGTAGGCTGTTGCCTACTAAATTTTATGCCTCTCTGAATGAATTAGTCTCCAGGGCAGTGAACACTAAGAGCTGGGGAGGAATGCTTTGAGTCTAAAAAGATTGAGAACAAGTACTCTGAGGTACCACACTGCTCTGCCTCCTGCCTGTAATAAACACAGAAAATTACATGTATAGGCAAACACAGTGTCAGTAATGAAGAAACTGAAGCAAAGAGATTTAGGCACCTTAAATAGTAGTTATTCTGACTTCAATGGTATGCAAGCTTTAAAACAATTTTAAAGGAAAGAACAAGGAAGACACAACAAATGGTACAAAATGCAACTTTTTCAAAAGATAGATCATGCCAGTCTAACCTGATATCTTCCTTTGAAAAGATAACTCTGGTTTTTTTTTTTTTTTTTTTAAGACAAGGGAAATGCAGTAGATATAATCTATCTGGACTTCAGTAAAGTACTTGATATGGTACCACATGGGAAATTATTAGTTATGCTGGAAAGAATGGGGATTAGTAGAAGAATTGTAATGTGGGTAAGGGACTGGCTTTAAGAGGTAACAGTGGATTGTTCTGAAAGGGAAAGTAGCAGTCTGGAGGGAAGTATACTAGTAGACTTCATCCTGGATCAGCCCTGGTTTTTACTTAACATTTTCATTAATGGACTTAGTGCACGTAATAGGAGAGTGAAAATTAAATTTGATGATGAGAGAGTTAGGAATCATTGTCAATATAGAGAGAAGATCAAAATATTATATTGGGAGTACTGGATATCTTTGAGAAATAAAATAATAAAGACAGGGTAAGATTTGTAGTACAAAGCACAAAGTCATGATTAGGGGACTAACAATGGCTGTTTTATAAAAGAAGTTCATCAGTTGGAAATGACCTAGGAAGAGAGAGACCTGGGTGTATTAGTAGATCATAAGACAACTATTAGGGGTGTGTGAAATGGGCTCTATTTGATTCAGATTTGGCCTGAATCAGGGACAGTGATTCGATTTGTTGATTTGGATCATTGTCCTGGATTTGATTCAGCTGAATCTGAAGATTTGATGCTGATTTGGAGAATCAGCGATTCGGACACAGACGCAGCTTTAAAAGTTTTTTCTACATACCTTGAGGTAGCAGGCACAGTTCATGAATGCTGCGATGCTGTGGCGGATGAAGAGTCCCACAGAAGCGTGGGGGCAGCATACCTGGAAGTGGACCAGAAGTACTTCCAGTCCACTTCCAGGTCCGCCAAGGAGTGTGGGGGGGAGGCCCCCATGCCCCTCTGGCTCAGTGATTGGCTGCAGGGGGACCCTGGGTGCCCCTCCCGACCCAGGAGGCACCAGTTGCTGAGGTGTGGGACATGGGGGGTCCCCAACGCGCTCCCTGGCAGACCCGGAAGTGCTTCTGGTCCACTTCCAGGTTCTCTGCTGAGCACGCTGGGGACCCTCTGCGCTTCTGTGGGACAGTCCATGTGCCCCACCATCGCAGCATTGATGAGCCACCTGCTACCTAGAGGTATGTAAAAAAAAAAAAAAAAAAAGGCACTTAAAGCTGTGTCTATGTCCCAATCTCCGAATCTCTATGAATTAATTTGGAGGGTTCCAATTCGATTCAGAGAGATTAAAGGGTCCTCTGATTCAATTCAGATTTGGAGATTCAACCACTGAATCAGGCTGAATTGAATCAGGGACTGAAGCTTTGCACAGCCGTAATGACTATGAGTGGAATGCAAAAAAGACCAATATGAACCTAGGATGAATCAGGTGAATTATTTCCAGTGAAGATAAGAAAGTATTATCATCATTGTGAAAGGAATTGTATAACAGATCACCTGGACTGTGGTGTGCTGTTCTAGTCTCCCATGTGTAAGGAAAATGAATTGAAACTGGAATAGGTACAGGAAAGGCAAGCAGGGCAATATGACTGGGGAAATAGAAAATCTGTCTTACAAGAAGTAGTGGAAGGATGTTGGCTTATTTAGCCCACAAGGATGAAAGCTAAGAGGGGATATGATTGTCTTGGAAGGTAGAACAGCTCTTTAAGCTAAAGGGCAGCGTTGAATAAATATAAACTGACCATGAATGAATTTAGACTGAAAATTAGAAGAATGTTTCTAACACTCAGAGGAATGAGATTATGAAAGAGCCTTTTTTGATGGAGCTTCATTATTTCATGCATAGGATTGTATGAGGTGGTTTCTTGTACAAGCAGGGGACTGATTTTCATGGCTTGGGAGGCTCCCCCCAGTCCTGTGTTCATAACCAGTGAGGGTCAGCTTCTTACCAATATCTACCCTGCACAGTTTTGCTCTAAATTTGTGGTATGCTGTCACCATCTGTCACCAGCATGGTGGCTGAGGCTGTGCTTTGCTTCATGAGCCATAAAATGTGTGATTTGAAAGTTAATATATTGTTTGTTCAGTGCATTTGCATTTTTGGACTTTTGCTAGTAGAAGATATAGCCCTCGATCCCTCCTCTGTGGGCTATGATTCTCCTTCATTATAAATATTTCACAGCAACCTTGGATATTTAATGATGTTACTGGAGGGAGGAACATCTGGATTCTTCCACCAGGTGCTATGGCTTCATCTTAGAAGTTGTTTGCATTGCTTTCACTCTTTTTGCTAAAATTAAATAGGAAAATATATGCCCACACTGTTCCGAACAGCCAAAGCTTTAATGAATTAATGTTATGTACTTATATAAACCCTGTTACTGTGGCATTTGAGTGCCTCATGAAGTTCAAGGTATGTATTCTCATACCACCCCTTGTCAGGGAGGGTAGTATTGCCATCCACAGTTTACCAAAAGGAATTGAAGCTCTAAGGCTAAGTGAAGACACTTGGGAATATTAGGGAGAGGTTAGAGTGAGTTAAAATGGCTGCCCAATCTAACTTAATATGTCCAGGTGAGGACCTTACATAGGTCCAACATAGACCTGGATTGATGTAGTACCAGGCTTACTGGATCCAACTTAGACCAGTGTATGGAACTTCTGTACAGTTACCTGTGCAGCCCCAGAGCTGGGAAAGCCCAGCCACTCACCCCAGCCCCAGGGCTGTGTTTTCCCTACCTGCCCCCCCCTGACATTGGGCTATTTTTTGGCTCCTCACCTCCCCCTGGTGCACCAGCCAACCCCTCCCCACCCCCCATTCCACAAGATGTTTTGGGCGTCGCTGGATTTATCACTGTTCACTGCTGCTGGGAGCCAAGCAAGTAAATATCTGTGGGGAGGGGGGCAGGAGGGATGGGGATGTAGGATTGCCAGGGAGGAGGTCATTAGACTATAGTCCCCCAAATCCCCCCTACCCCTATCAGGAGTGAGGCCCTCTGATTCTTCTAGACCTTCGCAGACCTCAGCAACCCCCTGTGGATCCTGTCAGCCTCCCAAATCCTCCAGCCACTCCCACAGATCCCATTTGCCCCCCCGATTGCTCCCAAACTTGCTTGCCCCCTCCAATCCCCACAATGCCTCTCTGCTAGCCCCCCATCTTGACTTAACTTGGATCAGGTGGCTATTTTGAATATAATCTAACATCCCTTTAATCTCCCTGAACATCTGCACTTAGCCAAAAAGGCTAAATGACTGACTGGTAAGATCACACAGGAAGTCTGAAGAAAAGCAGGGACTATTATTTAGATCTTTTAGACTAGCACCCTAACCAGAGGACCATTCATCCCGTCAAAGTGCATAACAACTAGACATAAAACCTGGTTATTTGACTCATCTTCCTACTGATGCTCCTATTTGTAGGAACCTGTATTGGTTTGATTTTTGAGGTGAGTTCTCCATTTACTAATCAGGAAGCTCTTTCTGCATCATTCATCTCTAGATGTTGGTCTTCAACTTTTTCTCCAGAAGGCACCCCCCAGTCTACCTAATTGTTCTCAGCCTGTCCATAGTACCATTTTCTTGTTCCTTTTTCAAATTCTGTAGTTCTTAGAAACATGTTGAGGGCCACTGAAATAGTTGCATATTCAGTTTTCAGCATTTCAAATTTTTGACATTCTGTGAACAAACTTTGATCAGTAAACTTATTTGCTGAAATAGAGAAAGGATTAACACAATGTGTATATATCATTTAAGTCCTTTGTAGGCTCTCTTTTGGTCACTGAAGTAGTGCCTGGCTCTTGCATTGACTTTCTACACATGGGTGAATTCACCCAAAGAGATCAGAAAAATGTGTGAATGTCGGCAAGAGCCAATTGAGTTTTTACTTTGGGGGAATATTTGTAGGAATTCTCAAGGTATGCACTTAAAGATAGCCATTGTTGTCTATTTAACATGTCTATATGACATGTTATAAATGGGGGATTCATTCCTGAACCAAGGCCCGATACCCTATTTTCACCAAAAGTAACAGAATTTTGTACTCAATCAATTATAGATAAGTAATATAGCTACATTAATGTATTTATATTGTAAATAGCAATCATATTGATTTGGAAAGACTTCTTTGAGGTGACTGCTGGACTTTTTGAAGGGCTCTTGGTTGGACTTTTTAAAGGGTTCTTGTTTGGAGTCTTCTCAGGAGTCTTGGTTGCAGGTTTTTCTGGAGTCTTGTCTCATAAAAAAAGTGTCCAAGGAAGTTTGGATAGATGTTCTCCAGGGAGATGAACAATGCAGCAAACTTCTTTGCTGGCATGGTGTCACGTCGAATCAAGCATTGTAAAGTCAAAACTGACGTTTGAAAGTTGAAACAGGATGTCAATTTTTAAGCGTTGTAAGTGCAAAATGTAACTCAAAACGTCATAAGTTGAGGACTGCCTGTATAGACAATTTGGATAGATATTAAAATTCTTAGAACATCTTCTATAGTGCTAATAACTTTTCTTGTTATTATCTTGAATAACAAGAAATCTAGCTACAAATGTCTTGATACTTGCTGAAAAAGCATTAAAGTTTCTGTTGATTGTATTTTAATTTTCTGAAATGTTGTAAAGTCCATCTAATAATGACTTTTTCTGTTCCCTTGACGTTAAAGTCCAGTGGTATTAATTTTACGTGGTAATGACTGCATAGTATTAGATTGAAAGATATAAGTGCCACAGTAACAGAGATTGGAAAAACACATTTATTTGCAGTTGTGATGTGCAGCTCAGTGGATGCTGACAACATAGAAAGCCATAGTTTTGTTAAACTGACATCACTTTGCTAGTCTGCTCTACTGATGGGTGCAGTTCAAATCCTTTAACCCATAGCAAAGTCCTTTAAATCCAACTCTTTCAATTATTCATTTAACAAGAAAAGATACTTTGAAATTAGCCCTTACATATCATGTCTTCATTTTACATCCCCAGCACAGTTTACACTTGTTATATCCTTTTTCAGAACAGATTGCTACTGGAAAATGTCTGTATACAGTGTTTATAATTCATCCACAGATGTTCCACTGAATTTCAATTGTACTGTTTCTTTTTCTTTTGGGAACAGAGCTTGGGGTGCTACACATGCTTACACCTTTTTTTATACTTCATTGAAATAATTCACCTGATTTAAAAACCCTGCATAACTAAATTGATTCAGTAAATCTCTTTTTCATGTACAGTAAGTGGCTTGGTGTAAGGCACAGAACTCTTTCTGCTTTTACACTTCCTTTCATTTAATACAATTGTCCTTAGAAAAAGTAAGTCTATACATGATAAAAAAAAAATACAAAGTGTAGCCAAGTTAGTGGGAAAAAGTTAAAACTTGCGTTTTTGTTAAGCTTCTAACAATGCTTTCTGCGATTCTGACTTTCTGACCAGTGCCTGTTTACATGTTTGCTAATCATTAACAATGTGTGTTTATCAGGATTTGTAGCCATTGCTGGCCTATCTGATTTTACTCACTTTAAACAAAAACACACTCAGCAATTGATCCTGTAGCCAAAATGGTATTCATAAAAAATTTAAGAAAGAGCTCTCAGTGTTTAAAAAATTTTTTTTGAAGGAGCTGAAAAGAAAAAGGACTTGGAATTACAAGCAGTTAGACTTGGGTTTTTGCGTAATGACTCTTGGTATCCCACTGTGAGAAGACTTCCCCCAGCTTCTCGTCTGCATTCTTCCTCGTTCCCTGCGGGAGAATGAGTTGGATTTGTCTGCCATATTCACAGCAATCGAGGTGATCCAGGTTGAAAGAAAATCAATAAGATGTGTCCATTTATGCCTCACAAAGGAAGAAAGGTCTAAAGAACAGACATGGGACGTGATTCAAGCACTAGAGACTTAATAAGACTTCTACTTGTGTTTGAAGGGGATGGTAATTTATATTTTACTTTGAACTTTTTTTTTATGCTTCATAACTATCGGGATTCAGGCTGACATGGGAAGCAAGGAAAAGAAGGTTTGATGCTGTCTTAGAAGACCTAACCCATTTGGGAAGGCCATGCTCAAAAGTTCAAAAAATTTTGTTTTAGAAAAGATTAAAGAGACATCACATCATCATACTGATTTATCGCTATTGATAAAACTGGTTTAAAGTATTTTGGATTGGGATACAATAAAAAAAGTCTTTCTTCGAGAACAGCTGCAAGTTTCTCATTATTGGATGTCTTTTCTATCTGTTTGATATCGTTTTGCTTAGAAATATAGAAGCAGCCGTAATAGCTACCGTGGTGCCACTTGAGGCTTTGTCAGGCCAGCTTCCCCTACCAGCCTCCTTCCCACCCACCCCCCAAAAAATTGTCATCCTGTTTGCTGTCTGTCAGATCAATTCTCAGAGTTTTGCTCTCCCAGGGGATACATAGTATAATCCCTTAGCAAAAATTCTTTTTCTTTTTTTAAACATAGGGTGTTTTTCCAAGCAACCCTTGTGGTATCCTTTTGCAATTTAGACGCAAGGATGCTGCTGTTCAGCAGGAGTTAGGACCCAAGGGAATGGGGAAAAACTCAACGCAGGACTATAAACTTCAGGCTTGGCTTTTAGTCTCTGACATCTTTTTACCTTCTTAAGCAAGAAATAAACCCAACTTCTAAAAAAAAAAAAATCAAGGTAGTTAATGGTCTCACAAAGTATATTCAAGCAGCTAGCAAAGTTAAAGCATCCTAATCTCAATGTATGCCTTGGCTAGTGTAATATGGGCTGGTAGCTATTTTCCCCACCTCTGCCTGTTTTAGCTATATATTCATGTGCAAAATCTGGACTAATGTTAGAAAGATTCCAGATTAAAGGTTTGAAACTGGGGACACTACATCCAGAAGAAGGAATCCATACTCACACATGCACAAGTCTAACTTGTTCTCATTAAGCAAGTCTTTGAGAGACTCTCAATTAGGAGGAATTTCAAAGAAGGAAATAGGGGCTCACATTTCATGCAGGATGAGGGTAGAGGTTGTAAGGGGAATAGAGGGAGATTTAGAACCCAAATTAGAGAGGCAAGGAGACTTGCTGCTGTTAAAGCTAATATTTGCTCCAGATCAACCCCCCTCCCTTTCCCCCTCTCCCTCCCTCCTCCATTGAGTCTTTGGTGGATTTTTGCAGTTTCATCTAACTTTGAGACTTTCCAAAATAAATTGCAAAGTGGATTTGAGAAGAGTTCAGCCTATTAATAGAATCTGTTTTAAGGCTTAATTGGTATCAAACAAGATTTTAGTGAACACAGCCAAGTGTGCCCATTGTGTTTTTAAATGAGCAAAGCTAGCATTTAACAGAGATTGACTTACACAACTGTCCTTCACTTTCAAGAACTGTACTTGAGTGGGGTGAGATCAGAATATCAAAGTAGCCCCTGTAACATGCTGTCTCAAAAAATATATATATATCCATTTTCTGCATTTTGCAGCTGAATGATGTGTTATTGCAGCATGTCCCCTATTAAAATAATTATGAAATAATGGAGAAACTGAATGAAGCAGCTGGAGTACAATCTGTAAAACAATGCAATTCAAGATTGCATTGTTTGGAAAGAAAATATGAAAATAATCCTGACAAAAAGAAAAGGGAGCTGCTGAACTGTCTACCACACAGGAGTGAGTTTTTGCAGTTTAGGGAAGTGTGCTTTTGCCTGAGAAGCTCTGAAAACTCTCTGTGTCTTATTTATATAACAAAGGAGTTTCAAAATCAGCTTTGCCTCGGGTGACAAAGTGATGGCCCTCCAAGGTCCATATCTAAATCATGAAGAATAGGGGAGCTTTGATATCAGTGAATTTGGCATGGGTAATTCTCCTTCCCTGCTCCAAACCTAGTGCTAGTAATTTCAGTAAACAAAATGTATAATAAAGTTATGCCACAGATTTTTAAGATCAGATGCACAAGTAGGTGACGACCTGGTAAGGGGCCTCCAGGTTCTTGACCA
>NW_017729025.1:136727524-136727912 GCF_001723915.1 Gavialis gangeticus
CTAGGTCCCTTCCGACCCTTAATCTATGAATCTATAAGTACTCTCCAGCTACTCTGTGCCTCTTGGGAGATAGCAGGGAAGCCTAAGCAGCAGTTTTCACTTTGCCCAAAAAGTCATACAAGAGTGAGAACCCTGACACTTCGTCTTGTGCCGCTTCCCTCAGTTTTCTGTCCCTCTGGGTAAAGTTTATCCCTCCCACACAAAACCTGAAGAAGACTGAGTGGAACCACTTCTTTCCAAGGGCAGTTTTGGAGACATAAGGAAGCCCTTACAGAGCTACTGTTCCCGTCTGGCAGTGACTCCTAAGTAGATTTCTGCAATACTGAGCCCTATGGCCCTCATAAGTCTCCCCTTGCATGTCTTTGACCCTTAAACTCATAAGACTCCC
>NW_017729025.1:136732912-136743651 GCF_001723915.1 Gavialis gangeticus
TGAGTGGAACCACTTCTTTCCAAGGGCAGTTTTGGAGACATAAGGAAGCCCTTACAGAGCTACTGTTCCCGTCTGGCAGTGACTCCTAAGTAGATTTCTGCAATACTGAGCCCTATGGCCCTCATAAGTCTCCCCTTGCATGTCTTTGACCCTTAAACTCATAAGACTCCCTTGAACTCTTCCTTAATATTGGGTAGTTTTTCTAAAGGATGTAACTTTTACAGAGTATGTGTTGTGCACTGAACAACTAAGCAAACAAGTTGGCCTCACAGACTCAATGTTTCTGTTCTTTCACCAAGTCAAGCTGCTGCTGGTAAACATAACACCCAAACCCTATGTATTGGATGTATCATGGAGACTTAGAATTATAGACTTCATACATTTCCCTAAAATTCAACCTCAGGGCACCAGATTCTCTTTCTCCCTCTTTTTTGGGGGTGAAAGTAGAGGTGGTTGCACTGCAAGAGAAAATCCACTGCACAGTGTTGCATCCAGGAACTATTTTATGATGCATGTGAAATTCGCTGTTCTTTCTGCCCATCTGTTGGTTTCTCTGCAGTGCTGTGAAGGAAGGAAGAAGAAAATATTCCAAAGGGAAAGAGCAAAAGTCTTCTCCAAGCAATGAAGCTGTATTGACAAGGCCAGGCAATGTGTGGAGATAGAATAAGGAGCCTTTTCCTTTCTGCGTATAGCCAGAGTGAGAGTCTGGATCAGCAATTCACAGTAGTTTTCTGGTGGTGGGCCAGAATGACCCCGCTTGAGTCTGAGATGCTCTAGCACTAGGACCTGGCCACTGCTGCTGCTACTGCTGCCACTTCTCCTGCTGCCTGGCTAGAGCTCTAGGCTGCCAAAGGTGCTCTTCTCCCACCTGCTTCTGGGCCAAATCCAGCCTGTAGGCCATAGGTTGCTGATGGTCCAAACCATCAAGACTGCAACACTGCCAGCACCAGGCCTAGACTCCTGGTGGCCCTGGGCAAACTTTGTGTATTGGGCCGCCCTTTGCCAGAGATAATGATAATAATAATCAAAACATTACTATTTTGGGGCCCCCTTTCTGTCTGGGCCCCAGGCAGCTGTCCGGTTCACCCATGCCCTGAACACTGCTCTACTCCCAGTTGCTTCAAAGAGCAAATTATTTTAGGGGACTGATTAGCTTGGACAACTCTTTCTCTGCCTCTTCTTCATGCTGGCCATCAGAAACAGCTCTTCAGGAAGTATTACAAAGTTAGTTTAAGTTATTTGGGACAGTACCTGTCTTCTTGCTCAGCATTTATATGAGTCCAGCCTGCAGTAGGGTCTTGTTGCAGGTTTGGGAATCCTAGGCACCAACTCTTTATAAATACTTGTTGTTGTTGTAAACAGCCAGGAAACTCAGGGAGGGTAAAATGATCTTCCTATGCATTTTGGCAGGCCTGTTACTAAAGGCAACAATTTAGGATGAGGGAAAAAAATAGAATACATGAATATAGTATTCACCCAAGAGGGCAGCTGTATTTCAGTATATTGCTGATTGCCCCCAGCTACTTAATTCATTCTGTGGAATAAAAGGAAAAAGATTTTTTTTTTGTGTTGTTTCTGCCCAACAGAGGTAAAAATCTTTACTGAATAATGATGAATGGGAGAGATAAAAAAAATACTTGAAGCAAGTCAGTTCACTTCTCCTTTGCAGAAGAACTGTGAGAATTATTCTTTTTTTTATTTAAAAAAAACCCCTTATTGGAATGCTAATTTTGATTTTGATTATCTGTCACGGCCTGCTTTGAAGTTTTTCAGACAAAAATAAATATCTCCATAACAGAGAGGATTATAGTAGTCTTGTTTAGAATCATCTGACTAAGAGTGACATCTAATTTCAGAATATATAACATTTTATTGAGGCCACAGAGACTTTGAAAGAGCTTGACTTTCTTCTATTTTGTAAATTTTCTATAACTGGTTTAATAGGGTTTTTAGTTCAGCCAAAAAAACAAGGGCTAAAACATTTCCATCAACCATATTGTTGGGGAAATATAAAAGAAATATAATTCAATTTAAATAAAGCTATAGCTAGGTTATATCGTCCTTATCTTAGTAAAACGTATTTTCTGTTAGACTCCAAAAAATAAAAAAAATAAATATCTGTGCCTCAGTCTTGAAGACTCTGCTTGGATAAATCAGGCCTTGGCAGCTCTGTAATTCATGAAACAATACCTCTAGCTCTACTGGAATGGGAGCAGGATGTTTCAAGCTTTATGATTCTGTTCAATTCTGGAGCGTTAATGGGGCTATTTGTAAAGAAAGAAATATAATGAGTTATCACAAAACACAGCAAGATCTCTAGAAAGGGGCAGCCTCCCATCCATCAACCATTCTAGCGTATTCACAAAAGAACAGTGCAAGAAATCTTGGGTGGACAATGGGGAATTTTGCTTTTACTCTAACCTGACTTTCACAAATTGTGGTGGGAGAGGAGCATTATTTTCTTTACAAAATGGCCTCAACACAGCCCTAAATTTAAGGGGGGAGGAGCGGGGGACGTGGTACAGGAAAAATTGGGGGTGCTCCCCCTGCCTTGTGTTATGCTTTTGAGAGGATTTTATCTTAATTAAGAGGTAGTTATTGAAACAGAAGTATTACTTCATTCTGAGCTCATACAAAATATAACCAGAAATACTGACATAGCTTTATTTCAGTGGCACTGCCTGGCATGGCTATAAGTAAAATTAGCCACTGTTTCCATTCCAGCTCCCTATTTCTACAGTTTATGGCAAAAGCCATAAACAGTTCCTCTGGGCTTTAAATGTGAAATATTAGGGTTAGTCTGGGGAGCAATTTTTTTTTAAAAATTAAAAGAAAAACCCTTCACTGAGCTGTGTTTAAGTCATAGAAGTACAAACAAAAACAAACTCTTACCAACTTCATATCATGATGCAGCTTAAACACCGCAGTCCTTGTTCTGTTTCACCTTGGTCAAAGGGAAGTTTTGACTGAAAATGGGTTGAAAGAGGAGGGCAGGATTTGGCCCTAAGATAATGATATAATTAACTTATTTCATATGGCAGCTCACAGTCAATGAAACAGTTCACAGTAATGAAATGAAACAAAAAAAAACAAAACAAAAGACACAGCAGGAAATAGTCTAAAGTACATGATAATCAGTTTTCACATGATAAGCTTTTAAATCGATTCTTCCACAGGTCCCATTAAGGCAGGGCATGTTGCTTAATAAAAAGGAAATTGAGATAATGCTAAGTGTTTAGGGCCAGATCCTCAGGTGGCATAAATCAGTATAGCTCCATTGAAATCAGTTACTCCAGCTGAAGTGTAAGTAATAAGCAACACTGGGTAGTAAAAGAGTGTCTTTTAAATCTGGTCATGTATCCAGAGGAGACGTCTCACTACATGGAAAGGTAGCAGTACAATAGAGGTTTGTTGGGGCGTTTATGGCAGCCACGTGGTATGATCTTGGAACAAGGTATGAGTGATGTAAAGAACAAATGTGAGCTAATTTTTCTCTGTTGATCCTGCAGTAGTAAAGGGTGTTGAGACTGCATGAACAATGCCAACATCAATAAAAAGACCGTAAACAAAGACAAGAAAAACCTTTTGAGATTTGAGACCCACACATTTTAATTTGGGTACATTCCCCCACTGTGTTTGGAAAAATACTCCTAAGGACATTTCATCCCTTCCAGCACTGAACACAGACCAAGGCTGACCTTTCTCTACATAGATCCTTGAATCATCACATCTGGCTTTTATAACTTTGTTTACACTGTCTGCATAAATGTGCTGAAAGGCAGAGAGCTGGAATAGTATTGGGCCTTGTTTGGGGCGCACTAATTTTTGGGACCATGTATCAATGCGGTTTCAATGGAATCAATGAGAAGAGGATCAGACTTTATTTATACTTTTTAATGCGTATAGGTGATCTTCTCATGTCTCTACACCACATTTGACCATGTTGTTACATGTGCTTGTGTTCATTTGTTGTACTTTGCAAGGTATTTCATTTTACATGTGCCTTCAAGCAGCAGGCATTGCAGTAGGTGTTGAATAGTTTGAGGTTCAGGGGAAAAGTCACAAGGCTGAACAAATGGCATAGCCCACTTCATTAGTTCCTTGGAGTGCCTGACTGGTACGTAGGCAGTTGAAACTTTGCCACCTTTGCCATGGTTCTTCAGCCCCTAGTGGTAAGGCTGCTGGAATGTCCATTTTTCTGCTGTCTGGTATTTTCTTCAGCTGGTATTGTCAGAGTGCCTGGCCAGCTGCAAACCTCCCTGCTCCTCAGCCCCCAGCCAGCTTAGGCACTCCCTGGCTGGGCACTCTGGCTGGGAGAGGGTTTGCAGCCTGCCCACTCCCAGCCAGAGTGCTTGGCCGGCTGCAAAACCACTGCTGCTTCCAGCCAGCTGCAAAACCCCCTTCCCAGCCACAGTGCCCAAGCTGGCTGGGGACTGAGGGAACAGGGAGGTTTGTGGCTGGCCAGGCACTCCAGCTAGGGGTGGGTTACAGCCTCCCCTGCTCCCTCAGCCCCCAGCCAGCTTGGGCACTCTCTGGCCGGGAGGGCGGGGGTTTGCAGCTGGCCAGGCAGACTGCAAACACCCCCTCCCCCAGCCGGAGTGCCTGGCCAGCTGCAAACCGTGGGTCACGAACACTGTGCTCCCCTCCCTGCTACCCTCCCCCAGGCCCTCCAGAGCGCAGCATGCGCGACTGTTGCAGCAGGGCACAGCAGGGCCATGCATGAAAGCTGCTTGCTGCTGCAAGCTCCGCGCTGCCCTGGCCATGCTTCCTCTGTGTGCATGGGGGCAGCACACACCCGCACTGCCCCCACCCTCCCACACAGACCTGGGGGGTACAGGTTCCCTCCTGCCCCCCAAGAGTGCACGCTGCCACTGGGAACTGGCCCTGCCCAAGCCTGCAGCAGGCAGCAGCAGGGGGGGAGCCAGTTCATGCTCCTGCTGTAGCAGCCGCTGCCTTCCATTGGGGGGGCAGGGGGTTGCAGACCTGGGTCCCTGACCCTAAAGCCCTGGCGGCTGGGGGGCAGGGGCTGCGGGTGGGGGGCAAGGGGCACAAGCAGAGCTGGGGGACTGTGGGGGGGGAGTGAGGAACAGCAGCAGGGCTGTGGGGGGCATTTAATTTTAATTACGGATTTTGGGATTTTTAATCAGAGAATTCGCAATTTTAATGAGAGAATTTGTTTTTGTTTTTTTTTTTATCACGGAAAACCAGGATCCATGCTGATCATCTACTTAGAGCTGGTTACCCTATTAGTATGTCAGGGCTGACTAAAAGATGCTTACCGTCATACCAAGTGCCAATAGCCCTGAAAGCAATTATTATGGCAGCTGGGATCTTCAGAGTACAGAAAAGCTTCAGCTCTCTGTCCTGATTCCAGAGATGGGTTTACAAGCTGTAGGCCAGTACCTGCTCAGAGGATCCTGCCACCTTCATATAGGGGGGTTTGTTCCCATGAAGGCGATGATTTATTCTAAAGTTTCCCATTTGGAGGTACTGACATTGGAAGAGGGTATGTGTTTCTCTCAATTTGCTTATAGGTCAAAATCTTTATTTACAAGGTGACTCACTTGGGAGATCATTATTTTCCATCACAAATGCTCTTTCCCTCTGGAGGTATAGGAATATAAGGTGACCAGTTCTACATAGTGCTCCCAATATTAAGTTTGTATGCTGAATACTTTGCAAAACATGGAATGCTACTATGCAGCTGTAGTATTTCTCCGTAAGAGATGTTTTTAACTAATGGTTTCATTCCAAGAGGTTTTCCAAGCCTGATCAGAAACAAGGGGAATAATTTAGGCTCATCTATTGTATGGCCTAAATAATCCAGGTGTGTCCCATTTGGAGTCCAGGAACAAACTGGAGAGGGGGGAAAGTGGTGTGAGGGGAAAGACAGGGAGGAAAAACAAACAATTCAAGTCTTACGTCATAAACAGAATCTGTTCTTTGTTAGCTAGGCCAGCTCCCTTCTTTATGCTCCCTTGGCTCTTGTTTCCTCATCCTATCCTATTTCTCCCTATAATGAGCAGAGACAGACAATTGCAAAACTTTCCCAACAGTGAGAAGGCTTTCCCTATAGACCACCTAGACCATGACTCTTGCCTATTGATCTCCTAGCTGAGAAAGTTCCAACAGATGTATGGTCCTGACCAATATGCTTTTCAGTACGTGATTCCCTCCTGTATTTCAAGGAGAGGATTTAAGCATGGCCTTTTCTGAGCTCCACGTGGTACATTTAGAGTTCACCTGGGTACATTTTGAGATGCCTGTCCTATGAGGAAATGGATTCTGTAGCTGCTTCTGAATCCTCTTGAGAATAAAGTCTCATACCTAATTTTCTGTGTGTCATTTCCTACTCAGATGCAAGTGTCCAGGGGTGGCGAGATGGTAGAGCAGGAAAGGCCATCATTCAGGGGCTGCTCAACAGCCAGAAGTTTCATTCCACAGGGCGTGCTTAGAGCAGTGCTTCTCAAAGTGGTGGTCCGCAGACTGGTCGCCGGTCCGCAGCAAGTTGCCAGGAAAGAAAGAAATATATTCTCCAGTCCACAGTGAGTTTCTAGGAAAGAAAAATATGTTTTCAGAAGCATAACATTGATATGTCACAGTTCATATGTTCCAACACTGCAGGTGACGTCACGTCATGTGAGGTGAGGAAAGAGAAAGAAACAGCTGGTTGCGCATTTGTGTAGCGTTGTTACATGCAGTTGCTGCCACCGGCTGAACCGGGGCACTGGTCCCTGACCCATTGGAAAAAACATTGCTGGTCCGCCACATCAGATAGTTTGAGAAGCACTGGCTTAGAGGATACTGAGGATTTTGTCCCACCTCTGTGAAAAACCTGTCTGCACCTCTGTATATGCATACATAGTAAGCAACCACTAATCCTTTGCATTGTGGTATACACATAAAAGGTCTAGTCAGGTGCCTGATTAATCTACTTGTATGGAGTCCTGTAACCATCATACCAAGACTTTTGTCACGTATGCCTAGGCGGGAGCATGGAGGAGTAGAGGCAGCTCAAGACTTACTATGCCCCCTGTAAACCACTGAAACAGAATCCGAAGGCCAGACTGAGTCCAGACATTCAATGCCTTGATGGTTGTAACTTCTGCCAGAGAGCAACAGATATGAACTGTAGAGGTGTGCAAAGTGGGCCCTATTCAATTTGGATTCAGATTTGGATTCTGCCCGAATCAGGGACAGTGACTCAATTTGTTGATTCAGATCACTCTCCCTGATTTGATTTGGCTGAATCTGAATCTGAAGATTCGATGCTGATTCAGAGAATCTGTGATTTGGACATCGACTCAGCTTTAAATGTTTTTTCTACATACCTCAAGGTACCAGCGCAGCTTGTGATCACTCCAATGCTGGGGCACATGGAGCTTCCCACAGGAGTGCAGGGGGCCCTCCATGTGCTCGGCGGTGAACCCAGAAGTGGATTGGAAGTACTTTATGTTTATACCCAGGACCAGTGCATATGTACTTGCGCATTAACAGTTATAGTGATTTATGTGGTACAGGACAGGTGCTGTTAGACCATGTGTACAAAACTAACCAAAACCAGTTGGTTACTTAATTCAGATTATGTTCTGAAGAACTGCTGGAAGTACAACAGATTAGGCTATGTTGCAACTTGTTGGGGAATGTTGCTGAAGGGAATAAGAATAAAGGAATAAGAACCTGGGGGTATTGGCTCAGATACTTTGTGCCTGTTGCTTCCTTCCTTTGAGCAGGTGGGTAGGGAATGACATAGCTTTGGCGCAATTGCTCTACTTGCTAATCAGCTGCAGTAATTACTATGTCCGTGCTGCCAAGGAAGAAGCAGGTGAGGGCACTGTGACTTAGAGGAGTTCCTCTCACAGCTATTTCAGAAGTGATGCTACTGAAGCCTGTGTCTAAATGAAAAACACCATCTTTTGATAACAAATGAATGGCCTTTCATTGCCTTGCTCCTTGTCAGATAGATTTTAAAAAATACAACCAGCAGTTCCCTTTCATGCTGAGTAAAGCAGCTTGCACCCACTTCACACTCACTTTGCACAGTAGTAAATAGCTATACAAGGTCTAAGGTGGTAGACTGTTAAGCCCTATGCATTCATTATTATTAGTCTTGGTTTCTCTACAAGAGGGATGCTTATTTCAATCTTATTCACTGCTCCTTTTTTTAGGGAATCTTGCACAAATCAGTTTTCTGCCAGGCTATTGCCCAGTGCCATGCTATCTGCTTTCCAGTGCTTCCTCATACTGATCACAACAGAACAATTTTTCTGTGGTACTTTGTTTGAGCTGTAACAGCCTCAGTTGAATCAGCCCTGAAGTGACATATTATAATTTGATTGTAGAATTCTGGCTACAAAAAAAACAAAACAAAAAAAAGAACAGAAAAGAAAAAGTGGGGATGGGGGAAGGGGCTACAAGAAAGCACGAAATGGTCAGTCTTCTATTTATATGGCATTCCATTTGATGGTGAGGATATGACCAAAACAGAAATTAAAAAGTGTGCAGCAAGATCAGGGAGTAGCTTTTCATAAAACCATATTCTTGTTTGTTGTTCCAAAAAAAAAATAGCAAAAGCATCTGTCCTAGGGTGGTGTCACAAATACACTGTCCGTGGTATCCTACATTACCAGGGTCCCATCTGGTAAGTTACTGAAGGAAGAGATTCTTTTTCCACACGAGGATGGAAGAAATCCAAAGTAATATTGTGCAATCTATGTTGGAGGAAATGGCAATATCTCCATGCATTTGCAAGTAACCAACTTTTGAGAGAGGCAGGGTTATTTATGTCTAAAATGCTCCTAGCCATAGAAGCGAGAAAGGAAAGGCCATGTGATTAGCCACCTGGTTGTGCAGAGGAGTTGCTTCTAAGACACCATGGCCAATGAAAGGGGATTGTTCAGGTGGCTTTGAGAAGGAAGCAGACAGGATTGCTTCATACATTATACATTTTCCAGGCAGAGGAAGCATATTAAACCTTCTGAAGAGAGATTTCCAAGTCAAAGTTATATCTGGTGCTGTACTTTCATCTTATACACTGTCCAACTGGGTGCCCTCCCCCTTTTTTTAAAAAAAGTTATGAGATGCTTTCAGAGCAACAGAGGTAAAACCGTAAAAAGAGAAGAGATTTGACTGCATTCAGAAATACAATGATGTAGAAATTAAATGTAAAGGAGAATGAGTTTCTCTTGATGCATTAGCATTCAACTATATCCTCAAGTTTCCATCAGTGTGCTTGAGGTAAATGCACTGTCCTCAGGGTAGATTGTATACCCTTCCCAAACTCAAAGGAATTTAACACACTTAGTGGTGTGCTAGACCTAATCCAAGCTCTTTTCTTTCATCTCCACTTTTAGTTTCTCATGGTCAAGGACAAGAAACAAATTTGGGTTTTTGATTCTCATCTTTTCTGTAACCCTCACACCATCTCTGCCTAAATTAAAAGGGCTGAAAAGTCCTTTCATTATTGGAAATGCCAGTCAGTATTTGGCAAAAACCATCAGACTTTTTGAAAATACCACTGATATCAGGGGTTCTCCAAACTGTGTAATTTGGCTGAAATGGCTCTCCATGACTTGACCACCCCTGAAATCTGAAACAGTCTGGATATGGTGTTTATGCCATAATGTGTAGCTAAATCCTGACCACACTCCTCTGCAAGAATGGCTGTTGGGGTTGTTGTGTCAAGGAAGAAGTGAAAGCACCTGGGGGACTGCTTTCACCTGTACTGAGGACCAGACTGGACCTGAAGTAGCATCCAGGGAGTAAAGCTACTTTTCCCCTTAATCTCCTGCTGTGTACCAACTTTAGCTCAGACACAACTCTAAATTGAGTTCTTAACTTTTTGGTAGTTATGCATTTCTCTCACATCCTTGGCCTTACTGATACTCTGGGCAAAAGCACTTAGCACTAAAATACATGTTCTTTGAAATATTAGTTCATCTTTTTGTGGCTTTTTTCTTTGTCCCTTCTCTCTGATTCTCAAAGGCAGAAAAAACATTTAAAGGCACTGTTCTGAATGCAGCACATATACTGCTTCCTTCTTCCAGTACTTGTTGGGTTCTTCTACAGTGTACCATCCGGTGTGCAATGTGCTCTGTCACAAAGTGAATATTGAGTAGTTAAAAGCAGTGGTAAAATGCTTTACCACTGTTGATGGATGGGGAGAGAAAGGATGAATGCCTCTTCTGTGGTTGCCCAGCTACCTGAAACCAGGCCTCAGGAACATGCAGTTCAAATTTTAAGAGTTATATTTGTGGGTACACTAATTTTTCCATACACTTCTATGAAGAACATCTATTCCCTTCTGGTTTGGGCATTTGTGGAGGACTGGAATGGCAAGAGGCATTTCGCTTTCAGAGGAAGGAAGAGGGCAGTAAAAAAGGGTTTTATCTGGGTTCACTGGGGAAGGAAATCCAACTCTGTATGGTCTTAACAGGTTCTGAAGACCTTTCATACTCAAAGAAGAGTTCGGACGCAAGGAGAATGTTGCCAAGAACTCCATTTTCCTCTTTCTGATTGCTAGGAACATGGAAGAAAGAGAAAAACTAAGCTGGGTTCGTCAGCTTCTACCTGTAAAACCTAAACTGATGGAGTTATAGTTTCATAGTTTCATAGATTTAGGGTCGGAAGGGACCTAGTAGATCTTCTAGCCCGAGCCCCCGCCAGGGCGGGAGAACAACAAAACCCCAAAACAAGAAACGGGACTCAAATGAGTCCAGCCAGGTAGGCATCCAGCTTCT
>NW_017729025.1:136748651-136758814 GCF_001723915.1 Gavialis gangeticus
GCAATAACCCCAGCTAGCTCCCTCAACACCCTGGGGTGGAGATCATCCGGACCCGCTGACTTGAACGCGTCCAGCCCCTCCAGAAGCTCTCTAACCCGGTCCTCCCCAACCTGAGGTCTGAAGGCGATCCCCTCGAGTCCGGCTTCTATCACAGCAGGGAAGTCCCGGTCCCTGCACAAGAAAACGGAGGGGAAGAATTGGTTAAAGAGGCCCGCTTTCTCCTCTGACACAACCACCAGATTGCCCAGCATATCCTGCAGGGGTCCCACATTACCCGGCGCCTTCTTCATCCTCCCAATATATTTGAAAAAGGACTTTTTGTTATCCTTAATCCTGGACGCTAATCCGAGCTCTATGTCCGCCTTGGCCTTCCTAACAGCTCGCCTACAGGCCCGAGCAGAGGAGGTATACTCCTCTTTGGAGATTTCACCCCCCTTCCACTGGGCGTACGCTGCCTTTCTGGCAAGCAGGCAGTCCTGGACGCCCTTGGTGAGCCAGGGGGGCTTTCGGACACTCCTGCCCCCCTTGCTTCTTGTTGGGATGGACACCCCTTGTTAGAACATTAGCCCCTCAATTCAAGAGGGTTTTTCAGCATGGGGAAAAATAAGTCCCATTTTCCAAGTGACTTAGTCCCCTAAGCCCCTAATTTCCATTGACTTTCAGTGAGACTTAACTCCTAAATCATTTGAGTGCTTTAAAAAATGTTGCTGCTAGAGCCTAGCCTTAGCATGTGTGAATAGTCCCATTGACTTCAGTATACTTTGGTATCCTAAGTCAGAGTTCACTTCTGAATGCTTTAGGGAAAACACACACAAAATCACACAATTGTGCAATGTTTTGCAATGAATACAAGTTCTTCTTGAGCCTGACTGGAAATGCCCTGGAGGAGTCATAGCTCTTGCACTTGTATGCAAAAATTGCAACAAGGAAAGGAGGAAAACTTTTGAAAGTGTCCATTTTCTTTAGGTTTTGAATAAGGTCTGTTCTTTCTTCATCCAAAACCATCTGCCTGCTCCTACTTTCTTTTTCTATGCTGTATATTTATGTATTGAGCTACGTGTAATTTTCAAGTTCCTTACATAGTTTTCCCCTTTAAATTCTATGAAGCAAGAGTCACTGGAAACTTTCTTTGTGGGGAACTGAGAGTGATTCTGGATTCCTGTGAGCATCTCTGCTCACCCACACAGCCACCCTAGGCACAAACTGTAGCTACTCAATTAAGCAGCTGGCTGAAATGGAGCCTCCGTGTGAGAAACAGGCTCACTCAGAAGGAATGGGGGCACAGGATTTGCATTTGGAAGTAAATCTTATGGTGTTAGTTATTTGGGTTCCCAAGCGGTGCAACACCTAAGTTGAAAGTGATGAAATTTTTGGCAGATTTTTTAAGGCCAGTTTTCAAGGCACAGAATATTCTGTTCTCAGTGTGTGCACATAACTTGCATTGGCCTTAAAAGAAATTGCATGCATACATCAACGGAAGGATTTGCCCTGTAAGGATTCATCCTTAGCCTGATGGGCAAATACAACAGCTGAGAGCTCACAGCTCTGGAGCTCCTGACGGCTGAGCAGTCACGTGGCAACTTCAATTTTCAGCAGTGTTTTGGATATTTGTAATTATTTAAACCCACTAACACTGTTGTCCTATGGATCCAATGGCAGTAGCAGAAAGCAAGTGATGGAGATAGCATCTTGCTTGGGAGACGAATCTTGGTCTGCCCAGATTGAGACACCCCTTGCTAGAAAGGGCATCCCATTATCCTCTCTGCTGTACCACAGGCACAGCGCCAAAGTATTCCAAGGAGTCTGAAAATGCCTTGCCTTTTATTAATGATTGAAAAAAAAAACCCTGGGAAGGAAAGTGTTAATGACTGGTGATTGAATGCAGTGGTTTGCAAGCTCTAAGCAGCTTTAGTGTCTCCTACCACAGCCCTGATTTAAAATTCATAAATGCTAATCCTCCATAATTTACGGTTTAAAAAGCAGCCCCACTCACAGGCCCTGTGGCTACAGCTCTGTCAGAGTAATTATGCCGCCAAGCTGAAATTGGACTACTAACTGAGATATTAAACAGGGTAGGAAATCCTCTTCCCTGGCAGCCTACCCAATTATTCCAAATAAGCAAACAGATTAGTGAGTAATTTTCCAGTTAAATCTGGTGATTGGTGCCAGAATTGTATGTTAAATATTCAGAAGTAAATAGATTAAAGATGAAATGTCCCCTTTTTTCAAGCTTAAATTAGTGTGTGTGTATTAAAACTTTTTAGGGGGGAAAATCTTCATTGAAGTGCAATATGATTGCTTTGAAAATAGGACCTTTCCCCCATTTGTTTGTACTTGGGGCACTGCCATTCATTAGTCGGGGCACGTTGTGCTGAAGGAACCTTGTGCCACGTTGTGACACAGTATCAGTCCTGCTGTTCCTTTATCCTTCACCTTGGAGGAGCCCTCCTGGGTGGCAGCTCTGTGAGACCACAAGCAGCTCTGACTGGGAACTTTAGAATGAGCTTTTAAATGGGCTAAAGGGCAGGATGGTCTTGAGTTTTGTGAGTTCATTATTTGCAGGACACTGAGTATGGGACTGCGGTCTGTACTGGGCATTTCCTTAATACGCATAGCTGGGTTTGCAAAAGATAACAGTGGGAACGGTAATGCTTTCTCTTGCTACAATGATTTTTCATTTTGATTCTTCCATTGGTCTGTCGGAGGTCACGTTTGGTAACTTTACATAAGACGTGGTTATGTAACCACCAAGTTCTACACTACAGCATTCAACTTTGGACCAGAGGGGGAAAGAGACAGAAGCAGGGAGACAGGACTGAGTAAATACCTGTCCTCTCTGCACAAGTGCAGAGTGCAAGGGAAGATAACTCATCCAGAGGGGACCAGAAATATCCAGATACGGCACATGGCTCATGAGTTTTTTTTTATGACAGGCCATACATTGTTACCTCCAAAACTTGATCAAGAGCATGGGGTTGAAAGGGAATGTTATAAAGAGGCCAGTAGACTCACACCTGTCCATATTACGTCAGTGGTGGGTCCTACTGAAGATCAAGTGCTTGACAGTAGGCACTGGTGATGAACCTGGCGCTCTCTTTTAGGCAGACTTCCTGATCAGAGGACTTTGGTGCATGGGGAGATTGGCTGATAGACACCTCTTGGTCCTGTGTCTGTTATGAGGGCTATTCTGTTTTCACCAGCACCTGAGAACCAATAGGCTATTCATTAACCAAAGAGCTGGAGTGGTGCTAGCAATAGCAGTAAACAGCCTATTTGTTTACTGATAAATTTGTGATTTGTGTAAGGAAAACTACTGAGAGGCCACTCTTCTTCTCAGGATCTGATGTGTTCTGATGACCATGCAATATATATCATGGTCACATACAGGTTAAGAAATCATCTTTGGAAAGCCAAGTGGGAAGGTGTTTAAATGGGTGAGCCAAAACATAGGAGTATACATGCTGTGTTTAAACCTTGCATATCATTTTAAATGTGTAATAAAAACAGTACAGCAATGCTGTATAAAGAACAGAAGTAAATTTATATTCAACTGACTTTAAGAGTTTTTCATAGTGTTCTAAATACGATTTACTATGCTCTTGGTACCATGCACGGAATATTTGTTTTCCTAAGAAACTGTATATTGCCCTCTTTGAAAGGTGAATGGAAGCTATTAACACCTGCTTGTCATAGTTTTACATATGAAAGCCCTGATGTTTAACTCTGTAATGCTTTCTGTATTCTGAACTTTCAGAACTCTGCCTGTGCTCTCGCAACATGTTTAGGTAAGGTGCAAAAGGGAAGCCCAGTAAAGATGTATCTAATATTATCTCAGTGTCCCCTTTCCACTTACCTCAGCAGTGATGAAGCACTGGACTTGAGGATTATATAGGGTTCAGACTGTGGTTTCTCTTTCTGAGTTAATTGGTACTAGTCATTCAAATAGAGTAGAATGATAGTATGTGCTCCGATTTTGTGTACACCATATTAATACTATTTCCCAGAGCCATGAGCACTTGGAGGCTTTGAGGTTTGGGTCCCTACAAAACCATTTTATTAGCAATGTGTCTCATACTGATAGCACAGCTGAAATAAGGTGACTGACAGGCAGAGGTTTGAAGGTGAATGGCTAGATAAGCTTCTTGTGCATATGCAGATCCCATCTCTGTAGTACACTGTGAAACACTTTAGTGAAAAAATGGATTATGACACTGATTAGCCATGTGGATTTGCTGCTTATATCTACTGCTACTGTACACTTTGTTCCTAGCACAGTGGGCAGGGACACCCTGTGCATTCTCATACTGACAGACAGGCTCTCTTTATTTCTATGATTTATGGATTAGAAGGTTAACAAATAGTGGACCTACTTTTTTTTATAGGTAGCCATACAGTGATAGCATCTACTCCAGTCTTTCTCTTGATGCTACAGGGCTAGTTGTTTTGATATTTGCTGGTGAGATAAAAACTATGACAGAGGTTAAGATTAAACTACAGTGTATTTTGGACAGTTCACGTAGACCAGTAGAGAGGTCAGTTATCCTGCTTAGTAAGCTTGATCCAGAGAATTTATGGGAAACTGAAATCCCTGAGAAAAACAAAAGCACAAATACTGTTCAGAGTTTATTGCACCCAGCACTGAAGTTAGGCTTAGGAACTGGTATCAAAACAAGTGCTGGAGAATTGCTGTTAACAACAGTCAGGATCAATGGGATTAGTTTGGATGGTTGGCAAAGAAACATTTCCTAGGCAGAACTCTTGTTTGAAGCGTTCAAAAAAAGGAACACACTGAAAAAAAGAGGGAACTTCTTCAAGAAGCAAAAGAAGTAGAGACCAAGTCACAAAGTGGAAAGAACATCCACTCCTTGTGAAAACAATTTTGAGAGACCTGGAAAGAGAACTGTTTCCAAACTGAACATCAGCTGGTTCATTTGCAGGTTGTTTTGCCAAGACCTGCTCCAACCTGTTTAGAAGGACATTTGACCAGTTAGAAACTAAGGGAACTGGTCAATGAGTGATATTAGGATCAAAAGAAGGATGAATACATTTCAACTGTAAACAGGAAAGACATTTTTAAAATCTCCTAACCCTAATTTAGAGCACCACCCAATGATCAGCATTCACCGTGCAGTAAACTCACATTTAAACAGAATAAGAGCTTTTTCCCAAGGATGCCAAAGCTTCCTGTTGCAGGATTTTGTGCAAAGAAGAAAGCCAGCAAAGCTATCACACAGATGCATGGTGTACAAATTAGGTCTTAGGAGAATAATTCTGGAGAAGAATCACCAGTCAAAACAACAGGATTTGTAGAGGCACTGCCTTGCAACAAAGACAGTATGCCACAGGAGTTTCAAACTCCAGCTCTAGGTACCAGAAAATGTGGTGCCAAACATCCTAGTCCTATTGACTGGAAAGTTTTACAGTGATGAGAATAGTTTATAGCAAGTGTGATTAACTTGCTGGATTCCAGCCATAAACTAAGTCAGAAGGAGACAAAATGAGATATCCAGCTATACTTGTAAGAATGGCCAAACCTTTTCGTGGCAGATGGAAAGTACAGGAAAGTTCAGAATAGAGAAGCAGACTTAGGACAGGGAAGTGACTCCTTACTTTTACTGAGACCAAGCATGGCATGTAAGAAATTTATGAAGAGATATACCATATAAGAAAAGAAAGATTCTTGGAATAAGAGAGAGTCCTAGAATTGGATATTCATTTTATTTGCCTCAAATGACCTGTGTAGCAGAATGGGAAATATTAAAACTGGGAGTATTCTCTCAGAAGGAGGCCTAAAACAGAGATGCTGCCATTGCTTGTAAACATAACAATTAACCAAGAAATGGAGAATATATAATGTTATATATTTAAATATGCACCCAGGAAATGAATGAATCTTTGTATGACTTGATTTTGCAGTAGGACTCAGTTCTCCACTAGAGAACTTTGATTCAAATCAGGACACTCAACTGGATGGAGACGGGTGGAAGGAGCTGTGGACAAGGAAACTTTCGTACAATGAACTCTACTAGACTCAAAGTGAATGTATCTATTTTTCTCAGAGTACTTGTGCAGGGTCCTCACAGAAAAGGCTGAACCAGGAACCAAGCCGTCACATTTGGGGACTGTACCTTTGACTTTTCTACTATAATAGAGACTAAAGGTCCCTATATGACTATTTCTCATTGTGCATATTTTTCTTTAAACTTGAGTTTGCAGCCAGACGTGGGCAAGGGAGGAGTGGGAGACATCTTTTGTTTAGAATAATTAGCTTTCTGCATAGAGATGCAGGGCAGCCAACTCAATGTCAAAAAATAAAATATGAGTGTTGCTGGATATACTCCATGCCTCTCTTTGATAGAGTATAGATAGATTTCATTGTGGGCAATGTATTTGGCAGGTGATTCTCCAGTCAGCCTCTGAGAGCAGAGCCAATCAGAGCATGGAGGAGAAGGGTTATAAGCCTAGGAGTTAGAGCTGTATCTGTGGACTTGTTAGCTGTTTGATGCAGAACTGGGAGCCCTTTTTGTTCTGAGGGTTGGGTCCCAGTGCCTACACCCCTTGCATACTAGCTACACATTTGTGTTATTTTTATTGGCAACTGAGACCAATCAACTATTAACCCAAGGGCTGTAATAGTGCTAGCAGTAGAGACCCTTGACTGCCTGCTTGTTGACAGGGTTGTGAAGTGTCTGTAAGGAACTGAAAGACTGCCATTCTTTTTAAGCTCTGACAGGTCCAGATGACACACTGTACATGTTGTGGTCGTGAGACAGAGACTAAGAAATCATCTCCAAAAGACTATCAGAGAAGAATGTGTTTACTATGTGGGCTAAAGTATTGAAATATAAAAGTTTTATGTTAAAAACTCTCACTTAAATTTAAGTATGTAAAAGCAAGAAAGGCTGGAACAGCAGTAGATTTACTGTCAAATAACATGCGTTTAAAAGTTATTCATAGTATTCCAAATACTACATTATATATTTTATACTGTCCACAATATTTTCAGTGAAACAACACATCATTAAACTTTTATTAAGGAATTGCATGTTTCTCTCTCTAAGTTGAGGGGGGAACTATAAGCACTCACTTATCAGAATTTTCCAAGGGGTAGCCCTGAGGTTTAACTATGTGTAGTACTCTCTGAAAAGTTCCTAAAGAGAATGAAATCTATCCTGTACTTCAGCAAAGAGGTAGGAGAAAGCTACAGTAAGATGTGGAGTGTAGCTGAGTTACATGGTTTGTTTAAGCAACCTCCTTTCTTGCAAGAGCCATCAGTCTTTCTCTGCCATTTGGGAAGGAGTTATGCTGAAGGGCTTCATGACCCTCTGTATTAGCTATGCTTAGCCACTGTGCAGGTGAGAGGAGAAGTTTATTTTATGATACGATGTATTTAGTTTTAATATCTTGAACATTTTATATTGTTCAAATCATGAATGAGCAAATTTTAGGCGTTATAGTACATGAGATGTGTGCCTTACCCTTTCCACCAAATCTTGACTTGTGACTAGTTTCTGGTTGGCCTTTACATAGATGTATGGCTGTGCATGTGAAGGGAGCACCTGTGCTCCCAGGATATGATTTTCAGTGCCTATACTTGAAGTAATGCAAGGTTGTCTCCAGCCTTACTCTTGGAGGGACTGCACACAGCTTCAGAGAAGTCAAAGGCGGGGATGAGGCCTCAATCTTCTGCCAGGTATGGACATTGTACATAAACCAGTCTAAGTGACTGGAAATCAATTTAAACCAGATCGCAAAACCTGATCTAAGATAGGCCTGGTTTGATGTGCACTCAAATAGAATCAATTTAGATTGGTGAATTGAACTTCTGTACCAAATCCCCTATCCATTCAAGTTAGACGACTGTCCCATTCAGCTGCTCTGGCCAAGTATCTAGTGGGCCATGCCCCCAACCTCTCCCAGCACCGTGCCAGCACAGAACCTCTCCCCAGACCCACTTTATGCTTCCAGCCATCTCAGCCACTGGCAGTCAGTAGTGGGGGGTGGGGGGGAAAGGGAGGCTGTGCCCCACACCTTGTCATGAAGCACCCGATGATGTACACACATACCTGACAATGAGATCAGGAGACCTCCCTGTATTTGGGCACAGTGCTATGAGCCTGACCTAACTCCTGCACACCCAGCCAGGGACCCTTATGCCCCCATGCCTTGGCACAGCCCCACAAAGCCCTACTCTGGCTCCCACACACCACATCTCAGAGGCCAGAGACAGGTGCCCTGGCACCTGGACCCCAGCATGGACTCTCCCCACTTTCTCTCACCAAGCAGGAGCCAGTGTGGGCACCTTGCCTCACCTCTGGTGGGTCAGGGTGGGGGTAGCATGGGGCAGAACATTAGGACTGGGTCTGCATGGAGACTATCTTGTGACCTCTGTGGCTTGGCCACTGCCAGCAGGTACCTGGACAATGGGTATCTCGGGCGCTGCAAGTCTTTTTTGGCCCACAGCTACAGGGTCCTGGAGTACTAGGGCAGAGTGGAGTGTGTGTGGGGGAGGAGTGTGCTTGCCCATGCCCAGCAGCTAATCAGGAATGGTCCGGGTGTTCAGCTGCGCTTGGCAGTGTCCAGTAGCCCAAGGAGGCCACAGGGCATCCTGGGAGACGTGAAGGAGCATGCCCAACTTGTAGGACTCAGCCAGTGCAGGCAGCCTGCATGCCCTCCTTCCCTTCCCCCCCACCAAAGGGCAAATGAGCATACTGTTTGCTACTGATCTAACCTATGCCACTTATAGAAAACTGCGTAACTTAGGTTGATTTCCCCCTCATGCTTTTTGAACATCTGTACTTAGTCTTCCTTTCAAGGTGGATGTTGGACCTAGCTTTCCATTTGGAAATGAGTGAAACACTATAGGAAATATAAACTAAAAGCCTATGAAAAAAGGGCTGCAAGAGAACATATTCAGCAGCTGCATGCCCAGGAGGTGTTCTGTCTTGCTATATTATGCCTTAAAGGCATAATTGAGCTTCTAAACATTAAGTGATGGACAATATTTTTAGGACTCCTTTTTATTAAAAAAAAAACCCCAGCTAAATTCTGTTCAATAAATTCTCCAGAATCAATCCTGTGATGTTTTTATTACTGTCAGAACTCACAGCTATGGTTTCCTAGTCTGTGTTTCACAGGGCTGCAGGGGTTTTCATTTGTTTTTTTTCACACTGCTACATGCAATGACATTTCAGGTTTGTACAGAGAAGTGTTACATCTGAAACTTGTTTTTTCCATTGCTTGTGAAGCTCTTTCAGATAAACTCTGAGGGCCAGGTCTTTAGCTGGTGAAAATTAGGTTAGCTACATGGACGTCAATGAGAGTAATTAGATTTACACTGATTGAGGGTCTGTCCCTAAGGATGTAAGTATTTGCATGACACCAAGGTAGTGTTGCTGGATTGCATGAGGTATTGCAGTGGGAAGATGCCTAACTCTGAACAAGTTACAAGATGTACATCCTATGTTGTTCATGGTGAGGGGGTGGTTAAAGATATATTCACTGACTACTTTTTAATATCACTGATAACGAACAAAAATCATTTATGGCGTCATCTCTGCATAGCTGCACACTGAATTCTGTTGCTGACATACCCCTGGTTCTGTGGTGGACACTGTACATTTCGAAGGATATCAGCTTGTCTCTCTACAACATGACTTGCCAGTCTCACTGTTTCAAAGTACTCTAGATGTCAGCACATTCTGAGCCTCTCAAGTCTCCTGTCTCGTGCCCTCTGTCTAGCTGGTGATTGTGCACTTTTGCTAAAATAGCTGGAGTCACTTCAAGGATTGTCACTGACTTACAGATTTGTTAATGAGGCTTTTTTTTTATCACTTGAGTCTTGAGGGACGTAAAATCAAAGTTTCTGTGTGGTTCTTGATTGTTGCCATTTGCTTGTTTTGTTGTGTACTCACAGAGTTCAGTTTGCCTGATAAACTTTTCGTGGTCAACCCGGTTGTTATGGCTAATTTTGCTATGGCCTTCAAATCAGAGGTCTTACACCTGGGATTGGCAGGTAGCATGACCTAAAGCCAGTACCATAGCAAGGAAGTTTGGCAAGCCTGCAATGGCAGCCTGCTGTCACCCTCCACACAGATCTGGGTGACTCCCCCCCGCTATGCTTGCCTGGGGGTTCATGGAGCCACAGGAGCTGCCCCCCCCCC
>NW_017729025.1:136758931-136764705 GCF_001723915.1 Gavialis gangeticus
TTGCCTGGGGGTTCATGGAGCCACAGGAGCTCCCCCCCCCCCCACCTGCACCCCCTCAAATGAGCCATTTGCAGCTCCATCCTGTGCTCTGCCATGGCTGGGAAGTGCCTGTTGGCACCCTTTTGCTTCGGCACCCAGGGCACTATGGTTGCCCCTCTCTTGCTACGGTACTGCTTAAAGCAGTCAAGCTGAACATAGATTGTCATATTGGAACAGCATAAGCTCTTCTACTGTTTATTTTCCTCTGTCATGGGGGGCATTTTGAGGGACTTTATCAGAAGTTCAGGATTCACCCCATTGTGGAATACTTTTTCACTGGGGCATAGTTTTATTCTCATCTTTACCTGCTGTTGGTTACTGACATAAAGCACAATGTGTCCTAGGTAGTAGATAATTGGATAATGTTTTATTGCAATGATCTTCTGCTGCTCTTCCTGCTGCATAGAAATCTTATTAATATATTTCCCTCAATCATATCTAGCTACAGTGAGTTTCAGAGGCTAATTATATGTTGCATACAAAAGTACATGTGTAATAGGGACCTTGGGATGGGGGGTTGCTAACCTTTTTAAGCCAGCATGGAAAAGCAAGTAAAGGTATAAAGCTTTAAACTGCTTTCCTCATGGGAGGCTGTTGGTCTCTGATGGTTCCTTTTGTCAGGGTGGCCTTACCATAAAACAACCAGCAATCAAGTCCCTTCTTAGTAAAGTAGACACACAGTCCTTTTCTGTCAGAAGAAGAGAGACAAGCCAGGAAGAACCCTGGTCCCTTCCCTTTCTCTGTTTGGACAGAGTAAGAAGGTAAGATCACCTGACCATATCTGCAGGCCAGCTTCCCAGTGGAAGCTTTCAGTTTGTCATCTCTGTTAGTAAGGCCCAGCTGTTGGCATGATTTTTTAATGACAAAAAAGCCACAGTGGTTAGCACCTTTCCCCAGGTCTGACACATAAGGGCAGGCCCTGCAGGTGTGCTTTCCCTCAAGAAATGGGTCTAGCTCCCTTCATATGTGGGGCAGCTCAGTTATGTGTTAACTGCCTTTCATTGGTTTGAAATTGCTTGCTTTGTCAATTAGCCAGTTGCTTTCCCATTCTTCTATTTGTGTTCATCTGAACAGCATTGTACACCTGGTCTTCTGTGGAGTGTTACTTATGTTATCAGATGTGGCAGGCTGGCTGGTGGGCTCACTGGCAGCCTGGATTGTTAGCTTGAGTCCAAAATGGCTCAGGCTGATTGGTGGATCATTTCCACCAATCAGGAAGAGGCAGGCGGCAAGCTTGCCCTGCCCTGACCTAGGGGCAGGGTGAAGAAGAGGACCTGCAGGGAAACTAACCTCAGGCTTTCCTATTGGTCCATTTTCAATCTGGGGGTGGAGCATCCAGAAGGGATAAAACCCCCATGCCCAGCACATGGGGAGCTGTCGGGAAGGGATGACTGTGACGGGGCTTGTGAAGAGCTGGTAGAGCTGACCAGCAGGGCAGAGCAGTTGCCTCAGAAGTGCCCAAAAAGTCACCGCCACCTAGCAGGGAGCAGCAAGCAGCTGCATCCCAGCCCTGCCACAGAGAGAGCCGCGGCATCAGTGCACAGATTGGTACATGGAGGGCCTGGAAGTGGACAGGACCTTGTTGCTGCACAAGGCAGAGCAGGCCTCCAACCCTGCACAAGGCAGGAGTGATGGTACACAGATTGGTGCATGGAGGGTCTGAGACCAGACGGGATACCGGCGGCTGCACAAAGCAATGAGGGTTCCCAACCCTACATGAGGCAGGAGCCCAGCCTCCTTGGTACACAGAGTAGTGCACAGGGTTGGTGGAGAGCTGGAAGGGACCGCAGCAGCTGCACGAGGCAGTGCAGATCCCTATCCCTACATGAGGCAGGAGCTAGGCCATCGGTGCACAGATTGGTGCACAGGGCCATAGAGCTGATAGGTCGCTGCAGCTGCATGAGGCAGCACAGGTCCTGGTGCACAGGACGGTGGATAGCAAGTTGAAAGAGGGCTGATAGGCCCTAGTGGCTGCACCAGGCAGCTTGGGCCTTCCTGCCATGAGCAGCAACTGGATGAGTCGACTTCACCTGTGAGGGAGGATGCTGGGAGTCGTGAGTTACCTGGAAAGGGGATTCCCACATGTGAGGCGGGGCCTTGCTCACTGCAGGGCATCAAGGGGAAGCCCATGAGGAGTGGGGATGATTCACCCTTGGGCACAGAGGGGAGTCTAAGGTTCCCCTGTTTGTTAAGTGTAGTGTCATAGTTACAGGCCCCTCCTAGTTGAGCCATGTGGGAGAGGGTAATGATGTTTTATTAGGTAGCAGGATCTATCCCTGGGTTGGTTGTGGTCTGGTTTCTTATGCTGTTGGGATTCCTGTTGTAACTCTGCATCCTTCTTGTTGTACTGTAAAGGACTGTAAGCTGTTTTATGTCTGAACTCATTGTATGGGTTATCTGTATATATGTGGATTTCATTTGATGTAACCTGATTGTGTAAGTACAATTCTTGTCCCATCATTGCCAGATATTCTTGACATTCTTTGTTAATTAACTTGTGTTTTATCATTAAGTGCTCCTTTGCTTGTTGCCTGAAGAGTCCTAGGGGCAGAAGCTGCAGACTAAATGAAAGGCCACAGAGGACTAGGCCTGTGCATGAGTCAAGGGGTAGCAAGAGCTCTATTGCTTGTGTAAACCTATACCTGTAAATAGCAGGTGTGTGTGTGTATGAATATATATAGAGACAGACAGTAAAATCTCTGTTATCCAGTACTTCACCAACTGGAATACAGATGCTGGGGAGGGGGGGAGCTTGCACATGGTGGTGGCTGCTGCTCACCCCCCCTTCTTCTGCTGATCGGGGGGGGACTCGCACATGGCAACTGCCACCACCCACCACCCCTGCGCTGCTGCTGCTCTGCATGTGGCTGTCCCCCCGCCTCCCTCCAGTCTGCATTATCTGACAACCCTGCTGGGTTATTTGAGATAACTGGAGTTTTTACATAACTGGCAATCCCCTTACCCCTGGAATGCCGGATAACAGGGGTTTTACTGTATATAGACATCTGTACGTAAGTTGATGTTTGCAAGCTTTATATAATGCTGTATCATTAAACCTGTAAACAGTTAAATATCACTGGGTATCCTTGGTCTCTGAACAGCTCTGTAGGAAAAGGTGAGCTGGACTGCAGCTAGGCAGCCACAATCCCCACAGCGTAACACATCTGCTGAATCCCTTCAATTGGAGAGGAGGTACCTTCTGTGTACCACCCGGGTTACACATACATGCTGACTAGCCTTCATTTTTTCATTCTGTCACTAGCCCTATCGATGAGGATGGCACTTGATTGATTGATGACCACCTCTCAAAAAGTACGGTGATAGAAAATATAGATCTTTCTGTACCTGTATTGTCTTCCTGTGTTTGGGGGAGGGAGGGAGCAGATCCCAAGTGTTCTGGTATCAACTACATCCACAAACTTATTCCTTTATTTGCTGTATTTTAAAATGCTGGTCAATGTGAATCTAAGCAGAAAGTATTTTGAAGGCCTGGAACAAGATATCATGAACAGGAGTTCAACAAAGGGGGAAAGAGCAGATAATTTAATCTTTGCTTATGACATTTTAATTTAAAAATTGTCATCTTATTTATTTGTTTCCCTTGAGGCCTGTAAGGCTACTGATTACCTATTACTTAGTCATATACCATTTAAAATAAGTCTTAACAAAAACATGTCTTTCAATACTAAATCTAGAAAATCACTAGTGAAAAGTAGTTCTAGAATCATGGGCCCTGCTGTTCAACCCAGAAAGTTTTACCCCTCAGAAAATAAAACAAGAACAACCCACAAAAAATTATGGAAAAAGAAGAGCTCTCTTGAGCAATAGCATCCCAGACTTTTTAGAGATAATAATTCACACCTTGAAACACATTTGAATGATAGAGTTCAACCCATTTTATCCAGCCTGCAGGCCTCCCAATGGGGTTAGAAATTTGTCAGTGGGGGAGTGGTGGCCGGGGAGCTGTGGCAATTGCAATTAATGCTGCCAACACACCCTGTTGCCAAGTTTCCAGATCTGTTGGAAGCTCCACAGGCTGGATTACATGGCTCCATGCACCAGATTGTGCTGGAGCATGGAGCAGTGTTGTAGACGAATCTAGCATTTGGGGTCAGCCCTGCTGGCTGACCTCCCATGGAGGATCAGGTCTGCAAATCAACCCTGTGCTGCTTATCCAGCCCACGGGACCAGACAGGTTGAGCAACACTGCATTTTAAGTTAGCATGCCTGAATCATGGTGCGTAGATGTTTTGTGTTTATAGGCCCCTGTTCAGCCAATCACTTAATTGCATGCACCTGCTTAGGCCCTATTATAGTCAAGGCAAACTAAAAATGTACGGAAGTCTTCTTCCATTCCCTGTAAGAAAATATCCCTCCTCCCTCCTTCAAAAGAGATCATCAGTACAATGTATTTTGCCATTTGTTTCTATCAACATTAAAAGTGTTAGTCATAGTATCTATATGCTGTACTTATACTGTGTGTCTGTTTGCCAAGTGTATCGATCTTCGGTGTTATAATTTATAATATACAACACAGTAATTGGCAGTAATATAGAACATTTATTTTCACAAGTGAGTGAGTGACCCATAACCCACATCCATCACGATATATGGAAGCACAACTCACCGTAGTACAGCAAGCAATGAAAATGTTCATACAAAGGTTTCTTACTCAATCCAACCTTTCTCCTTTCCTGCAGATTGTCATGATCTATATCAGGGGTTTTCAACCTTTTGTAACAACTGTACCCCTTCTCTCTCAAAGTTCCAGCTCGTGTATCCCTTTATATATATTTCTTGTTTTTAAGGGGAGGGAGAGGCAAATTAAGGCCCCATGGTGAGGGAGGGAATGGGGCTGGAGCTACACAGCTGAAGCATAGCACAGGACAGAGGTGCAAGTGGCTTGTGTGGGGGGCATGGCAGCTCCCACCAGTGCATGCATCCTGGGAGGGCAAGGGGTCTGTGCCCCAGATCTGCACTTGGGCCAGGGCAGGCTGGTCCAGCAGTCGAGTAGGGAGTGGTGGTAGGGTAGGGGCTGCCCAGCTGGGGTGGGGTAATGGACTGAGCCATGCAGGGGGTGGCTCCCGCAGCTACATGCTCCCCATGCCCTCCCAGGGGTGCGTATGCCCCTGGATCTGTGGGGGAAGGGCAGGCAGCAGCTGTGGACTGGGACCGGCACCAGGCTGTTCCCAGAGGGGGCTGGGCCATGCTGCACTCAGGGCAGGTGATGGAGGTGCTGGGACGGGGAGGTATGGGGGGCTACAGCAAATTCTGGTGCGGCTGCAGCCTCCGCATGCCTCCCCCCTCCCAGCGCCGCCACTGCCTACCCCGAGCGCATCCTGGCCCAGTCCTCACTGAGAAGTGCCCGCTGCCACCCCAGCCACAGCCAGCAGTGGCATCCTGCCCTGCCCCATGCAGATCCAGGGCCACATGCCTCCATGACCTCCTGCGGTGTGGGCAGTAGCGGGAGTTGTCACCCCCCTTCCCCAACCACTGGATGAGCCATGGCTCTGTCCCATGCTCTCCCCCAGATCCTGCCCCCGTGTGCACCCTCTGGAGGACACGGGGGTGGTGTGCCCCCAGATTTGCATGGGGTGGGATGGGCTGGGGCTGCGCCTGGGCTGGGTTGCGCTTGGAGTGTGTTGCAGGAGTACTGGGAGGGGGCTATCAGGAGGCTATGGCAAATTTTGGGGTGGCTACAGCTCCTTCCATAGCCCCCTCCCAGTGCCAACACC
>NW_017729025.1:136764896-136775462 GCF_001723915.1 Gavialis gangeticus
CAGATACATGGGTAAAACCCACCAAATCTTGCAATTGGCTTAAACTTGTACTGTTTTTCTTTTTAAAAAATACTTTTGCCTTTTGCTTCTAAAGCTTTAGGATGTGCTTAGATTACACTTTTAAGCTTTTCAACGTAACCCTCCTACAGCACAGCCTGGCCCACCCCCCACCGGCAACAGCCTGGTGCAGCCCCATCCCCAGCCTGCAGTGGCATCCCGCCCTGCCCCATGCAGATCTGGGGGCACCCTGCTGGAGTGTGTGCAGCAGTGGTAGCCACTGCCCACATGGCTCAATCCAGTGCCTCACCCAGGCTGGGACACTCCTGCTCCTGCCCCAGCCCCAGCTCCACTCCCTCCCCCACCACTGGGGCTTCAATCTACCCCCTACCCTGGTCCCTTTCCTCACAACATGCTTACCAGCTGGTCTTGGCTGGTCTCCTGGCTGCCTGTGTGCTGTGCTGCAGCTGTGTACAAGCACGCTGTATTTATTGGCCACATTAGGTCTGAGTACCCCCTAGGACCTTTCTAAGTACCCCTAGGGGTATGTGTACCCCTGGCTGATGACCACCAATCTATATGTTTATCTTGGCATGCTCTATACACAGGTGTAGAGGTACCATAGCACTGGTAACATTGGAAAGTCAAAAAGAAGGGGAAGTAATGAAGCAGAGTAGGAATGCACATGTTGTCTTAACTGGTAGACACTGAAGTAGTCAGAATTGTCAAGGATGAGGAAAATTTTATGGAGCCAGAGGGTAAAGGTTAGAACTGGTATAGAAGGAAACTGGAGTGAACAATTCAGTTGAGAAAAAGGAGGAGCATAAACTGGGTTGTAGTACAAGGTGAGTAGCAGAGGTATAAGTTGGCATTTTGGTGCCCTGGGGAAAGCAGGTGTTTACCTCCCCATGCAGGAGATGCTGCAGTTAAGGTGGTGGCAAGGGTTGCTGAACTGGCTCCCACCAAGAAGGAGTTTGAATCTATGTATCTCTTGCTTCTCAGCACAGTGCTCTAACCACTAAGCCACATGTCAGGCATTACTCAATCCCTTCTCCAAAACTCCCCCCTCCCTGCCCTCATTTGAAGCTAGCTCACTGAGCAGCTAAAAGAGGGATATATTTGGGCCTAGGAAGAAGAGAACAAGATAAAGGTGACATGCAAGGGTACCCTTTCGCATTGCCCTTGGCAAACAGAGATGGGGGATGTATGTGGGTATTATATTACTTATTATTGTTCAGATATTAAATAATGTATTTCCTGAAGCAGGGGAAAGGGAGGATGAATGGGGTTTGAGGACAGCCATACCTATCTGTAACAGGGAACCCTAGCCCTGTCACCAGAAAGCAGGCTGGCTCTTTTAAGACCAGAACTTTCCAGGCACAGCCTGCTGGCAGGGTAGGGGTTAAAAGCTAAGCCTTGCTGGCTAGTCAGGTGACCAGAAGGGGGCAGGCCAGAACTATAAAAACCCTGGGCTGAGCAGGCAAACTGGGCTTGGCTGCAGAGGGAGTAGACTCCTGATGACTCTAGAAAAGCTGTGGCAGCCCCGCAAGAAGGAGCAGAGCAGATGATGGGAAGCAGAAGCACAGAGCCATGGAAAAAAGTGAGCTGGCAGACTGCCTTCCTTAACTTTATTTTTTGTTATAGCCCATGGGCTTACTGTTTGTGTTTGACTGGTAATTCCAGTGGTTTGTGGTTGAGGCTGTAGGGGTGGAGGAGGCCTCATTAGCACCTTGGGGCGCAGTCATAAAAGGCCAAAGGGTCCAGTGCACTAGTGGTTGCAGCTGTACCAGGCCAGGGGCCCAGAGCTGGCTGCAGGAAAATAGGACTTTGAAGCCAGGTCCTAGTGGGTGGATCTCGAGTAATAGCCCAAGCCATAAGAAAGGGACCAAGCCTGAGGAGGCAGAAGACCCAACAACTTGGTGCACAGAGGCACAGTGTGAAGTGGGGGGCCAGAAGGCCTGGTGCCATAGTGAGCCAAAGGAGGGCCACAGGCCCAGACAGCATTAAGGAGCTAGAGCCTCAGAGTTGAACCCTACCTAGTGGGTTTAGGCTGGTAGGCCTAGCTAGAAAAAGATGGGGTGAAAAGCTCATGGTGGCTTAGAACCCCAACATAGAAGTAAAATAGGCAGTCTCCCACTTATAAGACCAACTAAATAATATTTACATAAAGACATGGCAGGTGAGTAAGGGCAGGATACAAGAAAAAATACAAGAGTGAAGTATTAAAGGACTTCAAGGGTGCCTCATAGGCCACTAGAATGCTGCTGGGGATGACAACCTGTGACACTATCCTACAAAAGAGGGATATATAGCTTGAGATAGTAAGGGAGGGAAGAGACTCCCCTGCATGCAAAGGATGGGGGGAATGTGTGAGGCATGTGAAGGATGTAGGTAGCGAGGGGGAGAGTATGAGGGAAAAGGAAAATGAAAATAAAAAGCCCCTGCTTTTATATTATGGAGTAAGTGAATGTAGGCTGGGAAACAAAGTTGGGTTAGATGCGGGGAGGGGAAATGTTTTCCTTCATCAGAGGTCATGAACAAAGTGTGCCCTCAGAAGCTGGTGGTGGGGGCACGGTGAGCTCCCACAGATGGCAGTGGTGTTGTCAGTGACGAGAGCGTGGCAGAGGCAAGTGGGGAGCTGTTGCAGGCAGCCACAGCGCTGTCAGTGGTGCAGGGGGGTGGTGAGTGGCAACCAGTGGTCTGCAACCACCCGCAGACGCTGCAGACACAGTCAGCAGCGGCCAGTGGCAATTGCAGACTGTCCACAGATGCTGCTGGCAGTGTCAGCAGCGGGGGTGAGGGGGTGAGCGGCAACTGCCCACAGGCACCACCACCGCCACTTGCAGGGGGTGCACGGCCACGCTCAGGGGATGCACATGCACCCACATGTACCCCTATACATCACTAATATCAGAGGTGAGGGAGCAAGAGGGGGTGAGGTGGGGTGGATTACTTTCTGGGGTTTGTGGGTGGTGTTTGATTTTCTTTACCTCCTAAATGTAATACTTAATTCTATTTCTATCATTTTATGTTTTGTATTGTAAGCCACTCTGAGCCTTTTTTTTAGGAAGGGTGGGATATAAATCTAATAAATGCAGGGTGTGTCACTCAGTGAGATACCTGCTTCCATTTCATTTGAAGGGAGGGGGCTCTGGGTTCTAGCTGGGAACCTTTCCTCCAGTTATGCAAAAAGCCTTCCCATTCCTCACTATCCACAGAATATTAAATGCAAGGTACAATGACTCAGCTTCCAGATTAGACAGCATACAGAAAAGTTTTAAGACCCACTGTTTGTCTTCTGATAACTGTTTAGTTTGTCATTCCAACAGAATTTACTAATAGATTTCATCCTCTGTTTGTATCTCTGGCAGTAGGGCATGATATGGACAACAATCCAGCTCATTTTAGACCTGGGAGTTCTTAGTTGTCTACCAGGAAAAGCAGACAGACCCCCAGAGCATTCTGACCTCAGCTCTCAGGAAGTCCCTTTCTTTCAGGCCCATTTAATTTGAAATGGACATAACCCTTTTGTCATCTACACCAAACTTCTCTCTGTCATTGCATTGCTGGACTCGCATCCTTGAACCTGGAGCACACAAAACCTCTCTCTTTTTGAACTGATGGTTTGTTTGTTTTTTTCTCTTTGCTCGATGTTGGGATCAGCAATGTCAACTTGTTCTATTTGCTTTGACAGGAAAATGTTTTCCGAGTTCATTTGGATGGCATCAATTCTAACATTTGGCATACAAACATTTGATGACCTTCATGTGTGGGAAGAAATATGTAGGCAAAACTCCATTAGTTTGAAAAAATGCTTCTACTCAGCACCCTTCTCATTCATGAACTACAGCTAAAATCTAAAGTTTTAAACAATCCCCATTACTAAGCTGTCAGCGAGTTATTGACCTGGGACCAGTTCTAATACAATTAAACTAGTTAGGAAGTGTTGTATCTTTAACTTTCATACTTATAGTAAAGTAAACGCTTCATCTAGGTCCTTGTTTAATTCTGGAGATGCCAGTCCTACAGTTCAGCTCCATCTGAACACTAAAGGTGATTCCAATCTTACACACAAACTGTGCAGAAGTCAGTGGAATTATACAGGCAAGGACAAATGTGAGTGGGGAACAGGTCCTATAGCTCTTGAAATATGATTATTCTTAATATGTTCATAGACGATTCTTCACAATGGAAATATTTAAATTGAAAAAAAACTGGATTTGTATTTTTAAAATTAATTTAATTGCTTATTGAAAAAAAGTTGATTGATAGTGCTAGAGACTGAAGCTGTCTATTTATTCACGAACTGTCCTGCCAAAGTGCTTTGGCCCCAACGTAAGAGGTTCAATGCCTGTAGACGTTCTGTCTACCCACAAGGGTGTCAGACTGCAAAAAAGATTTTTGTAATTAGGAGACCTGTGCAATACAAACTGGACAGTGGCTTACAGACTCATATCACACAAGCCACCCAAAACCAATTAGGTGGCAACAATTTTCAATTACTGCTAACTTTTTGGATTTGGGATGAAAAGCTAAAAATAAAAACTCCACCCCATCTGCCATTAACAGTTAGAGTCTTCCCTGTCCCCTTCACAGTAGTATTTTGTAAGTACCTGAGAATCAGTTTATTTTTTCCTTTCACTATTCCACCACTTTTCTCCTCTCCCTTGCCATAACACATTGTATTTTTATTCTCAGTGTTTTAGATTTCTCTCACATCCTGTAATCAAGTGAAAGGTTCCCATGGATCTGGGGGATTTGTACTTGCTCTTTGTTTGATGTTTGCTCTTTCTTAATGGTATTGCCTGCTGTAAGAAGAGCCAAATGCTGCCCATATGTTCTAGTGTTCCCTTAAATTATGGAGGGCGAACACTTATGGATGCTCTCCCTGTTGCTTTTTCCTCACGCTCTCCTAAATTATATGTTTTCACAAGCAATTACTGGGATTTGGAGTCAGAACTTTTTTTTTTCAGGTGTACCACTTAGTGGCCTGCAAATAAAAATGGGAGATGAGAAGGAGGATGACATAGGTTTAATGCCATACTTTACTTAAAAGAATGTCCTTCAAGTGAGCAGAATTCTGAACCTTGTAAAAGTATGACTTTAATTTTGCCTTTCAAATATGAACTAAGCAATGCTGTCAACACATACTGTTTCTTCCTTGTCAAACCATTTCACTTATTCTGTCAGCTGTAAACAGCTTAAGAGGCATGTCATTCCAGCATTATTATAGCACTCTTGATTTGTTTTTAGATTGGGTTCATATCTGTTCTGGCAAAAGGTGTAAATACAAAGATGACATGGGTTATTTATTGTGTTACTGCAAAATCCTACATATTATTTTGTGGTAACCACAGAGTAACTCCATTTCAAATAATGGACACTGCAAAGTAATAATCCTGCAGTACTATAGTAATACCACTGCAGTATGTCACAAAATATTTGTCATTACCTTAGCGTACCTCACTTCATAGATATGGTTTGTAATGAATTAGTATTTTCCAGGAATCAGTATTAAGGTGCATACTGTAGTAAAGCTTGCATGTGGGCTCTTGTGTCTTTTAAATACTGACAGGCTGTACTTTAATTGTTTTTAAAGTTGTTTCACACATTCAAATACGCAGTGTTTCAGTCAATGACAGCATTAGTTCTTCTTTCCAGAATGTTTTGACAACTGATTTTCCAACATTGTGTGTTTTATGAGACTTTGACAACTTGGAAAATGTGAACTGTTTTTACATGTCACATGTTTGACTTACTTGAGATGCATATGTTATGTTGCAAAAGCAATGAAGAGGTAGTGCAAAGCATGGGTGTACAGTGACACAGCTGAAGTTTGGGATAGCAACTTTCCTCAACATGGCATACAGGAGGAGGAACATTCAGAGGCATGGAGTTGATAAAACTTTTGTTGCTAAGCTTATACCTGTCTTCTGGACTTTAAACTTTACACACGTGGATGTGCTGTATTGCTGTACTCTAAAGCTTGTGAAGGGTCTAAGAAGAGAGGCAGACCACTGCACAGATTTTGGGATGTTTGCAAAGGTGACTTAGCATCTTTTGACATCTCTGTGGATGATTGGGAAAGGAGTACAGAATGCCACTCTGGCTGGCGAAGTCAGCCTATAGATTAAGCAAGGCACTGTGAAGTGGGCAGATCAAGTTTTGTGATGTTTGGCATCAGAGGAGGAAAGAATATGCTGCTCAAATTCAGAACATTGCTAGTGCATGGGTGTGCCCTACCTATGGGCAGGACTGTCACTCATGCATTGGATTCAGCAGCCAACAAAGAACTCATTGGCACATACGCCATGCTGTGTAAAGAACGATGGTATCAATTAATTGATTTTACACTATAGGAGTGGACTAAAAGCAATGGAGCTGAGCCTATTTCCACCAGTACAGACCCGGTTAAATTGTCACCTTTTTATTATATCTGTCTTCATGTCTGATCTTTTATTTAGATTCTTTGAGGCAAGGAGTAATGGCTGGTCTGACTATCTACAGAGCCTACCATAATAAGGGTGAATATTGGCACAGATCTTGGGGCACCACTGCAATACAAGAGTAAACAGTAGTAGTAGTAACTGTGTGTTCCAGTTTGGGGTTTGGGAATGTGGGGGTATTGCCTTTTCACCACCCACACACCTATAGCCAGAAATAATATTAAATGTATGAACTGACCTTAAATTTAACACCAAACTCAAGCTGAATCTAAACCTTTTCAACATGATTTGTGGTCAAACTCTTTTTGGAAACTTGTTGTATGTGGTTTTAAGCTGCCTCTGCTTGTGGTCCTGAATAAGAGCTGGAAAAGTTTGGGTTGGGAACATCTTTCTTGACTATAACCCAAGGAGATTAGGAGATATTGTAGGAGAAATTATTTTAGAAAATTTTCCATCTAAATTTCAGACTGAAAAGATTTAAATAATGTCAGATAAGATTTAGATAGGGATGCTTATCAATATCAGACCTCAAAACCTTCTGAAATTAGTTCATCACATCACAGCCTTGTGGCAACCTCTGGCACTGATGATGGAATTATTGGCACACTATAAAATAGGTTTCAACTTTAATATTCATAAAATCATAGAATCAATGGACCAGAAAGGACCTGGAAGATCATCAGGTCCAGTCCCCTGTCATAGGCAGGAGGTTAATGAGCTTAAATTAGCTCAACAAGGTGCTTATCCAGCCTCCTCTTGAACACCTCCAAGGATGACGACCACACCACCTCTGCCAGCAGTGTGTTTCAGGTTTTGGTTATCCTTACAGAGAAGTTCTTCCGTATGTCCAGTCTAAATCTTCCCTCTGTTTGTTTGTGACCATTGGTCCTCATCCTCCCTTGAGGTGCCTTCCTGAAGAGTTGCTCCCCCTGACATACTTGCAGGCTGGCTATCAAGTCATCTCTCAGCCTCCTCTTACACAGGCTGAACAAGCCCAGTTCCCAGAGTCTCTCCTCAGAGGGCAATCCTCCAGGCCCCTTATCGTGTGGGTGGCCCTTCTCTGCATCCTCTCAAGCTCATCCGCATCCTTCTTGAAGTGCGGTGCCCAAAAATGGGCACAGTATTTCAGCTGCAGCCTCACCAATGCTGAGTAGAAAGGGAGAAGCACCTCCTTGGATTTGTTGGCAACACATCAGCTGATGCATGCTGGAGTTCTGTTTGCCCTGCTGGTGACTTCATTGCACTATTGGCTCATATTCGTTTTCTGGTTGATTGTGACCCCCAGGTCCTGTTCAGATGCTGTGCCAGCCAGTGGGCTACTGCCTATCCTATAGTTATGGTCAGGACCATCCTTGGGAGGAGGAGGGGGGTAAATCGGGGCAACTGTGCCAGGCCTCGTGGAGCTGGCAGAGCGGCTGCAGCACCTCAGCGCCGCTGCCAGCTTCACGTCCAGCTGCTTGGCACCTCCCCTGCCTAATCCGCCACCAGCTCTTTCATGTCCTGGGAACTTGGGGGCAGGGCCCCACACCCTGCTCAGGTCATCTCTGGTTATGGTGAAGGTTCTTCCTACCCAGGTGAAGGATCTGGCACTTTTCCCTGTTGAACCTCATCTGTTTCTGATCAGCCCATAGAACCAGTCCATCAGTGTCATCCTGGATCCTTACACTATCTTCTGGTGTGCTCACATTTCCCCACAGCTTGGTATCATCAGCAAACTTAATCATAGAACATTCCACCCCTTTATCAAAGTCATTAATAAATATGTTAAAAAGCACATGTCCAAGCACCAATCCCTGCAGGACGCCACTGGAGACAGCCCTCCAGGATGGGGCCATCCCATTGATTACAACTCTCTGGGACTGGCCTCTAAGCCAGCCACCCACCTCACTGTAGGCTGGTCCAGGCCAGTCCCCTCCAGTTTAACTGAGACTATTTCATTACCAAATTCATTAATAGCAGCTGCTACTTAGTATTGATTGAAACATCTAAACTTTAGTCCTGCAAACAGGAGAGACTTTTCTCTAGAAAGAAAAGTTAAGATGTTTCAATCAGTTCAGTTGTTTCAGCAGCAGCCCTCAATGAGTTGAAAAATAAAATAAAAATAAGATATTTCAGTGATTATAATATTTCATGTCAACAGCAGGAAATGTTTTAAATTAAGTTTAATACAAGATCAAAAGTCCATAGTATATACACAATAATAAGAAACAGAACATTTTTTCCCAAACCAGAAAATGTTAATAAATTTTGTTTCATAAGAAACTCAAATACAAAAACAAGTGTAACACAGAATGCATATGGATTTGAAAACATTAATATTTCCTGCAAGCTGAAAATTGCATGTTTGTTATCTCTGCCAACCATAGGCTTTCCACTGGAGAGTTAGACTTTGAATTTGATCCATTGTATTATGGGGAAGCCAGTGCAGACAACAAAGGACAGGTGTGATTTGCTGGAGGTAACCCAGCTTGCTAAGAAGTACAGCAGTTTGCTTTTATGATACTTTAGAAAACTTTAATCAGATGACTGATACCTGGATTACTTCGGAATTGGTTGCTTTGGCTGGAGACGGTACTGCCTTCAGCATGCCAACCCTTTACATCGTGAAGGGGAAAATTCAGTTTGCAAGGACAAATAATAGTGCTGAAGATGCCTAGGTTGGATGAGAAAATAGGGAAGGAGGAAAACACTAATGACTTCAGATCACTGTTTGATTTTTTTTCTCCCCCCTATGATCTATGCCAGCATCAGTACTTTAATAGTGTTCTCCCATACTACAAGAGAGGCCATGATTTCTTAGGGTGATATCACCCTTAAAAGGTCTTGCCTTTCACATGATTTCTGGACCATCATGACTATATCACTTTTACACTACCTCCCAAAATACATACTCTCAGTATTCTGGAAGTTATTGATGAACAAGTTTTAGCTGTGTCTACCATTGTATTGGTAAAAATCTTGTGACAGCATTCTTTACCACATACTTTAAAGATACGTCATTCTGACAAATGTTACCTTAACCATGTTCTGGAATTGCCATAATGAATCCCCCTCTGCCCTCTTCCCAAAGTAAAATGTAATGGGAACAATAGTTTAATTATCAATGATATGCACAATATACCTAGAGGTGTTTGGGTCATGAGCTGCTTATACCAGTTAGCCAGTAGCAGATATTTATTTTCCTCACGAGAACAGTTGTTGACAGGGAGAGAAAAAGTTGCTTCAGCCATGAAAAAATAACCACCTTAACAAGAATGAGTGTTTTTAAAAAAATAAGGGTTTTCAATATATTACAAACAAAATTATCTGCCAAAAGGGGAAGATAATTATCTTAATGTGATTTTTGACCAAGATAAATATATCTTATTTTATAAACTGGGTAACGATTTGAATCTTATGCAAAACATGGAAATAAATCTAAAAAATATGATAATGTAATAAAATCGGAATTATTAGGAATCAGTGCTACACTCGAGGCAGTAAAACCTTTTAAAATCCAATGGAAAGTAGGCTAGTAAAACCACAGTAAGTTACTATCCTTTAATCATTTGATAAATAGCTACAGTGTTCTAGAAAAATAGATAGTATCGTATAGCAACACTCCTTTTCATAAACAGCATATTGCTGATTTGCCTCCACAAAGGTTGTTGAGGGAATCATATTTAGGTATTGTCATTTTGGCAGCATAACTTATCAGGGGGGATAACTGGCTAAAATAAGGAGGCTACACATTTTTACGAATTCTGAGTCTGAAGGTGATGGGGGAGTAGCAAGATCAACAGCAGGAGCAATTGTTTTTTGGAAAAAGTAATGGCTAGACATTCATAAAGTAGATGAAACAAGGCTCCCCGAAGTCCACAAGACTGCTGAAAGAAATGAGGAAAACCAAATTAAAATATTTTCTGCCTTTCTCATCTGAGAGAATTCTTCTGATCAGTCTAACTACAAGGCTGGGAGCCAGGAAGTCTGTTCTGCCACTGACTTGCTATGGCATTTTAAGATTCAGTTTTCAAAAGCACCATCGAATCTTGGATGCCTTGATTTGTGTGTGCCTGGGCCTTGATTTTTCAGGGTACTTGGTAATCAGAACTGCCACTTACCTCAACTGTAACCGTCTTTAGTC
>NW_017729025.1:136775473-136777260 GCF_001723915.1 Gavialis gangeticus
ATCTCCTCTAGTGTGAAGCTGTAGGTTCTATTACAAGGCTTGAATTTAGTGCCTTAATGCACCTAAAGCTAATGGGATGTTTTGAAATGTGCTTTTTACCTCCTTTCCACCATAATTTCCTCCAGTGTAAGGAGGAGACAACAAGACTTCTTTGTCTTGTAGGGCAGTACTTTGGATGCACTTTGAAGACGTGACTTACTATGCACTAAGTTGAACAGTGTATATCATTTTATTAAAATTATATTGATTTTTACAAACCTGTTAATAAAGCAGCTGATTACAGGCTAGATATAACAACACACACAAACTACTAGAATTTTGTTCCTGATTTAGTGAGTTGCAGCATAAAAAGCATTATTTATTTGAAAGGAAAACAAACATTGTCATGACAGGGAATGAGGGTTTTGCTTGACAGTTTGGGCGTTCTTCAGTTATGCTACTAGTAATGCAGGATGCAATGGAAATGTAAGAGGGTTGTATTAATATTTTTCATAAATCATCCACTAAAATTCCTGTATAAAGATCATGGGCTAAAGTAATGACTGAAATGTGTAAAATAGCTTGTTGAGTTAAAATAAAACAGTAGTTCAAATGGGACTGAATGGCTCAAAATTAGTAATGGGATAATAGCTTTTCTCCATGTATGTGGTAGACCGGTTCAAATCTGTCCCAGGTCTCTAAAGACTGGAAAGTGTTGCTATCCAATGGTTGCTTGTTATTAATTTTAAATATTTTTTTCTGGTCTCAGTCCCATTCTGAGAAGGAAGGAAAAGACTCCCTCTCCCCCCAAACACACAATTTAATACTGATTGTCCCTTCTTCCCACAAATCTAATCTTTGTAGCAGGATCCTGATGTATGAATTGCTGTTTTATTTAGTGCTGTTTTGGTGTTTGGATAGTTGCTTTCCTTGACATTTTTATCAAGTGGCCAGCTTTCCACCAAAGGAGAGGAATATTGGAATATTTGTATATTATAATATGAAAGAAGTGTCAAAAACTAAGACTCCTATTTGAACCCCTCTCTAGGGGTGTGAGTAGGTCACATCAGTCAGTACTCCTGTGGTATTAACCAAAAGAAACATAAAGAAGGTCTTTCTTTGTATTTGCTGGGAGAAGTCAAAGACTCCTCACAGACTGTTTTATTTCATTGTGCGCAATGCTTTAACTTGAATTAAACATTTGGGAATATTTAACAGTGTTGGGTAACTTAAATCCTGTAATTGTCCACAGATTGTGTACGGTTAAAGCCAGACAAGCTTCTTCACCCTACCCTGCTGAGGTACATCCACCCTAACCTGAAAAAAAACAACTCCAGGAAGAAGAAAAGGTAGGTTGGTTGCAGTCAGTTTTTTTCATTTTGTAGCATGACATTTTCATATTAATTAGATCAAATATCTTTGCACATTTTACTCTTTGCTTTCTGTTGTCACAAAGTTTATTTTTAAAGAGGTCAGATCCAAAGACAGCCTTTAGTCCAACTGACATGGATCTTTACGATATGAACACTCTGGTTTCTGAGCATCTAAGCCCTGTCCCTTTGCCGTATGCAAGTCAGCTCCCCAATATTTGTCATTTTACTGACTGACCATGGTTGCAGCCTTACTAGCTTATTAAAGCTGCCTAGGGAGATGAGACTTGACTACACTGAGATTCAGACCCCCAGTGATGGCACTTTATAATACTGTATGACTAGAAGATTGCTATTGTAGGCAGAGAAAAAGGCAATAAAGCAGCATTGATATCCTGCCTGCCCTCTTCTACGAGTTATTGAATCAAACCCACCAGA
>NW_017729025.1:136777271-136786623 GCF_001723915.1 Gavialis gangeticus
TGAAAGAAGTGTCAAAAACTAAGACTCCTATTTGAACCCCTCTCTAGGGGTGTGAGTAGGTCACATCAGTCAGTACTCCTGTGGTATTAACCAAAAGAAACATAAAGAAGGTCTTTCTTTGTATTTGCTGGGAGAAGTCAAAGACTCCTCACAGACTGTTTTATTTCATTGTGCGCAATGCTTTAACTTGAATTAAACATTTGGGAATATTTAACAGTGTTGGGTAACTTAAATCCTGTAATTGTCCACAGATTGTGTACGGTTAAAGCCAGACAAGCTTCTTCACCCTACCCTGCTGAGGTACATCCACCCTAACCTGAAAAAAAACAACTCCAGGAAGAAGAAAAGGTAGGTTGGTTGCAGTCAGTTTTTTTCATTTTGTAGCATGACATTTTCATATTAATTAGATCAAATATCTTTGCACATTTTACTCTTTGCTTTCTGTTGTCACAAAGTTTATTTTTAAAGAGGTCAGATCCAAAGACAGCCTTTAGTCCAACTGACATGGATCTTTACGATATGAACACTCTGGTTTCTGAGCATCTAAGCCCTGTCCCTTTGCCGTATGCAAGTCAGCTCCCCAATATTTGTCATTTTACTGACTGACCATGGTTGCAGCCTTACTAGCTTATTAAAGCTGCCTAGGGAGATGAGACTTGACTACACTGAGATTCAGACCCCCAGTGATGGCACTTTATAATACTGTATGACTAGAAGATTGCTATTGTAGGCAGAGAAAAAGGCAATAAAGCAGCATTGATATCCTGCCTGCCCTCTTCTACGAGTTATTGAATCAAACCCACCAGAACTGCCAGACAAACAATTTGCAGCTACAGTCTGAGGCCTGACAATGACACAGAATCAAAAAGAAATAGCTGGAGTGCATGGGCTTGTGAACCCCTAAGTAACCCACCACAGCAGGCTTCTAGGATTGTTCTCCTCTTTTTAGTTCTTTCCCTATGCAGTTCCTTCTTGTTACATTCCTTTTCCTCTCCCTTCATTTTTCTCTCCTATGTCAACTCGGCTTCTTCTCCTTATACCTCCCCTCCCCCTTTACTGTATTACCATTTCCTTCTCTTATCCTCTAGTCCTCTCTCATCTGTGTCTCATTTTTTTCTCTGGTCATTCCCCTTTACATTTCTCCTGACTTTTTCTCTTCTGAATTCTCTCCCTTTTTGTCGATTTCCCTTTTTCTTCCTCTGCTGCACTTTTTTCCTCCTTCTTCTTTGTTTCTCTCTTCCTTTCCCTCATTTCTTTTTCTCTTCTGCCTCTCCTTCCCTCTCTTTACTTCATTTCTTCATGTGAATATATTCAGCCAGTCATTGAGCTCCCTGCCACTCTGCCTGCTCAAACGGCAGAACATTAACCTTTTCTGAGCACTGGAGTTTCTAAAGTGGCAACCCAGCTCAGGTGAGTAGGATGGGTCCGGTTGGGAGACAAACTGCTGAAGCCAGGTTATCAGTAGCTTTCGGATAGCACACAAGCCATCGCAATACCTAGAGCCTGATTTCAAAGGCCACTGAAGTCAGTTGGAAACTTTAGTTTTGAGGGCCTTTGGATTAGCATATTTCTAAGGCTCTTATCACAGTAGAATCTGTGGCTTTAGGCCAAAAGTGTAGGCTTGGGTCTCATTCAGATTTTTGGTGTTTCCCAGGTTAGTATGAGCCTTATAATACTTTGTCTTTTTCGTATTGTTTATTTTGCATTTGCACTGTTGGAGTGATGTTGTAGCTATGATGGTCTGAGAAGAATGAGAGAGGCAAGGATTTTTGTGGATAATATCTTTTATTGGACCAACTGGAACAGACTCTGGGCAATCCTTTGAATGCAATGCATTCTACTTCAGGTCTTTTATTTTACATTTGTTTTTCTTCCTTATAATCTTTTTTTAGCTTCCTTTTAAACAGGTGTTTAATATGGAAGTATTTCTGTACTTTGGAAAAGGGGTTCTGTACTTTTCTGTGTGCTACAGATGAGTTTACTCAAAGTACTTCTGCAATACACATTAGAAATAAATTATAATGACAAGGAGCTCAAACATGCCCCTGTTCCCTTGTGCTACATATTGCACAAACACATAGCAAGGAGACAATCCCTGCCCTACAGAGAAGAAATGAAAGAAGAAATGGAGCCATAAAGAGAGGCCTGTCCAGATGAGAGCGGATGTGCTACAAGGTAGCAGTATGGGAAATGCCTGAATGTGTGGTGCGTGGCACCTCAGATGGGTCTGTGGTGCCACATATTACGTGGCTGTGCTTGTCTGGATGTGGCCTCAGAGGCTAAATACTAGGGTTGTGTGACGATTTGGGTGGTGATTCGATTTGGAGGAGATTCAGCCGGATTTCAGTGGCCGAATCTCCGAATCGGAATCGAATCAGGGGACTAATTAACAGGTCTGAATCTATTCAAAGCTCTCTGAATTGAGCTGAGATGGGTGGAGCAGTTATTGCCAGGCTGGAAGGGATGGGCCTGGCCTGCCTGATTTCAGATGGGCCTGGTCAAGTCGATTCAGGACAGTGATTCAAATCACTGAATCGAATCACTGTCTCTGAATCGGCCAAATCCGAATCCAAAGTGAATAAAGTTTGTTTCGCACAGGCCTACTAAGTACAGACATTCAGAAAGCCTGAGGCAGAATTGATGCAGTCTACACAGGTTTCTCTAAGCTGCGGAGATTAGATTGGGAGTGAACGGAGCTCACGTTCACCCTTCAATGGAGAGAGGCAGACAGATGCCTGCAGTGGCTGAGGCCAGAAGGCTGGAGGTGCTCCTACACACCATCCAGTCTGCCAGACATTGCTGAGGGCAGCTAATTGCAGTGGGGTGGAGAGGTGAGGGGGGAGAACGTCTATCACTCACTGGCCGTCAGGCATGCCACCTCCCACTACTCTGTCATGTGTCAGGCATGCCACCTCCCATTCAGCTGCAGGCAGCTCCCCGCAGCACCTCCACTCCCCACCTTCCTGCCCCGTCCTGCCTGTGGCTGATGGGTAGAAAGCTCAGGGGTGAGAATATCTAGTGACCTGGTTGGAGCCATTTCTCCCTGCAAGGTGGGTGGGGGGAGGAGGCCACACAAAGTCCTCTGGGATACTGGTGGATAGCAACCTACCTTGTTTCATGAGCAGACCTGGCACTGATGTACATTAGACCGGTGTAACCTAGATCGCTTAAGTCTAATACTACATCAGTCCAGGTCTATCTTACACCAGGATCTGCCATTTTTAAAGCAGTCTATGCGTCCCATACATTTGTTCTGTTATGGGTATAGACTGGTTTCTGACCACCTAAATTGGAAAACGTGCAATTTCTGGACCTAGCCAAAGAGACTTGCCCAAACACATCCAACAGGTCTGTGGCAGAGCCAGAAACTGAATCCAGGTCTCCTGACACCCATTCCAGTATATTATTTACTGGGTAATGCTGCCTCATAATATAAAGGCAAACAGAAATAAAGAAAGTCTTCCCCAGTCCACTCCCATTTTCTGTAGTGTCTCCTGCTGCTGCTTCCGTTCAACGCTGGTGAAATTGGAAAGAAATAGCAGTTCTTCTGTAAGCCAACCCTTTCTGCTCTGATTGGATTTTTCTTCTTTTGTCTGCTTCTTTATTTGATTTAAACCCTTAAACCCCTTGAAGCTTTTCCATTAAGAAGTTGAGCACAGTTTGGAAGGGGAAAAGAGTCCAGACAGAGAATTACCTAAAAAGTCCTGGTTTATTTTTAGATAATGGAACACTGTGGCTGATTGGATTAGCCAAGCACTTTGGACACTTGACACAGGCTAATCTGAACATACACCAGCATAGTAGGGGTTAAGTATTTGCCACTGACATTTGTGTCAAAATCAGTGCAAATTCCTGGGCATTCTCTGAAACCAGCCAATACAAAAGCAAATTTCTTTTTCTTAAGTGCTGCTGTGCATTTGCCACCTAATAGCAATAGATACTTAAAATGAGGGGGGAAATGCTAGCACAGACAATGTTTTAGGGCCAAACCATGCAACCAAAACTTGGAAGATGTTGGCGTGCCAGAGATGAATGGCAAGGGAGCTGTGAAGGGCCCGATCCTTGTTGTGGCACCGCAGCCCTGGTCCCTTTCCCACTGCCTACCCATAGCTTCGCATGGGTGTAATGCAAGCTGTTTCTTCTCGCTCCATTTCCTCCTCAGTGATGTTGCTCCTGGGTCTGTCTTGCCCAAAAAACTCCAGGCTTCTCCCACTCCTTTGTACCAGAGCTTGGGCAATGAGAGTGGGGATTGCAGGGGAGCTGGGAAGGGAGGAAGGAGTGGCACCATGACCTGGAGCTGGGCACTGAAGGGAAGCAGCTGCCCCTCCATTCAGGGGCTGGGGAGGGGAGGGCAGGGGTGGCAGGTGGGACCAGGGAAGGCTCCTGTTGCCCCTCACCCCTAGGTTCAGAGTCCATGCCCCTCAGCCCTGCTGGGCGCTGTGTGTGTGTGTGTGAGGGAGTGAGACCAGATAAGCTGTGTATGTGTGTGTGTGTATCTGATTGGGGGGCAGCTTGGAGTGGGGTGCACACCCCCCCACAGGGGCAGGGGCTGTACCTGGGCCAGAGCCTGAGGGGACCTGCCACACATATGCTCACGCGCGCGCGCGCACACACACACACACACACACACACAGGCACATGCTTCCCTGTGGGCGTGGGGTGACAGCGCAGCATGGCGGGTACAGGGACGGAAGCAGGGGGCTCTTTGACTGGTAGGTAGTGGCAGCAGGGAGCAGGCAGCTGCTGGGGCAACACGGTGCAGGGGTAGAGCTGCTGGTGCCTGAGTGCTACTGCTGCTTCTGCTGCTGCTTCCCTCTGCACTGCCCCCAGCTCAGGGCCTCTGTGGACCCCACTTGCCCAGCACTGCTGCAGCACCAACCCTCAGAGCTGCAGCAGGTCTCCTGCTACCTGTGCTGCCTCTCCACTGCCACCACACACAAACTCAAGCCACGGGATGGTGGGGAGGGGGAGAGAAAGGGGAAGGTGCCCAGAGCTCAGGCCAGAGCAGCACCTGCAGCAGCAGCTGGGGGGTGGTTAGGGGCTAGGTCCCTACCCAGCTGTGCAGGCATTCACCCCACTTCGCACCTCAGCCCCCGTGCACTCCATTGCTGGCTGGAGTCCTGGGAGTGAGAGCTGCTGCAGCTGTGGCTGTCACCTTCTGCATAGGGGAGGATGGGGGGAAAAGAGTGGGGAGCGCCAGCTGAGCTACCCCCGGCCCCTTTCCTGCTCTCTGTCCTGAGGTGCACGTGTAGCTGCCACCACCATGGAGCCGGGCTGGGGCTCCGAACCCCAGTGCACCAGTTGCAGCCTCCTGGCTGCCTGCCTGCCGCAGCCAGCTCCAGCTCTGGGCAGCTGCTGCCTGCCACAGAGCCCAAGCTGCTTGCTGCAGGGGTTGCAGCCTCCCTGTCACCTGCTGTGAGCAGGCCAGGCTCCATGGCTGGTGGCAGCTGCCCACAGTCAAGGCCCGCTGTAGTATGCTGAGCAAAATGGCCTCACATGCCATGCTCCAGCATGTGCGCCAGGGGTTGTCAACCCCTGTGCTAGAGACAAGGATTTCCTAGGGTGATATCTTTTATTGGGCCAATTGCATTATTGGAATAGGGTTAGACAAGCTTTTGAACACAAAACATTCTTCAGGCCCTTCTTGAGAGGGAAATGTTCAAACCTATACACTCGATTTTAAGCCACGTGCCTCCTAAAGTAATTAGAAGACAGATGAGCAAAACCCAGTGTAATTTTTTTGGTGCTAGTATTTTTTTAGGCGATTTTTAACTTTGGGAAACAAAAATTGGTGCATGCATGGGGCTTCTTGTCTCCAGTTTTTCTGGTTTGAAGTGACTTCTTTAGCAGGAGTCATTTATATAGAAAACCTTACGATTCCATATCTTCCAGTCTGTCTTGATTCCTTCACTGTTCTAAGGAGGTTTACTGCTTTTCTCCAGGATATCTTGATTGCAGCCTAATTCATTCTCTCTTTACTATGGCTCCAGTGTCTCATACTAGTGAAATATTTAAAGCTGTAATTAAATAGCCATACAGTGGGCATGAACTTTCACCATTGAAGTCAATGGAGGTTTTGCCTTTATGCTCAATAGAAACAGGTTTTGGTATTTTATGAAACGAGTAATGTTCTGTCAGGGTGGTCAACCTGTGCACATAACACAAGTGGCATGGACAGCCTCTGCATGTGACACATGGCAGATAAGGCTGGGGACAGGCAGTACAGTGGTAGGTAGGCCAGGAAGCAGAGAGCAGAGTAGCAGACTGAGCAGGGGAAGAGGATTAGAGTGGCACTTGGGGAGGGCATGGGGGTAATTTGTGGCACACCTGCCAAAAAGTTTGGCGCCTACTATTCTTTGTTACAGTGAGCTCCTCCTGGTTATGTTGACTCTGAAAATATTCAGTGTCCTCCAGAGCTGTTTGGGTTCTGCATGGACCATGGGCCAGCAAGTTCTTGCAGTTGCTTGATTGGCCAGTAATGTCTCTTCATAATTTCAGAAAAAGGGGGCCCTCATGAATGTAAAACACTTCACAGGGAGTGAAATACAAAGGGATGTCATTCAAAAGTAAATTTAGTTCTGTGAGAAGGCAAAAGAAAAAAAATCCCACTGCCTTCAGCAGTTCTAACTGTAGTAGCAGTGTCCACTCTCGGACACTTCCTGTGCTTCCTGTATCTCTTTCTCCCCTTTAAAGACGGCAACACACTCTGCATGTGGATGTGTCCTTTCCTTTTGATAGCTTCAGGTTTTTGTAATTATTTATAAGGGCTTCTCTGTCTGTTTCTTTTGGCTGTTGAAGCGCTCAGGTGGCTGAGACTTGGTGGCTTTTTCCTGCAAGACAGTCCATGGGTAAAGGCAGTGGTTGTTTAAGCTCCTTTCAATGGAAAGAAGAGGTAGAGTCTGTCCAGAAATACTATCGATCTCAGGAGGCCACAATCATCTGTGCACAAACTCTGTGGCACCGTTATAGCTTTGTTAGAGACTCTCACTCCCTTGGTCCCCAACCTAGCCTGCCCCTGATCTTTCATTTAACAAGGATCTTCCTCTTGGTGCAGCCTGCTTACTCCTTGGTTGCATAAGAACTGGTGAAGCATGACACCTCCATCATTGTGAAAAAAAGCTTTTGTTCTAATTTGGAATGAAAATGAGAGTGTAGAGCTCTGGGCAGAAAGGAAATTCTGAAAACTTCTGTCAAATAAATAAAAATGTTTCCATCCCCCCTTATTCAAAATGAAATGGAGCTGTTCTGCATGACTCCTAGATTCAGTGTACTGGCCCCAAAGCTGGGGCACTTCTTGGGCTGCCTCAAGGGACATGGGGACAGTACAGAGTCCACTGTCCATGAGCACTGAGTCTAGTAACCATGAGAGCAGGCTTCCAGGAGGAGCCTGCCTGTGGTTTCATGGAAGCTTGTCAAAACTAAAACATTTCTGCAAAACATATTTTAGGTTTGACAAGTTGTCATTTTTCCAATGAGCAACTGTTCCATTGCAAGCCCTCCCAAACAGCTCTATTGACAATTTAGCTCATCATCATGAGCAGTATGACAAAGATGACACTCCAGTTGCTGAGGAAATACCTTTGTAGGGAGTCTGTAAGTCTAAAAGTTAAATAGTTTAAATCAGTGGTGTCAAAGATCTGGCCTATGGGCCACATTTGGCCCACAGTGTCCAGTCAACTAGTCCATGATGCTGCCCATGGATCACAGCCAACATGTAGCATGCCCCAGACTGGCCCACGTGTGGCTTGCAGGACATGTGGTGCATGCAGCGTGCAGGACCAGTATGCAGGGTGAGCTATATGCAGCTACCTGGGTTGGTCCAGTAGCCACATAGCATGTCCCGTGTACTGGCTCTAGTGTGTGGGGCTGGTTAGTGAGCCAAATCCGGCCCATAACTGGTTCTGCACAACATCCAGCCCACATAAGTCAAATAAGCCAAATAAGTTTCATGTTTGATACTCCTGGTTTAATTTTTCTCTTTACAGACAAGTCAAATGGAAGTTTTTCTAAAATGTGTATCTTTTTAAAGCAATTTCAACATAATGACAAATTTTGAGCTCAGTTAAATAACTTTTTTGTGGAACGATGCACAGCACGATTAGTACAGAGACATGAATAGTGAGAAATTCAAGCTGGTTTTCCTGATACTATGTAAAAATATGTGTAACTTTGATATAGAAGACCTTGCCAAACTAATTAATGAAACATATGCAACCATCTTCCTATGTGCAGATACTTAGCATTTGATTAGATGCTCAGAGCTAAAATCAGGATGAGGGATCTCATATGAAAAGCCATTTGATCTTTAAATTTTCACTGCTGCAACAAATCACGTCCATGTGCCTTTTTACATCCATGGCTGATGTCATGTAACAGTGGAAAAGCTGTGATTTAAAAGAAACCACGTTTTTGGATTGGAATTCCCCGCACTCTAATTGAGGGTTATTAGAGGAATATTTGGAACTCATGTTTGCACATGAATAGTTTAAATTCATTTAGCTGCCATTGAATAAGGCTGAAATAAGTATTTCTGCAGTATATCCTGAATAAGGATATAAAAACACTTTACAAATATTAAGGGTCAGATTTTTAAGCCCATTTGTCCAATGAATAACTTCACACGAGTGTAAGTAAGAAAATTCACAATCTGGTCCCACTGACTGCAGCTATACTTGCCGACTGTCTATGCAAGTATAGCTTAAGTTATTCTTCAGCTATACCTATCCCCATCATCTTCTTTTTTACAGATGAGGAAACGGAGGCAAAAAAGGGTTGAGTGAATATGCCTGTTCGGGATGATCCTTGAAGAGAGGATGTGTATGAAAAGGACTTAAAACTAGAATTCATTTTTCTGATATCTTTCCACCTTTTGGATCCTACTGGTCAGCCAGTTTACAAGGTTTAGCAGTCTATTTGTACTACAAGGAGATAATAATAGCATAAGGTATATTTCTGTGATGATCTTGTGTGTTTACTATGGATATACACAGTTCTATTTCCTGAATCCAGGAGCAAACTTTCCGTAGGGGACCCTTGACTTGTTCAGTTTCAGCCTCTCTCTAAGCCAGTACTCTTCTTTCCCTCTCTCTTCCTTTCACTCTCTGATTTTTCCTTTGGCTCAAGCTTGGGCTGCCCCAGAAGTGTCTGGGCTACCTTATCTCTTCTCAAGATCTCTAGTTGTGGCAGATGTTTTTGCCATTTTTCTCATACATAAGGTTCCAGACCCTGTATTTGTATCAGTCTTCAGAGATACTCTTTGGGGCTCAATGGTTCATCTTCTATTCAAGCCACTGATCAACAAGTAGGTGCGTTGCATTTAAGAAAATGACAGTAAGCATGCAGCCTCCTCCTA
>NW_017729025.1:136791623-136806458 GCF_001723915.1 Gavialis gangeticus
TTCAACAAGGACAAGTGCAGAGTGCTGCACCTGGGGAGAGGGAACCAGCATTATGGTTATAGGTTAGGGGCTGACCCTCTCAGCAGCACAGAGGCAGAGAGGGATCTTGGAGTCAGGATTGACTCCAGGATGAATATGAGTCGCTAATGCGACGAAGCAATAGGCAGAGCCAACCGCACCTTGTCCTGCATCAACAGGGGCATCAGTAACAGGCCCAGAGAGGTCTTGCTCCTCCTCTATGCGGCGCTGGTCAGACCGCAGCTGGAGTACTGTGTCCAGTTCTGGGCACCGCACTTCAAGAGGGACATGGAGAACCTGGAGAGGGTCCAGAGGAGGGCCACTCGTTGGGGGCCTCTGTGGCCAGCCCTATGGGGAGAGGCTGAGGGACCTGAATCTCTAAAGTCTCCACAAGAGGAGACTGAGGGGGGATCCTGTGGCTGCCTACAACCTGATCAGGGGCCACCAGCAGGGACTCGGGGAAAATCTGTTCACCAGGGCCTCCCTTGGAGTCACCAGGAACAATGGCCACAAGCTAAGGGAGGATAGGTTTAGGTTAGATATTAGGAAAAATTACTTCGCTGTAAGGGTGGCCAGAGCCTGGAATTGGCTTCCCGGAGAGGTGGTGTTCTCACCTTCCCTGGAGATCTTCAAGAGGAGACTGGATAGGCACCTGGCTGGGGTCTTATGACCCCTGCCACCCCCAGTGCTCCTTCCTGCCCATGGCAGGGGGTCAGACTTGATGATCTGTCTAGATCCCTTCCGACTCATTGATTCTATGATTCCAATGGGGTGGTGAGATACTATAACAGTCCTTGCGATGGGTTGTGCCTAAAGGGCACACGGTAGTTTCTCAGGAGTTGCTCCCAAGAGCAGTCCAGTAATCTTTAAGGGAAGTGTTTGTATGCATGAAGTGGAATAGTTCTAAAATAAAATTAATAAATAGATTCCTTCGAAGGGTAGCATAAAAACACACCTGCTGTGTAGCTTTAGCTACACTTCAGAATTATGCAAGTTTCATGGCTCCCAGCAATGATGTTTTAGAGTTGGACTCCCATGAAATAGAGCAACAAAGGTGTAATGAAAACAACATTTTGAAAATGCTTGGTCTGTCTGCATACTCATTTACCAAAGCTACTCCCCACTAGATTTCTGGTATGTCCCAGTCAATTAGAAACTAAAGAAGTCCATGTACATTTTTGAAGTATTGTGTGAGAGACTATTTTATTTTCTAGGCTTTTAAGGAATGTGACCACAGAGGATATGAACAGAGATTTGCTGGGTCATCTCAGAATAGGTTGAATGTAGAGTTTTGTTTGCAATTACATCTACCATCAAAACCTGATTTACCAGTATTGTTTACCATTTGATTGAATAAAAGAATATTTGCTCTTACAAATGAGACACAAACTGAATTCCCTTTTGAATGCAGCATATAATAATACCATCTTGCTGTATGGTTGTCTACTTCTTTTTGTCATAGTTATGGATACACACATGAGTAGCATTTCAGTCACTTCTGGGGTGGAATGCTGAAATTATTTAACTGCCACTTAAACCAGTTTAGGGCAAGATGTAAAGAATCCAGCTACCATAAGAGAACAAAGAACTCAAAACTATTAGTCAGACTGGGTTGAATCTGTGAATCCTTGTAAGTTTAGGGCCTTGAAGAAATGTAAAATAAAGTCTGATTTAGAACTCATTGGATGGGTTTCCATTGACTTCAGTATGTTTTATCCTTCAAAGCAATATAATTTTTACAAAAAACAAACCAAAAGGGCCAAACTAAAAACTACTGGATCACTCCTGGGATTAAAGAGGCCAGTATTTGGTTGCAAATGTAAGCAGAAGTTTGCGTTTGATGAAGGAAATAGGGCTAGTTTATGCTAGAAGATGGAGGTATCCACGTTACCATAATGAGTACTGACCAAAGGATTTCAGAATAGGATTCAGGTAATAGAATTATTAACCTCAAATCCCTGCTGACTTTACCCTTCTTTTCTTTGTCATTTATAAGAACTACTCCAATGCCCACTTCCTGCCCTTTTACTCCCAAACTGAGCACAGTACACTACTACCCTGTGTGTGCACCATGGGTCAGATTCTCAGCTGGCAATAATCAAGTTACATCAAACAAAATCAATAGAGCTGTGCTGATTCATGCCAATTGATGGTTTAACTCTGCATTTGATCTGAAGTTTTGTTGGTGGGGGGCTTGTTTGTTTGCTTTTTATTTAATGTTTTAATTTAATTTTTATTTATATGACTATTATATTTGCGTTATGCTCAATTTTATGCAGAAAGTTTGTTTCATGTTCCATCATCTATCTTGACAGTTTCTCTGTGCGCCAAGGGCAGTGTTCTTAACCCCGGATCAAACCCTAATCTCTCCTCCTTTTGTAAAACCTTTTCCCTCTAATTCTTTCCATAGTAAATTATATTCTGTTCTTTGCCCTTGAATAATTTAAAAATGTATAGAATAAAGTCTATTTTTTTCCTGTTCCATTGAATGATACCTGGTAATCAAAATACTGCATTCATATCTTGCTGCAATGATCTCATTTCTATTGGGACACCACTGCTGTGAGCACAGGCCCATGTTGTGTTCATCCTGTTACAACCAGATAAACTCATAATGTAGACAGATAAGAGCTATGCTCATTAATCTATTAATTGCCTATTGTCAGTTGTCAATATGTTTCGCTTGATGGGAAACCTGAAGATTAGTTTGTATTGTGATGATGTAGATTTTTTTCTTATTCTTATTTTATTTTGATGTGCAGGGTACTATGAAATGACATTCATCTGGTAGCGTCTTGCCTGAGCAGAATATAGCTGCTGGGTTTTTCTGCTTTCTGGAACCAGGAAAAATGTAATGCCCCAAATGGTCATGATATAAAAACCATATTTTGAATGGTAAGAGCCCACAAGAGTGGTGAGCATGCTGAGCAGCACATCTTTTATGATGGGCATTCAGGACATCCTTAAAGTCAACACAGCTTGAGATACCCTGATTTCCCGGGGAAGCTGAAACTCTGTGGGGACTTCATTGTTCATCGGAAATTTGAGACTGATCTTGTCTGTGACTGGAGCTGCTGGAGCAGGATTTTATTATAATTGTGTGACCTTTAATACAGCATGAAGAGATTTCAAGCTCCCTATTTTTCCAGACTATAACAAATCAAATGTTTAACTATAATGTACAGTCACCAAGTTTACACCTTAGAGCAAAGTGATTTTGCAAGGGCTTCTCTTGCAAAGAATAGGTGAGTGCAGGGTGCTGCAAAAAAGGGGCATGTCACAGAAGAACTTAATAGGGCTATTGGAATTGCAGCTTTAAGTCATGTGAACCACGGACAAAACGCCTGATCCAATATGTGCATTTAATAGCATAGAGGAGATTTTAAATAGAGCTTGGGGGAGTAGTAATATTTCTGAGACATTTCTGCCTGTGGCAGGAACTTAAAAAATAAAGTCTTCACTTTTTATGAGTTGGTAACTTGACCTGCTTGTCATTTTATCACTTGCAACATTTTCAGTCAAGTGGTCAGCATTTAAAACCCGGAGGCCAGATCTTTAGGTGGTGTAAATTGATTTCAATGGAGTGTACACCAGCAGAGGATTGCAAAGGGACACGTTGTGCCAGTGATTTTATTTTTTAGTCAAACTCTCTAGTTAAAGTGGCTTAAAAAATCAATGATGCATTCTGGCCTAGAGAGATTGGCCTTCAAGAGGCCTACATGTGTTCAGATTAGTTCTTTTAAGTGTTCACTGAGTTTCCTTGTAGTGAGGATGTCACACCACTTATCTTCATTTACATGGTTGACTGTGGAAACAGCTGTTTTCATGAATTTGGCTTAAAAACACCCCAGTGTAGAAGGGTGCCTCAAGCCACGTCCCTCTTAAGTCTCACAGTATCACTTTGTGCTTGTGTATGTGAGGGGAGTTTGCCTGTCCCCTGCACACCCTGCCATCACAGAAGGGGGTTCAGCACAAATCATGCTGGAGAAGATATTAGGCTGAAGACATCCCTTAAACTGGACTAATCTCCAAATATTGTGAAAGAAAGTCTGCCTTTGTAACCCTATAGCTGCTGTTTTTTTCAGCCAAATAAAGCTAGATTCTCATGAAAAAATGTTTCCCATGTAAACTGTTTAAGGCAGGGATGTCAATGTGCCCATGGGCTACTACTAATGGGCCTGCAAATTTTGAGGCATGGCTAGCAGCAGGCATGGCCTGCGGCAGAATCTGAGGCCCTGTTGCCCCAGTGGATATCATCATCAGTGGCAGGGGGAGCAAGAGACAGCCCTCACCTGTCCACTTCCACTGTGGCAAGAGGTTGGCTGGCCCATGGCTACTTGCTCCATTTGTGGTGGCCATGGTCACTGCTGCTGCTGACATAGCTGCAATGGATACTGCTGTTGCTGTTGCCTCTTCAGTGGCCACTGCTACTGCCTCAAGTCCCAGATTTGGCCTGAGAGGAGCTCTGCAATCTGGTCCCAGCCCAGGGCACAAAGTAAGTTTGACATCCTTGGTTTAAGGCAAAAAGGGTCAATTTTTCCAAAAAACAAAGAAATGTTTAGGAAAAAATGTGTTATTTTTCTCCTTGCTTTTCTACTGGAAAAAAAAGTTTAAGAGAAGTTTTCAGGGTTCATGTTTCTTTCTTATTCTGTAACTTTTCCAAAATAGAATTTCAAAAGTGAGAGGGGGATACAAGGTAAAATGAAAAAGGGGGAGTAAATTCCAGGATAACATTCATATTTTTTAATTATGTGGCTAATTGTTTGAGGGGGGAAAAAAGAGGATGAGGTTAACAGTTCTTTTCTTAACATCGTATTTTGTGATTTTTTTTTTAAATAAAAATGTTCTGTTTTAAACCCTGAAAACTGAAATAACTTCATGATTTAGAATGTTTACATGATACTTTTTCTTTTATTTTAACCAGCTCTTGTCTTATTGAACTATCTTGTGGCCCCAGCTGAGTTCAGTAACCCGTGCTAGACAGACCCTGATCAAAAGAGCTTACAATTTAAATGGACATGACAGAAGTTAAAAGGAAGGGAGTATTGTTATCCCCATATTGCGGATGGAGAGCTAAGTAGAGAGATTAAATGTCTTGCCATATGTACCATAGAATATGTGACAGAACTGGGGACTGGACCCAGTGCTCAAATTGTAAATTTTCCCCTCTATTTTGTATTTTTATTTTGTGCATTACCCTAGACTGAACTTGCTAGGATCAGTCTTCTCCTTAATATCCCACTCATGCTTCTCCATACTGGATAGAAGATGACAACTTAGGACCACTCCATGTTGTCCTTTTTGACCTATAGAATTGCCTGCACCCCTTTTGAGTTCAGGTAAAACCACCCCTTTCAATGCAGCTTCCACCTCCTGTTATTGACCAGCTCTTCCTTGTTCCTGCTAAATATGGTGACCCTGCTGCCTGCTGCTTTTCTGAGTTCTTTCTGTCTTGATATTTCTGCAGAGGGACTGGGTCTGTTATCAGTTTGTTTAGTGGAGCAGAAGACAAAGGTGGGTTGCTGCCATTGGTGTTGAATAGGTCAGAATGACAGCAACCAGTTCTCTGGGAACTGTCCCCCACTGACACTTTTCACTCCATTTCAAAGGAGGCTCTTTGGGAGTCTTTGTTTAGGAAGCAGAGGTGGGAAAAGCCAGAGAATCAGAGAGAAAAAGGAATAAAATAATTTAAAGCCCAACTTTTTCAGTTTAGTATGGACTTCAGCTAAGAGCAATAAGAGGTACTTTATGTGTTTGTAGATATGGTATATTAAACTTCCTTTCCTTTGCCTCATAATAATAGCCTCTACAAGGGATGGCAATGGCTGTTTACATCTCTGCATTTTCTTGCTGTTGCTAATTCAGCTGCTGTCATCTTCAGGAGCAAGACAAATTGTTTAGGTAAGATATAAACCAGCTCAAATATTCATCCAAACCCAAATCTCCTTTGAGACTAGATTGAACTGTTTTGTTCCATTGTAAAAAGTTTCTTCTTTCTGGAGGCCATCTGCACTTCTGACTGCAACACAACACTAAGCAAGGAGGAAAATGATCTTTGTTGGGGCCTTCAAAACAGTTTGTCTCCCATAGTGCAGCATCGACACCTGCTAAATGAGCTAGCTGTACTTCCTAACAAGCTAGTTCAATAAATAAGTTAGGTCGGGGTAGGCAATTATTTTGGCCCAAGGGCCACTTAAGAAGTTTTAGTGAGCTGTTGCAGTCTGGGCCAGCAACCCCCTCCCCAGCAACAGCTCACCAAAACTCTCTAAGTGGTCCCCACATGGCGGGGTGGCTGGGCCCACCAGTAGTTGGGAAGTGGCAAGTGGGAGCAAGATGAGTGGGCAGGCAGATGCTGGGATTAGGATCATGGGCCAATGACAGAGGGGGACTGGGATGTAGGGCAGAGCAGCAATTTGCTCCCTGCACACCTCTGCCTGTGGAACCATGCCAATTGTGGGGGTGTGCAGGGAGCAGATCATGGCTCTGTCCTGGACCCAGCCCCAGCCCCAGCTGCAGCCCTGGCCCTGGCCCTGGCCTCAGCCACCCATCCTGCTCCCAGACGCAGCTCCCTGTCTACCTGTGGCCCCATCACATCTGCTTGGCCATGTGCCCTGCCCGCATAGGTCCCAGCCCCAGCAGTGGGTGTGGGGTGGACAAGTCCAGCAGTGGCAGCTGGAAGGAGCTACTCCTGGGGCTGCCAAGAAATAGTCAGGCTGGTGTGCCATCCCAGCCCTGCTGTGTGCCCCAGGGCAGCGGGATTGGCTGCGCACACCATGGCTTAGGCTGCGTCCCGTGCCTTGGCTGGGTGGGACCAAAGGACCTTCTTTGGGTTAGACAAAAAATGTCTTAGCAGGCTAGATCCAGCCTATGGGCTGTATTTTGCTCACTCCTGAGCTAGTTGCTCTGACTGTCCATGTAGGATGTGGGGGTGGGTTGTGATTGCAATGGGGTAGAAGTCTTGTCTTCCAGAATTTCTCTTTAACAATGGTTTATTTAGTTTCTACTCTTTCCTTAAAACAAATGTTATGCTTAAATACATAGTCTGTTAATTATGGTGTGGAATACAGTAAAATACACATTCCACAGTTTTGTCTCATTTCATTTGATTGTATCACAGACTACCAGAGTTGAGGGCTGGAAATTACAAAAGTTTGTATAAAAACTATAAAAGCTGAATGGATCTCTCCTTCCTTGAAGACTTTATTTCTTTAAGAAAGGAGCTTGAAAATATGGCCTGCAGGCCAGATCTAGGCAGCTGAGCTGTTCTCTCTGGCCAGCTGGGCTCTGGTGGGTTACCAGAAATAAAGGGTGTGACTAGGGGTGGCATGGCCTGCCACAGAATTTGGCACCCCAAAGGCCCACTGAACATGGCCCATAGTGGCAAGGTGACAAGCAAGGGCTGAAATACAGCTCTGTTGCCATCATTTAGTCCCTGCTGCTACTGCTGCCATTGTAGCCTCTAGCTCTGTGGATCCAGGCTGGGAATTTGAGACCTCAGCATTAAGACAGAATGGGAAACGGCAGCCACTCTCACTATGGTAATTTCTCACACTGGTAAATTAGTGGTCATTTTTACTGAAAATTCTCATTAGATTTCATCAGTTCTACTCTAAGACATGTGAAATGGCAGCTGCTTTGAGTAAGAGACATTTTTGAAAAGGCAGGAAGAAACCATTGGTAATTTTCCTAACAATACCCCTAAGCAGTGGCTGGCAATGAGTTTTAACTAAGCAGAAGATTTGAAAGACACCATCCACCATTAATTAAACAAAGGGTCAAGAAAGAGGTAGACACTGGACCTCACTTTAAAAAAATACTTATAAACTAAGTAAAGGATTTTGTATTATATTATTTGCAGATTATGTACCATTAGATTGTGAAGGGAATATACTTTCTCCATTCAAAATAAAGGTGGTTGGGTTTTATGAGAAAAATTGAAGCGCATAAAAAGCATATTGCACTATATAAAGCATACTGCACTAGTCAACATAAATCATTTTTTCTTTCTGAATTGCATGAGAAATATACAGCTAGAATCTGAAGTAATCAGTCACAAAAACTGTAAACACAAGTCAGCAAAAAGTCAGAAAACAACCCAGTTGTACAGAGTGTGTGTCTGTGTATAAGTTATCATGTGCACCTTTGCTCTATTTCTGTTCATAAAAGTAGCTTGGGTGAGCTGTATGACAAGTTGTGCATAGCATAGCATTGTCTCACAGTTTGTATAGGTCTTAAATAGTGTATATGCCCTTGTATTCTGGGGAAAGCTATATTTGTTAGCGGATCAAATGTAGATGATGATGATGATAACCAGAATAAAGAAATAACTAAAAACTGGAATATACTATATCTTTAAAGTATTTAAAATATGTGTGTTTGCTTCTTGAAGGTATCCCTTAACTGGAGACAGTTGAAACATGTGATGACTAACAGGTTCCCCCCAAGGCAAAACCAAGTAATATCCTAAGGCAGAATTCTCCGTTATTTTATGTATATGACTACATGGCTACTTGTGCTATCAGTAGTTTACAGCTTTTTTTTAGCTGACCAACTTAGTTAGGGGGAATCATAATAATTACAGAAGCGTGGAGAAGACATTGTGCCTGAGATCCTGTTCTCCAACTCCTTTTTTCCCTAGCTTTGAGAAGTCATAGTGACATAGGAAGAGTGGAATGACTTCCCCTGCCCACAGTCACCTTCCTCCTTTTCCATGCAGCTCACTGTGGAGTGTCTGGGAGGGGACAGAATGCCATGCACTCCTGTTAGTGTGGTTACCATATTTCCAGTTTCAAAAAAATATGATTGTGGAGAGCAGCGATATGCCTGTGCCCTGCCCCTCTAAAGCCACAGCCCCCCAAGCTCTGCTGTTGCCTCTCACTCCTGACCCACAGGACCCTGCCCCCCAAACCATGCTATTGCCCCTCAGTCTCAGCCTACAGCCCCCTTCCCCCCCACCCATCCCTGTTGATACCCCTCACTCCCAACCCACAGCCCCCTGGCACTGCCTGTGCCACGCACTCCCAACCCACAGTCTCCCACCCCCCTGATGCCCCTCACTCCCAAGCCACAGGCCCCCAGTCCTGCTGGTTCCCCATATTCCTGACCTGCAGCCCCCTGCCTCCCCAGCCCTGTTTGTGCCCTTCACTCCTGACCTGCAGCCCTCTTCTCCTCCCCACCTTGCAGTGTCTCCCGGCTGCCCCACTCCTGCAAGCACAACCACCGGCCCCGGTGCTGTTGGCTTGGCTGTGCAGCTCCCTGCTGCCCCTGAAGGACCTTCCCCACCTCCCTCTCTCACTGGAGGGGAAGGCGCCTCCCCCAACGTGTTGCAGCCCCAGTGCCATGTGTGCCCTGCCTCCAGTCATCTTCACCCTCTCTCTCCCTAGCCCAAGCAGCTCCTTGCTAGGTTAAGCTGGGGAGTGCCAGGAAAAACTTCAATGCTGATCAAAGGCAGAGCAAAATCCGAGACATTTGCTGATATTTAAAAAAACTGCCTGGACAGAGATGGGAGGATCCAAAAAGAGGACATGTTCAGGAAAACCCAGATGTATGGTAACCCTACTATTAGTCTGGGCTACCAGTATCTTTATAGCCTTTGCAGATTGCTGTAACTTCGCTGCATCCAGTTCAGCCTCCTGTTACTTATTATGGAATATCAGGAGACATAATGAAGAATTTTGGCCCAATTTTGCTAGGTGTCAAACAGGATGAAGCAGATGGCCCACACACTGAAGTGTGTAGACATGAGTTGAAGGTAACACTAAAAATATAATTTAGCAGAAAGCAAGAAATCTCACATTGCCACTTGACTAACCTATACCAGAAATGAGTCATCAGTAAGTATACGTTTTAAGGAGACATTTAAAGAGAATAACGTGTCTTTACTAGTTTTGCTACAATGTTTCTTGTGTCAGGCACATTGCTTCCCCTCATCTTCACTGCACAAACTCTAAAGAAAATTTACTAGCCAGACTCCACAATATTCCTATATTGCCTGTGTACTAGGATATATTCCATGCACCAATAGCTCGGCTGCCTTCAAGATGCCCAATATGGTTCACCCTTTCAAAATCCTCTGACTTTCCCTTAGTTACACAATAGTACGAAGAGTGGTCAGCACAAGCACCAATCAATTACCACATCATCTCTGACCCTATATTCAGTTAACCAGGATTTAACTGGCCACACTGTTACTGGGCACTTCTTAACCATTTTTTAATTAGACAGGGTCACTGTGCCTCTAACCTACACCAATAGGACCTTTGGAATGACAACAAAAGCCCTTGTGGACAAGTTCAAGCCATATTCTCCATTGTTGACTCATGTCCATTTACAATACTACCTGGTGGCCTTCAGGCTCTTCAAGCTGGTGATGACATGACGTCATCATCTATGACAACACCTTAAGATGGCTGAAACAATACACCGAAACCACATGAGATAAATAAATAAATTAGTTTTGAACATGTGATTTTCCCATTCATGGAATAGTTGTGGGTTTTTTTCAAGTCTGTTTTTTAAGTCTGCAAACAAAACCTGTCAAAATGACTGAAACAGATTTTTCAGTTGAACTGAATCAAATATCCTGTCAGAGTTCTGGTTCATGACAATTTTCAAGATTTGACTTTTCATCTCAGTTTGGACTGAAAAAAATTCAGCCTAAAATTTTTTGCAGGAAAGGAAGAACTGCAAACTACAGTTATTTATGTTACTACAAAGTGATTAAAAAGTACCACCTTTCTACAAGTCAGAATGGTAGCTTTTTATACTCATTTTGCACATCTGTAAAGCAATGAGACTTAAAATTAAGCATGTGCTTAAGTGCTTTTCTGCCTATCTGTAGTGAAATAGAGAATCAGTCCCTGTAGCTATGTTTGTCAGTCTTCTGTTTCCATGGAACTTATTAAAATTCAAAAAGCCATTTGATTATCTGTTTCTTGTAGGAAACATTTTTCACTGTGTTTTAAGTGGTAAATCTAAACGTTAAAAAACAAGGAAAGATTCTGCTTTGCTTTCAAGCACTGGAAATTCAATCAGAATTTTTACCACAGACCAATTTCCTCTTAAAACATTTGAGAGCAAAAGTATTTTATTTAAACCTGAGATTTGGAGTCATGGGAGGTAAGTACCTAACAGAAGGCTTCTTTACGTGGAACATACACATCAATCATCCATCACAGGAGATCACCACTTTGCTACTGAAATAAAATTGATGTTTGTATTTCCCACTTTGAAGCCTGCTGTTTAATAAACTGTTGAAGCTTCTCAGAAAAAAAAAAAGAAAATATTCTATTACACATTGTGATTTTAAATTTCATACAATTTATTCCTAAACTGATTTCCTAATCCTGTGTTTTGGATGTTATAATCATTCCCACATCAATTTATTGTGACAGCAGAAATTTAAGATGACAAGTGTAGGCTGAGAATGAGTAAAAAGCCACAGGTGGAAATAGGATTTTGGATTCTTAGGACTTTCTCTTCCTGCTTTGCTTTGATTCTAATTCAGCTAAGAATTTTTGGTTAATTTGTAGCACATGTTTAAGTTCATCCCTAGCCAGCAAGGCACTTAAACACATGGTTTCAACCTATTGTCTTCAGTGGGAAATAGGCACGTGCTTAAAATTAAGCATGCTTTCAGAGCTTCACCAAATGCTGATCCAGGGCATTATTTTTCACCAGAAGTCATAATATTATGTTTGTAACATCATAGTAGGTGATCCTGATGTCACAGAATTATGACTTCATAGATTTCATAGACATTAGGGCTAGAAGGGACTTCATAAGATCGTTGGGTCCAGCCCCCTGCCGAAGGGGCAGAAAGTCAGCTAGGGTCAAAGGATTCCAGCAAGATAAGCATCCAACTGTTTCTTAAAAGTGTCCAGAGTAGGTGCGTGAACCACCTCTGGGGGGAGTCTATTCCAAACCTTGGGGGCTCAGACAATAAAGAAGTTTTTCCTTATGTCCAGCCTAAAATGGTCTTGATGGAGTTTGTAACTGTTGGACCGTGTCATCCTTTGGCGTGCTCTAGTGAACAAATGTTCCCCCAGATCCTGATGCACACCCCTTATGTACTTATGGGCTGCCACCAAGTCACCCCTGAGCCTGCGCTTCTCTAGGCTACAGTCCCATAGTTCACAGCCTCTCTTCATAAGGCCTGTTCTCTTGCCCTCTGATCATGCACGTGGCTCTCCTCTGGACACTTTCAAGCTTCTCCACCTCCTTCCAGAATTGTGGAGCTCAAAATTAGTTGATTCAGCTGCGGCCTTACCAAGGCCAAGTACAGTGGGAGGATGACATCCTGGCTCTTGCTTGAGATGCGTCTGTAGATGCAAGCCAGAGTTTTGTTCGCTTGCCAGCTGTGGTGTTGCATTGGTGGCTCATGTTCATCTTGTGGTCAGTCATGACCCCCAAGTCTCTTTCGGTCCTGGTGCTAGCGAGCGTAGAATTACCAAGCCTATAAGCCTATGAAGGGTTTTTTTTTCCTGAGGTGGAGCACTTTGCATGTCTCCATATTGAATGCCATCAGGTTTTCATATGCTCACCTAGCAAACCTATCAAGGTTGGCTGGGATCACCAGCCTATCCTCAAGTGTGGATACTCTTCCCCAAAGTTTGTTGCCATCAACAAACTTAGCCAGTCTGTTTCTGACACTAGCAAGTCTATCCAACTAGTGGCTCATGGGTCCTGGCATCTGCTTTTCCCACCACTGCATAGTGGAGAAGGAACTACGGGGGAGGGGTGTCTGCATACTGCCTGTACAGCAGGGCAGGGAGATAGTATGCTGTTGTCCAAGAGCCATGTGGCACTGGCTCATCCCATGATGTGGGAGGGATCCTGGGGCGTGTGGACCACGTGGTGTGTGGCCCCTGGCAATATTGAAGCTGGACGGTAGGGATGTGCAAAGCGAGTCGTATTCAATTTGGATTTGGCCCTTTTCAGGGGACAGTGATTCATTTAGTTGATTCAGATCACTGTCCTGATTTGATTTGGCCAAATCTGAATCTGAAGATTTGATACTGATTCAGAGAATCAGAGATTTGGCTATAGACACAGCTTTAAATGTTTTTTCTACATACCTTGAGGTACTGGACATGGCTTGTGAATGCTGAGATGGTGAGGCAGACGAAGCATCCCACAGAAGCACGCTGGCGGGGCGTTCCCGCGTGCTCGGTGGTGAACCCGGAAGTGGACTGGAAGTACTTCAGGTCCACTTCCAGGTCTGCCACCGAGTGCGCAGCCCCCCCCCCCCATGCCCTTCCCAGCTCACTGATTAGCTGCAGTGGGATGCCAGGTGCCCCTTGAGACCCTGGAGGTACCAGTCACCAAGCGGGGTGGGTGGGTGGGTGGAGGTCCCCCGCACACTCTGTGGTAGACCAGAAGTGCTTCTGGTCCACTTCCGGGTCTGCCACTGAGCATGCTGGGGACCCCACCTCCATGCTCCGGTGGGATGCTCCATCCACCACACCATCTCAGTGTTTATGAGCCACCTGGTACCTTGAGGTATGTAGAAAAAACAAAATTGTTTCTGTCTGGTATGTAGAAAAAACAAAATTGTGTCTATGTTTGAATTGTTGCATTTCTCCAAATCAATTTGGGGGATTCTGATTCAATTCAGAAAGATTAAAGGGTGTCCTGATTCGATTTGGATTTGGAGATTCAGCTGCCAAATCACACCGACTCTCTGTCGAATCAAATCAGCAACCGAAGCTTCACACAGCCCTACTAGACAGCCCTAACTTACAGGAAACATCAAGACAAGAAAAAGAGAGGGACAGTAAAAAGCCTGCAGAAAAAGACATAAGAGGTCTGGTGCATGGTCAGAACAGAATTTATTTCTAAACAGAATGAATTTCAGCATTTTCCATTTATCATTATTGGATGCTCCAGGAAACAAAAAAATAATATTGAGAATCTATTAATTGTGCATTGCTTTTAATAAATTTAGCTAAAGAACCTTAAGTCAAGCCACTCTTTGTCCACTGAGTCTGTTCAGAATTGGGACTGACATGGTGTCCTACCTAGAAATGTCCCACTTTAATTTATTTTAAGCCAACACATTAATAATATTTAATTGTAACATTTTAAAACTTTTCTATATATCTCTGCATCTTCAAACATCGTTGCATTTTTAGTAAAAAAGTCATGGAAATTAGTTGCTGCCACATCTAAATACCATCATCTCAGCAACGAAAAACTGTTCTCCCCTCTTCTCTATATTTTTATGTGTGTTGCCTAATCATTTGCTCAATGTATTATGACGTGTTATATAGCTTAGTCTGCATCTTCAAGACCTTTGTGTGGCTCTTTCATCCAGGGAGTTTGCAAATAAATCATTGTCTAGAAGGATTAATAATAGGGCTGTGCTAAGCTCCTGTCCCTAATTCGATTCGGTGGAAATTCGTCCCAATTCAGTGGCCGAATCTCCAAATCCAAATCAAATCAGAGGACCCTTTAATCTCTCTGAATTGAATCAGAACCCTCTAAATCGATCTAGAGAGATTCAGAAAGATTTGGCGATTCAGACATAGACACAACTTTAAATGTTTTTTCTACATACCTCAAGGTACCAGGTGGTTCGTGAATGCTGCGCTGCTGGGGTGGATGGAGCATCCCATAAGAGCATGGGGAGCTCCCTAGCATGCTCAGCAACAGACCTGTAAGTGGACCAGAAACACTTCCGGTCCACTTCTGGGACCGCGAGGGAGTGCACGGGGGGTGGGGCCTGCATGCTACCGGCTTGGTGACTGCTGCCTCCGGGGTCTAGAGGGGACACCCAGGGTCCCTCTGTGGCCGATCGCTGCACCAGGGGAGCATGGG
>NW_017729025.1:136807820-136811956 GCF_001723915.1 Gavialis gangeticus
AACTACTTCACAGTTAGGGCGGCTAGGAGCTGGAACCAACTTCCAAGGGAAGTGGTGCTGGCCCCTACCCTGGGGGTCTTTAAGAAGAGGCTGGATGCCTACCTGGCTGGACTCATTTGAGTCCCGTTTCTCTTTTTGGGGTTTTTTGTTGTTCTCCCGCCCTGGTGGGGGGTTGGGCTAGAAGATCTACTAGGTCCCTTCCGACCCTTAATCTATGAATCTATGAATCTATGAAAGCTGTGTCTATGGCCAAATCATTGATTCTCTGAATCAGTATTGAATCTTCAGATTTGGATTTGGCCAATTCGAATCAGGGATAGTGATCTGAGTCAATGAATCGAATCACTGTCCCCAGTTCAGGCTGAATCAGAATCTGAATTGAATAGGGCCCGTTTCACACACTTCTAATTAATAGCTCCAAAGTGCAACCTTTTGAAACAGAGCTTTTACATAAAAAACAAAAAAGTTTTGATTGCTTAACCAAAAAGTTTTTCTGTACCAGTTTTTGGTAATAATGATGGAAAGGCACTTCCTTTCTTCCTTTTGGGATAATTTCTTTATCTGTCAGGTTCTGCTTACAAATGATGGGTGGTTAGTTGTTATTATATATTAATTATCTGTAATCTTTTTAGGTCCAAACCCAGACTGGAGGCCTGTTTTGCTAGCAGTGGGTAGTCCTGGGTTTGTTCCCTGTTCTGTGAACTGCTTGAAGCAAAATGGGTAATATCATTAGTTAAAATACACAAACAGTGTTGGGAACAGGGACCAGAACCTTAGCGTCCCCTGCTTTAATTTTGTCTCTCTCTAGAACTCTAGCATTTTTTTCTCCACAAGGGGGTGGGAGATTGCCTGTTTCCCATCCTTGCCTGTAGCTTGGTGAGATAAGGGTCTGTGACTTTAACACCTGCCCCCTCAGGCTGAGGAGATAATGGAACTTAAATCCCGAGTGATTACTCCGATTACTAGGCCATAATATAAAAGGTTGATGGTCCATTCATGTAAAAGAAAGATTTAGATGCCAAAATCCATACGGGCGTTTAGGCAGCAAATCCTAACCTTACTAGATGCCTAAGTCAGAGCTGCTGGTTTTTAAGTCAAAGAGAGAAGGTGGTATTTCAGACCCATCTCATTCTCCAGCATTTTCTAGTATAGTCATCCCCTTGCTCAGTGTTGTGAATATTATGCCCAGGGACCTCTCTCTCCTCATTCATTGTACACAGAATCCAGGTTTTATTCGTTCTAATCACAGCAGCAGGTATCTAAAAGTTAAGTATGGCAAAACTGAGCATCATCACATCTAAGTCCCCTTCTGGATCTGGAACTTAGTTTAAAAGAGAGGTTCTTGAACAAGGACCTAATGACAGCTAATTTGAGGGAAGGTAGTACTCCATGGGCACATCTACATGAGACGCTTAATTTACGGTAACCTAATAACACTACACAGTAGCATGCCAGGCAAAAACCATACTAATATGCTACTGTGCAGTAGTATTAGGCTACTGCACACTAACCATCACTATAAAACCATGTGCTGGTGCTACTGCACAATAAATGTAGTTACTGGGCATTTAGTTAGTAATGCATTAACAGGTACTAAACTAAATGTGCAGTAACTACTGTGCATTAATGAACATGTAGATGTGCCCTATCTTTCCTGTTTCAGAGACCATATGACCTCATGTCTGCATTCACACAGGTCACATTCCCTCATTTGCAATGATATAACAACTCCAAGGGGAGAGGTAGTTAACCATGTTAGTCTGAAATTAGGCAGAAGGCAGGGTAGATATTCATTTTATAGATTAACTAAATAAGGTGTGTGTGCGTGTGCATGTGCGTGTGCTTGTGAATGTGCATATGCATAGAGAGAATAAGCTTTCATGAATCTGATGAGGTGAGCTTGAGTTCACAGAAGCTTATGCTCTCTATATATCTTTCTTAGTCTATAAGGTGCTTATCTATCCTACCTTCTGTCTAACAACTCCAAGACAATGGCAGCAATTGGCTGTAAAAGAAAAGTAGTTACTCCTAACTGTATGCTAGCTGTCTTTAAATGCCTTTTATCAACTAGAAATGAGTAGTAACAGGACTCTGTGATCTGCCAGCTGCCCACTGCCCTCCCAGTAAATGCTCTTGAGTGTATAAACCACTGTTCTATATCAGCAATTGATTAAAATAAATGGTCATAATAAAGCTCTTGATAGGCTGTACAGAACTCTGCTTTAGCGATACCTATGGCCAATGAAATGGATGTATAACCCAAAAGAGTAAAGGTGAACCTTGCCCCAAATATGAAAGCTCAAAGTTAAGCTAGAGTCTCCATACAAAACTATATATACATATATAGGAAGAGCATGCATTTATTCATCTCACCATAGCAAAATTACCTATCTACTAAGAGCATTCAGTAAACCTACCTCACCATAGCTAAGCTTCATTTACTTGTAAGCAGTAAAACCTAAGCATTGAAATGATCTTATCTAGTTCCTTCACAAAGCTCCAAAAATGAGTTCCAAACCTTATAGAATTCCTACATCCATTTGCATGGTAGTGAGCCTTTTCCAGTGGACTTAATTTATAAGTGTTGGCAATCCAGGCTGTATGAGTGCAGGGTTTATTGGACTTGCAGAGGATGGTGCAGACCTTTGGTCTGAAAATAAAATTTAAAGGAGTTCGTTTTCTCAAATGTGTGTCCACTGAGAGTTCATTTGTATATTGTAGCAAAAAGATAGTCAGGAACAAATCAGAAAGAGCATTAGTTACCTGTGCTATCAAGTGCCCCTCTTTTACAAAGAAGCGGCATGCCACTGTTTACGTGATGCTGTATTTTCTAATCTGGACATCTGAACACCTAGGAGATATCTCATTTTGCACTATTTTTGTCACACTATTATAATTACAAATATAAGATAACAGTTTATAATACATATTGTTGTGGGTTGTATATGCAAAGAGAGCAATATCTATTTTTTAAACCTTTCATTATCTGTATGCTTTGGCCATATATCAGTCTTCCATCATTCTTGTCATCCTCTTGATTTGGAGGCTAGATTTATTTTCATCATGAAATTTGAAGAGACTTATATTTTTATGTCAGTCAGCTACTTCTAAGGAATTTAAGAAGAGTTTTCTTTCTGAATGTTCAGTTCATTGAGCTGCAGATAGATGTTCTTTCTAATTTAAAACCCATTACATTCTTACCATTGGAGGAAAAACGTATTTAGGAAATTAGTCTATGCCTTTCTTCAATTTATTCCATATACAACTCTTCATCTACAGCACGACATCAAAGAACTGGCACACAGCAGTAAATACATGTATTCAAATGAAGTATGTACGTTGCTGCTATTTCTCTGTTGTGCAGCAGTCATGAGGGAAGCAGTATTTTTGTCTGATAACCCAAACTATACTATCACTAAGGCATCATCTTCTAATGCCTATGACAGAGAGAACACGCTAAGAAAAGATATTTTATAGGAATGTCCCACCCGAACCTCTTGAAAGAAAACCAAGGTCATATCCTCATTGTTCCTGAAGAATCTTTATTTTTGTCTTAGCAATACAGGTGCAAACACTCTACAATGCCATTGACTCCAATGGACCCAGCAGAGAATTTGGCCCATGATGTATATAAGCAATTAAGTATATGGAAAACATTCATAAAAGAAACACCCAGTAATAGTTAAAGAATTGTGATGTTTAAGTATGAATTTGCTGACAAACACGAGGAAGAGAATAAAGCTAGGCTTCAGTAAGATTTCTGATCAAGCTCCACATCCAAAGCTCACTGATGGCCCACAGAGGATAGATTTCCAGTTGCCTAATACTTGATGGGACTAGAGCAACTTTTTTGTTACGCTTGTACCTGATAAATTCTCACCATGAGAAACAGGGAACTAGACTTTTGATTACAAAGGATTATTTCTAGCAGTTGTCCTTACTATTGCCTTATTTCTCATCCTTCTCAAAAACAGGAAATGCAACTTGCAGGAAAATTTAATTCATTAAAAATTTTCACAATATCCACGTCTAAGATGGGGGTTTGTGTCATGCAGTCTTGAAGTTCCTTTGGGCTGTACTTTTTTTCTTTAATAAATACCAGAGTAAACACTAAGTAAATCCCACATCTCTCCCTC
>NW_017729025.1:136812116-136813382 GCF_001723915.1 Gavialis gangeticus
ACACCACCCCCCCCCCCTCCCCCCCCCCCCCCCCCCCCCCCCCCCCCCCTCCCCCTCCCCCCCCCCCCCAAAAAAAAACCACAACCACCTAGGTGAGCTTCAAGTTACAGTATATATGTGCCTATTGTGATTGTCATTTATGCAAAGAGGTCATGGATGATGAAGTTTTGAATACAAAAGGTGTAGGGCATCTGTGAGGAGGGAAATCAGAACAAATCTCCTTTATCTAATGCATAACCCATGACTGAATTGAGCACAGGGATGTAAAGGGTCCAAGTGTGCTGTAATAATCTGTGTTACAAACAGACCATAATCTGCACAATTAAGCTTCTTGCAGTTGGCAGGATTTTGCACAGTTGGCAATTTTTCCCTTAAATAAAGGTCAATAAGAAGGGAATGAATTAACCAGTAAATGCCTTTGTAAGGCATATTATTCCATTGAATATTGATAGATATTTTTATCCACTGTGCTGGTGACTGGGCATGGGGGTGTTAGAAATCCTTGTATTAATCCGCTTGATAGAGTAGAACAGGCATATGAACCCACACCAAGGAATAAGGGAAATGAAGAACCATTCTTTACCTTTATACAGGCTGAGGGAGGGAGGTGCAATAAGGCTGTTTATAAATCAATGAGCACTTGAACAGACTACAGTGATTGTGTATTGGGCTCCCTAAGGCTGGGGACAGACATTACACATAAACCAGTTTATGTGAGCAGAAACTGGTTTAAACCTGTGACAGAACCATGGGTGTCTGGTGCCTCTTGAGTCAGGGGGGCACATGTCCCCCCTGACACCAGTCAGTGACTGGAGGGTGGGGTCTCCCAGCAGCTGATCCTGCTGACTGGGGGGGGGTCCCCAGCTGGTGGTAACTCTCGCCTGCCCCCCTGCCCTCTGGCTAAACAAGAAGTGCAGCCTGACAGGAGGTGCACCGGCACTCTCAGGGGGTGCACATGCACTCCCCATGCATCCCCTACACATTGCCACTGGACAGAACAGATATTCCATACACATAAACCAGTCTGAAAATGGCTGAAGGCAATTTGAGATAAACCTGGTTGAATGTAGACTTCCATCCGCAGACTTATTTGGCTCAAACCAGTTTATGCAATGTCTGTCCCAAACCCTGTGCTTGTTTAAGATAAACCAAGCTCCCCCAGCATCCTGGCATGCTCTCTGGGCTGGGCGGGGCTCTCTGCTCCACAGCAGGGCTGGCCCCTCCCCTCTGCTCCCTGGCTGCAGCTTCAGCAGTCTCTGCAGGCAT
>NW_017729025.1:136814565-136814831 GCF_001723915.1 Gavialis gangeticus
CTGAATCAACAGGGAGAATCAACAGGAAGCTGGTAATGTCCCTCTGTTGTTTTCTTAATGGTGTAATAAACACTGAGTTAGAGTTGATAAACACTGTTATCAGTTCCCTGCTGGGCTAATCAGAGCATCTTGCTGGAGCCTGGCCTTGCCTCCCCTCAGCTCAGCCCAGTGGAAGGAAGGGAGGATGGCTCTAGCACGCCCTGGCTTCTAGCCTGAGCCACTGCAGGCATGTGCCTGCATTTCTGGGATGTCTGTCTGGTTATAAA
>NW_017729025.1:136815054-136830340 GCF_001723915.1 Gavialis gangeticus
ATATCTAGCCTAAATCTACCCTCTGCCAGCTTGTGACCGTTATTCCTAGTCACTCCTGGTATAACGAATTTAGTCTAGCCAGGTTAGACAAACCTGCGAAGATTGAATCAATTCAGGCTCAGGCTTTTTGAATGTCTGTCCCTAGCCTAAGACTGCTGCTTGTTGAGGTTACCTGGGAGTCCTTACCCCCTTGGAGAAATGGTGAGGAGTCTGGGCTGCAGTGCTTCTTTCTGGAGAGATATCTTACTATCCACAAAATGGATTCTGCTGGCTGAAACATCTTGTTCTGCTCCTTAGAAAATAAAGCATATGCAATTCCCTTCAAGTGAACACGGTATAAGTTTGCTCTCCCCAGTAGGGCAGCTTCCTTTCTTGATTATGATGATGAGAAAGTGCTTTTGTCTAAAGAAGAAAATGCATGAATGGTTTTCCCATCCCTCACCCCTCCTCTTGGCAAGAGAACACACTGTTGGGGCACAAGGTTTATCACAGGCCAATGGGGGGAATTCTCCTGGGAGTCTCTTGTTGAAATTTTGGCAACACATCACTGAGCAGTTCTAAAGCTTTTAGGAAGCCCCAAACTTCTCTGAATTTTCCCACCACCAGCTTTGAATGCAACTACCTCCTCCACTCTGCAAACTTTGGGAGACACTAGGAATGTGTCTATAGTGATTTAGAGAGGAAAGAGGAAAAAGAAATGCAGCAGCCACCTTGCTGTGCTGACCAACACAGGGCATGCCATTCAAGACTGGGAAAGAAATCACCACATGTTTAAACATTTTGTTTTCTCTGTGCCACCCATCTTTACTTTGCTTTATAAAGAACACAATTTTAAAAAATGTTATTTGCAGGAGTCTTTTCTGGGAGAGCAAACTGAAGAGTGTTCTGCCTTTCCACTACCTAGATTTGCAGATCCTTCAAAAGACTCTTGCCAGCTGTCTTGTTCTCTCTGTTACTCTGTGGTCTGACTTTCTTGATCTTCTGTATATTACAGTTACATTGTCTTATAAGGGAAAAACTAGTTTTTCCTCCTTTCACACTTGTGCGTTTGGGGTGACTTAATTCCCTAGCACCACTTAATTAAAATATAGGCTTGAAAAAACATTAACAAAGGGAAAAAATCCTAAGGGAAAAATAGGCCTGTTTAACACCCATTTCTAAAAATCAAACAGTGTTTGATTGAAGAACTATCTTTTTTATTTAATGGAAAGGAGTTAAAGTTAAGTGTGTACTGAGTATAATTTCAAATGACAGTTTAATTATGTATTTAACCAAAGTGATAATAGAAAAAATAGTTTTTCTCTGTATTGTTGAAATGCAACCTGAATCCATGCAACCTACCCACAGACTCAATAAACAAGAATGAGTATTTGCTGCTGATGTGTGGAATATTTTTTTTTAAATCACAGAATGGATTAAGAATTAAACTAGAAACAAGATGAGAAGAAAAACCCCTCTGAGCTGTAATCAAACATCCATTCCAACAGCTGAAACATGTTATTACATCTTTCAGCTGATTTATTGTACCCAAAGAGATTTCATAATCATCCTCAGTATTAAAACAAGGGGAATAGAGGCACATTTCAATAACAATGATTGTTGTTTGGAGAATGCCAATCATGTCTAGGAGTGTTATTTACATCAGACAATATGTAGATATTGTGCCTCCAAGCCTGTTCCTGTTCTTTTTTGTTCTGTGAGTTACACAAGTGAATGTTAAGAAATGTTGACAACTAGGTTCAACAGCTAAATAACACTAGGGCTACTAGTGACTATTTTGGGGAGAGGAAAATCTAAGCCACTAACAGCATATATTCTGCTCCTGGTTTAAAGATAAATGCTGCTATGAGTTATCTTCAAATTAAAAGATGGGGAGGGAGTAAATCTATATGCACCAATTTAAATGTGTATTTCAAAAATATCTAATTAGCTGAGCATAGAAGAGAGGATTGTAAAAAGAAAAAAACAGATGTGGAGCAATGGACTTTATTATGAGAGAAGTGAGCTTCACTTTGTGTTATTTTCTAACATGTAGTTTTATTTTTGCTGGTGTCTGTCACAAATCCTAAAATACCATTACAGAGTTAGCAGATGGTTCCCAAGTATTCATACCTGATAAAGCCTCCTGGGTGATCAAGCACTGAAAAATCAATATATTTTTCAACTTTCAATGGCTAGCTATTCAGTTTCATTACATCTCGCTATTCCTCCATGGCTACTGTGATATGGACACTTACTTCACCATTGCATTAAGCTCTAATCTCCGGACCGGCTGATACAGGCAGTTAATGAATAGCTATAGTACAACCTCGGTATGCTTCACAATTCTTCTGAACTCAGTAGGATGTTTCAAGTACTGTGATCTTGTGTTTAGCAACAGCCCACTTCTTTCCCCATTTTTACACATATACCCCACACCTGTTCTCTTCTACCCAGGGGATTCTTAAGAGGTCAACATGCAGTAAAATATAAATTTTATCAAGGATATTTTGATACACAAGTTAAAACAACAGCATTTAAAAACAAAACAAAACTAATAACAAGAAAATCCAGTAAATCAAATCCATGCCCCCAGATGGCCCGAAGGGCCAAATCATTATTCCTTCTCTGTCTGTCTCAGAGTTACCAATGTTCCGTATATATTTTCTGTCCCTTCTCTTTTAGTATCGAAATTTATTTTCCTCAGATCTAAAGAATTAAGAAATGGATATTATAGGAAGTAATATTCAGGGAAAAGGAATGAATTTCCCAGAGTTTTGTTTCCTGCAGGAAAAAATATTTTACATGCTTAATTTGGTGCCTTTATCAAACAAGGCATGCTGAGTTTGAGCTTTCAGAGGTGGTGAGGTATGACTGGGGGTCAATCTATTGCATTATTCTTTGCAAACACCTGATTGATATACATCAGGGCAGGGGCTGGCAAGCTTTTAGCAGCAGCAGGCTAAAATGATGGAGCTTGGGTTGAGGGTAGGCTGGTGCCACTTCTGCAGCCTTTGCTACTTCTTTTCCCCCTGCTGCCAACATGATTCCAACCTGCTCCCCACAACCGTGCTTGCAACTTGACTGTGCTTTACCTGCTGCCAAATTGATACTGTGCTTGTCACCACCAAATTGCCACTGGCACCCTGGCTTTATGGGCTAAATAAAATCCCTTCATGGGCTAGTATTGGCCCACAGGCCAAAGGTCGCTGAGCCCTGAATTAGGGGATAGATTTTTCAAACTTTGGCTTCTCATTTTGAGCAGGCAAAAATAACTGCAAATGTAATTTGTGTGGTCACACGTACGTATATCCTGTATGTATGCCTACATCTATTTAAGAAAACATCTGAAATGCTTATTATTCTTTCCCATTACTTGTTAAAGTTTTCCTTGAGGGCAGTTATTTTTGTTGTTGGTTTTGTTTTTTTAAAAGCCACCAGGTAGAAACCAATGATACACGGTCATCTTATTTTATTTGCACCCAGGTACCATGACATTACCAAGCCTGGGGCACCTGGAAAACCCATTTAGTCTGATTAAGGCATATCTTAAAATTCAGCCATAGGACTAGATCCAATCCAGAATGCAGGAGATGAGAACCTCTTGGTTGAAAATGGACACATAAATATAAATAACATGAATATTTCTATCCATTTAGCTGCATGCAAAATGAGAATGAGTCCTTGCATGTGCCATAGCTCTATTTAGAAGGAGTTGTTTCTAATTAGTGAGAGCCTTTAATATCATCTTTATATGCTTGACAGTTTTGAGGTAGCAGTTACAGTTATTACCCTCTCTCATGATGCTTCAAAGTTGCATTCATTCCATAACAATTACTGCAACAACACAATATCCCAAACTGTAAATGATATGCACATCTGAGCAGTTGCAATTCAGCTTCTCCTATAGCGTGTGCCCTATTTTGATGATGTCGTCTGTGATGATATTAAGTCTTTAAAAATATTTATTGTGCTCAGTTGCCAAGTCCAGTGAAATGCCAAAAGTCCAAACTTCACAGGCTAGCCTCTGGTTTGGTTCTCATCTTCATTCTCAGATAAATAGATGTTATATTGTTAAGGTTGATATGAATTTACCATTAATGTAATGATGACTTGTTTTTGCACTCCTCCACACCTGAGCAGCAAAAATTCAGCCACTGATGCCTATATACAGAGACCAACTAACTTCCAAGAAACAGAGCTGTGTCATCTTAAAGCAGTTTTATTAACAACTGAAGCACACAATTGTGCCATGCAAGACCCTAGACCACGCTAGAGCCCTTTCATTACCCTGCTCCATGGCTAAATTTATGCTGGTGGAAGTCCTAGCTAAAAAAGGCTTTGTACAATGATTAATTGACCTTAACAAGTTTAAGGATGCTTATTTGCACACAGTTATGAAGTGTTGCAATATGTCACAAATGAGAGCGGCTTCTATTATAAACATAATGGCATAAACAGTGAAAGCTGGTTATATTTCCTTAAAAGTTCATTGCAGGGAAATGGGGAAGCTTGAAAAGCTAAACAAATCCAGGCAATAATGGAAATGTAGCATGAAATTACTTCTGTAAACAACAGCCATTCATTATTTGAACATTTTTCATAAGAGAGTAAGCAGACGAGTGTTGATGTTAAAGGGTGGGTGAGAAGAGGGTGGCTGCAGTGAGGGGGGTGAATTTCAAGAGAAATCTTCCAGGGCTATGCAGACAGATGTACATCTGTTTAAAAAAAATATGTAAAGTGTTGATTGATCCCCTGAATATTAACAATCGATGCCATTTTCTTCATTAACTTCTGAGTGGAGCACAAAGAAAGGTATATTTGATTTAAGGAGAAAAGAAGGGAGCACTATTTAATGTTGATTTGGTGTAGTGAATAACCCCGGAGAGAAATGTAAATACCAGGCTGCAATAACATGACAGCACACTAATCATATTTACAAACTATATTAAATCTGTCCATTGTGCTTGCCCGGCTGCGGATTGGCCCGATTGTAATTGTCATTGTAACCAGTGTTGGCTTATGGGAGAATTTAACTGCAGTGATATAAGGTGAGTGCTAGGCTTATTATTACTTTATTATTACCCGGTTTATGTTTATTAAAACAATTTGTCATGCAGAACAGGAATGGGGGAATGGGAACATTAAATCGTGCTGTACTCAACCTGAAGAAATGAGTTACAATAAAATTAATGGCAGGCAGACCACAGCTGACACTTGTAGCCGTGTGGAGCAGCTACACACTGGTTCGTTTCATTTGCTGATCGTTTCTTGTTAGGGTCACGCCATTAAACTTACATATTGAGAACTACTGAAAATCTGAGGCAATGAAGGTAAAGTTTATGAAGCAAAAGTGGGGGTTTTTCCACTGCTAATGCATTCCTTTCAATTATTACAGAAATCAGGAATGCAGATTGAAAGTTTAAATCATACTGAGTTATTAAAGAAGAGTGTTGGAGTGAATGTCCTTCAATTTTACAGAGGCTTAGAGAGCTGAGAAAGAGCTGAGTTTAGGCTAAAGTGAGACCATTCTCTAAAGGCTTTGTGCAAAGAGAACAGTGAGAATACTGGTCATGAAAGGTCTCATAACAAGTTTAATAAAAGCTGCTTTATTTTCTTTTCCTGAAACTCAAGGGGTCCTTATTTGATATCTTCAAATTTATTTCAGCCCCAATCTTCATTATTTTAAAGGAGAGGCAGAAGGGGCTAACCACGGGAATAGGAGTAAGTCTCCTGGAATTCTGCAGAGGCACAGTGACATAACCCCCTCTCGTGACACAATTACTAAAGAAATTAAAAGTGTCAGGCACTATGTACTTCAGCTCCATGGAAGAAATTTGGCCTCCTGATGAAACATCATTGTACATGAAAAAGTAATACCCTGTCCTTGTTTCCCATTATACAACAATGTTAAGGAGTCTTCTGGGGTGATTATTAAGGATTTAGTGAAGTACAATAGATGATGGAGATTAAATGTAAGGACTAACACTTAGTACCTTTTTCCTAAAGAGTTTATTAGTCTGGCTGTTTAAAGAAATGCAGGCTATTTTACTGATGTCAAAAAAGGAAGACCTGGTTTTCATTTCATTCGTACCAGTTTTATGCTGGTGTAAAATCCATCAGGCTGCTCTTGACTTACAATAGTACATAGTGAGTGCAGGTTCAGACCATGTTTGTATTTTTATTTGCTGAACTACAATCTCAGAGTTTAAGCTAACTATTCAAGGGCCCAGCATCCAATCATTTCCATGAGATACCTAAATGGGAGCTGAAAATGCTTGAACGATTTACTCCTAATTCTGGGTCCTAATCACTTTGAAAATAGGGGTGTCTCTTCTTAGAACCATGCTTTTTCCTTTGGGTCACTGTTGTTCACTAAGATGATGGCTGCTGTCTCTTTTTCTCTTTGCTGTCTTTGTCTTTTGAAAAGTCATGTTGGTCTGCTCCATCTCAGTTCAACAGCCACTAAAATCTTCGCTTAGCTCATTAAAATTTGTATTTGGAGGGCAGGGAAGGGAGAAGGGAAGACATCAAGGTGTCTGTACAGCATCCAGAGAACAACACCCCTGAAATAATGGAACTCACTAAAAGCCATGAGAGTTTTCCTGGGAAAAGTAACAGAGAGATGAGAACTTTGTCTCAAAGATTATTTATACTATGGTAACCAGTTCAACAGATGTGATCAACAGGAGTAATGTAAAAAATTGTGAGTCCAAGTCCTAGGACCATGAGAGTATTTCTGCATGGAAAATACAGTGCTGCATAGATACCCAAACTTACCGTAAATGAGATGGCTTGAAGACTGGAAGCAGTGTGGCTATGCTAGTGCAGCATGTCTCAGTTGAGATAACTAGCCTCACTGAGAAGCAGAGTACATTCAGCTGGGCAGAACACCTGGTAATGTAGCTATTTATTCCTCTTTTCATATCAGAACTAGCTCCATGTACCTGTGTGGCTCTTCACGGTGTCAAGCAGACATGCTGTAGTAACTTTTCCCTTTGGCAAAAACTTTCCTGCACCAATACGCATCAGAAGCCACATGCACAAGCAAGCAATAGCATCTGGGAAAGCAATGGATTCAATGGAAGAATAAATCTGAAGGCAGATTCCATTGGTGGGTGGATCTGATTGTTAGGAAAGAATGGAAAATTCAGGAATGATAGAACTGAAGTCCACATGTTGGCTGGTGAGTGTTGCATTAGAACAGATAGATACACACATACATTTCTGTGTATTGAGTACCCTTCTGTCTCCTCATCTGCCTTCATTTAGAAGAAAACAAGTTTGATTAGAAATGTGCTAATTTCAGTTGCTTCCCAAGTAGGCTCTTAAATATTCCCAACACATTTAAAATAGGCTTTTGACTCAGAGTTAACTTACAGGTGTGTTGTGCTTATACTATAGTAACATTCAGATACCCCATTCACACCTGATTCAGCACATGCTAAAATCTCATGGGCTAGGGACAGATATTCAAAAAGCCTGAGCCTGAATTGATTCACTCTTTGCAGGTTAATCTAACCTGCAATGCTTGAACTGATTTGGAGGTGGATAGACATTTCCTTTTCATTCCAGACATGCAGACACATGCCTGCCGTGGCTCAGGCTAGAAGCTGGGGAGCGCTGGAGCAGCCCTCCCTTCCCTTCCACAGAACTGAGCTGAGAGGAAGCATGGCCAGGCCCTGGTAGGACCCTCTGAGTAGCCCAGCAGGGAATTGATAACAGTGTTTATCACCCCATTAAGAAAACAACAGAGGGACCAGCTATCTGTTGATTCTGCCTTTGTCACAGCACAGACTAGAGCCAAAATGTGGTCTGCTAGCTAATAGATATCTCTCAGCAAGATGGGGGGGGAGGGGGGAAATTCCTGCTTAGCAGGGAGTGGTGAGGGAGTATGGGGGAGCAGCTTGCAAGTTTCTGCCAGAGCTTAAGCCAGGGAGCAGAGGGGAGGGGCCAGCCCTGCTGTGGAGCAGAGAGCCCCGCCCAGCCCAGAGAGCATGCCGGGATGCTGTGGGAGTCTGATTTATTTTAAACCAGCATGGGGTCTGGGACAGACATTGCATAGACTGGTTTGAGCCAAATCACTTAACTCTGATACTACATTCAACCAGATTTATCTCAAACTGATTACAGCCATTTTCAAACTGGTTTTTGTGTACTGAATGGCTGTGCTGTTATAGGTTTAAATCAGTTTCTGATCACTTGAACCAGTTTATGTGTAATGTCTGTCCTTAGCCATGGAGTCCAAGCAAACCATAAGAGCTTTGCTGAATCTGGCACTTATTATTTGTGCAAACATTCCATTGACACAAAAGACGAGGGTAAAACATGGAATTTGGAGTAGTATTTATTACTTGGGTTATTAATAATAATAATAATAATAATAATAACAACACTTGGCATTTATGCAGTACTTTACATTTTCAAAATGTTGCATAAACATTAACTAAATGATAGTTAAATGTGCATAAAAGACATTCAGAATCATTACCCTCCGCCATGCTAATGCAGTGCCTGTGGAGCTGCACTGAAATGTGTACACTACTGTTTGTTGCAAAATCTTTACTGCTCATATGAAGTAACAGTTTTCTTCAAAGAACCAGCATGGACATTTTTCATTTTGTTTCTCGTGTACCTGAAGGCTTTAGTCCATATTAAGGATTAATAGTCTCCAAGATTTCAGTTTATTAAAAAAAAAACAAGCTGCTGATTTTTAGTTGTATGTGGAAGTAAAATCCTCTGAAACAAGAGTATTTTTAATTGTTTTTAATTCCTGGAATCCTAAAATCGTCAAGAATATAGTTTTTATATTTTTAATGGAAGGGCCCTGTTTTTCCACCCTGGGACATGTTAGACTACCTTCTGAGTTTAGGTAAATTGGTATAGCTTCATTGGAAACCGGGCATCTGGGGTGAAATCCTGACTCCACTAATACTGTGGGTATTCTACTGTTGATATCAGAAGGGTCATAAGTTTGCCTCTGGTTTTTGGCATGGCATCTTGTATGGCTGTGCAAAGCTTCAGTCCCTCATTTGATTCTGAGGAGATTCAGCCCAATTTGGTGGCCAAACCTCAGAATCCAAATCGAATCAGAGGACCCTTTAATATCTCCGTATTGATTTGAAGAGATGCAGAAAGATTTGGCAATTTGGACATAGACACAGCTTTAAATGTTTTTTCTACATACCTCTAGGTATCAGGTGGCTTGTGAATGCTGCAATGCTGGGGCGCATGGAGCATCCCACAGAAGCATGGGGGGCTCCCCAGTGTGCTCGGCAGCAGACCCGGAAGTGGACCAGAAACATTTCAGGTTCATTTCTGGGTCCGCCGGGGATCATGTGCCTGCCCCCCCCGCATGACCCCTGGCTCAGCGACTGGTACCTCCTGGGTCTGGGGGGGGTACCTGGTGTCCCCCCATGGCTGATCGCTGAGCTAGGGGAGTGTGAGTGGGGGCCCCCAGTGGACTCCCCAGTGGACCTGGAAGTGGACCGGAAGTACTTCCAGTCCACTTCTGGGTTCCCTGCTGAGCATGTGGAGGGCCCCCGCACTCCTGTGGGACACTTCATGTGCCCCAGCACTGCAGAGTTCACAAGCCACATTGGTACCTTGAGGTATGTAAAAAAAACTTAAATTTGTGTCTGTCTGAGTGGCTGGTTCTCCAAATCAGCATTGAATCTTCAGGTTCAGATTCAGCCACATTGAATCAGGGACAGTGATCCAAATCAACGAATCGAATCACTGTCCCTGACTTGGGCTGAATCCGAATTGAATAGGGCCTGCTTTGCACACCCCTAGCATCTTGTTCTTGAGGCAATGCAAATTTGGATGTTAATGAGACTTTTAAGAGAACAAAGTATACTATTTGGCCTAAGTAGAACTTTTGCAAGGTAAATTGCTTCTTTGCTGAGATGACACTCTTTCAGGTTTTATCTTCAAGGAAAATGGTTAGACCTTCTTTACCCTTTGCATCTTTCTGTAGCAGCATTGGATAACACTGCAGCAATTCAGATGCTTTTGATTGGTTGCTCCTTAGTGGGCACATTTACATGGATGCTGACTGCATGGTAGCCAAATAATACTGCGTAGTAGTGCATCACAGCATGGACCATGCTAATACACTACTGCACAGTATTATTAGGCTACTGAACAGTAGCATCACCTGAAAGACATATGCCAGTGCTACTACACAGTAACTCTGGTTACTGTGGATTTATTTAATGTTTGCTAATACATGTATGAAATGAATGCAGGGTAACAATTATGCAGTAGCATCTCATGTAGATGCGCCAACTTAGAAAAGCACTTTGGAGCCATCTCAAATACAGCTTACTGGTTTGTATCATCTACAGTAGGGCTGGATTCAAACACCATTCATTCATTTATTCATTAATTTATCTGAGGATGGGAAAAATCAGAGGAACTATCAAATTGCACTTTCCTTCAGGAGCAAACTAGTATTTCTATTGTTTCTTAATTAAAAGTTTAAGACTTTGTCTCTGACCTTGTTCTTCAACTGAACACATAAAAGCCAAATGGTTTGCTTCCTTAATCTCACTTCATGTCATTGCCCTCTGATGAAAGTGAATCCTCTTGGTATGTTTGATTTGTCATTGAAGCAAGGGGGAGGTTCATGCGCAGCACTTGTTCCCATCTCCAGTGGTAAGTCTGCCCTGACAAAGTTTCGCTGTCTATCTTTAGGTTTCTCCCTGGAGTATCTAGCACATCAGAACAAGAGGGATCCTAACCCCAAAGCTTCATTTTGGACCTGTTAACTGTAACTACTGATGTCGTTTACAAGGATAAACCCTTAAAGCCAGGCCACTGTAGACAAAGAAAGAACAGTGGAGTAATTCCCTTTGGACAGAAGAGATTGGTGTTCAAGTTATTGAAAATCTGTGTAACTCATTTTCTCTTTTGTCATACTTAAAAAATCCATGAAGTTTGGCTGAGTGCAAACAATAAGCTTTTATTGTTGCTGCCCTTCTTCATAAATGTGTAACCTTTTGGGACCATCAGAAAAGCTTTAGTACAACAAATTAAAACTCTCTAAACTTTCCTTTCGTCTCCTTGGACATTTTTGTAGGGCTGCAACTATCAAGCAGTAATCAATATAATGCTGCTCTAATACTTTAAGGGAAACTAGCTGTTCCTGAGAAAGAGAGTACAATATAGCTATACTATAGTTAGACATGTTTCCTGTCAGGGTCACAGAGGAATACAGCCAGTTAACTGGCACCGTAAACTGTGTACAATAGAACCTCAATTACAAACTCCAGGGTCAATTGAAAACAACTGGATACACTGCTTTCCAAAGGCTTGAAAATATACTTTCTTCCTTGCTCTCGTGGTAGTTTTACTTCTGTTTTTAACTTATAGGCCAGGTACAGACATTATACTTTTACCGGTATAAGTGATGAGAAACCAGTCTATACCTGTAACAGAATAGAAGTTAGGCACAAAAAATCAGTCTCTACCTGTAACAGAACAGAAGTTAGGTGCACACAGAATGGTTTAAAATGGCAGAACCTGGTCTAAGATTTGCCCACCTCACCCAACCAAAGGGCAAATGTGTGTTCTGTTTGCTACCAATCTAAACTGCATTGCTTATAGAAAACTGTGTAACAAATTGATTCTGCTTTGGGCTTTTTGAATGTCTGTACCTAGCCATAGACTTAGAATACAGTATTTGTCACTTGAATCCTAGGGATTCACTAGGGATTTGTTTTGGTGCCTTGCCATTTTGCTTGTCATTGTTTATGTGGTCTTCTGTTTTCTTTGATTAGCTGTCTTGCTGCATTTTTAATATACCTGTACCTAATATACCAGTACAATAAGATCAGCCACCTCTTCCTTCCTTTTTCCTTGGTGATCTATTTCTTCAGTACCATTCTGGTGCACCCTTTAATCAGTCTCTGAGAAGGTTTGGTTTGCCTTATTGTTCTTTTTTCATCTTCTTTGTGGTAGGGCACATCCTTTTTAACTGTAGCACCTTTATGCATTTGTACTTTGTCAGTGGAACAGCCGTCTCCCTGCTTAATCTCCATGCTCATTTTAAAGAGCCGTGCAAAGAACATCATGCTGCTGGTCAAATAGGTGTGACGTCATGATTTTGTTCACCATGTTGATACCAAGTAAACATTTCTCACTTTCTCTCTCTCTCTCTCCCCCCCTCCTCATTGCTCCCCAGTAAACTGGGAATGGATTCAAAATACATGTATGTAATAAACCATGTGTACAGTTAGACTGATTGTACGTACAACTGTGTTAACAGAGCACCAAAATGAGATCTAATGAGCATGAAGTGAGACATCTGGCTGGTCATTCTCATTCACAATCAGCTTGACTGTTCATGCAGTTGTGGAAGTGGCATGTAAAAACTGTGCCTGCTACTGAAGTGCCACTTTCCAGTACAGTTACGGGAGGCACCCCTCATTTGTTTGTCTACTCAGGCAGTAGTGGCAGTGATTTGTTGCCACATTTGCATGAAGCAAGGAGGTTCTGTTGAAAAAGTCACTGAAGGTATGCTCACAGGAACTTCCACCTAAAGTCCATCTTAGATCACAACTTTTTCTTACATTACAGTAAGTATTGCTGCCATCCCTGATAGGGTCTATGCTTAAGTTTATTTAAATCAGTGCTACAGATTTCTGTTGCCTTCTTGGCCTTTGGCTCAGGCCCATCTTTTCCTTATCTCTTTACTTATTAGTAGCATACCTTTACCTAAGGTGTTGATTTCTTCAGGTCAAGCTCCTTCTCGCTGAGGTGATCAGACTTAAATTGATTCAGAGAGAAACTGACTGTTCTAAAGAAGTGGTCATTTTTCTTAAGCAGTTTCTATTTTTAGATAAAATTCCTAGAGGCTGAAGGAAGCATTGGTGGCTAGTGGCTCAGAGTTGCAATGATTTTCATTAGAAAATCCACCCTGACAGATCACATCACCAGGAGGAAACGTAGTACAGGAGGCCACACCTATTTACTCTTCTACAGGTCTGTGAAAAGGCAACATAGCCTGGATTTGGTGGAATGAACTCAGTTGTTCTAATCCCTTACTACTCAGGGAGGGAATTACAAGGCTCAGACTTAAAACAGATTTTCAACTGGGCAGGTGCATAATGTTGCCTTTTTCCTGAAAAATCTTTTAGCTATGCATTTTTTGCAATAGAGAATGTGTTGCTTGAATGACAAATTTAGGACACTTGTCTTAAAAGCTCCCATAAAAATTGCAAGATTGATTTAAGTGTATGGGCAAACTACTTCAACATCTTTTGAAGAGGTGCTGAGTGAATGACTTCAGTATGATTTCTGGAGGCTTGGGGCAGGTTTTATGGCAATCATGAATGCAATAAATAAAAATGAAAATACATTTTTCTCCTTTCTTTCCTAATGTCTCAGTTTCAGTATGGATTGTTGTATGCTAAGGAATTACATAGTATCCACTGGGATAAGTGCAATAAGTACATGTATAGCTGAGGGCCCATTTTTCAAAATTAAATTAATTCAAGTACATGTGCAAAACTGCACATCTAATTCACATGCATGAGTAGGTTACAAATGAGCTAATTATGCAGACAGTATGTAAATGGGCAGTGATATGCAAAACAGCAGGTGCATGCCCCCAGAGTAACTATGGGTGCATCCACACATGCAAGCACGTGCACTTGCAGCAGCTGAAATAGAAGCGGTGCAAATTTGAGCCAGGGCTTTTTGCCTCAGTGCACGTACTTGGACATGCACTTTGTTGTGGAGCAAACTGTGCCACTAGGGGCAAAATAACCCTGCCTGGCTCCTGCCAGACCTGGAGCCATGGGGAGCTAGAGCCTGGGGCCAGCACCTGTGCTGTCTCCAGCAGTATAAAAAGCTGCCCTGGCAAGTACCCCTTGTGCCAGCTGGATTGCTGAAGCAGCCCTGAGAATTCCCTGTACCCTCTACCCACTGCAGCAGTCTGGCAGTGGGGGCTGCTGCCTGGCTGTGACCTGTTGTGCACCTGCCAGACCTGGATGGGGACTGCACAGCCACTAGAGGCATCTGCCTCTCTGAGCCAGCTAGTGGGCTGTGGCTGCAGAGTTGGCCTCTGTGCGGCAGTACTGCCATGTGTGCCCCCTGCCCGGCCATCTGGGCAGCTATTGCCCAGAAGATGTTCCAGATGTGGTGTCCTGCTTTGAACTGTCAAAGCATGTCTCCTGGCCCCATTTGGCCAGGAAGTCAGCCACAGCCAGCTGGGTCCAGAGTGCCAGCTCTGAGCAGGCAGGGTCCTGCCACTGGCCTCCCTAGCAGGAATTCTGTGTTCCCTATTAGAAAACTGAAAAATCCCTAATAAAAAAATCCCAAAGTCACTCTGTAAAATACCCCCAAATCCATGTTCCTCCACAAGTAAAACAAAAGACCCCTATAAAGAGAGAGAGAGAGTGAGACAGAGACAGTTGTCAGTTGGACAATGTTTTATTGTATATCTTACAGTGTTAAAACAAGTCTCTTATCATAATAATAAAGTGAACTCTAAATACATGTTTCATGAATTCATGAATACATGAATATATATTTTGCTGCCCTCCCACAGAGGCTATGGCCCCGCACAGGGGTTACGTCCCCCCAACAGGGGGTTCAGCCCCCACACAAGGGCTGTGGTGACCCAACAGGGGTTACAGCCCCCCAACAGGTGTTACGGCCCCCACACACAGGCTATGGCCCCCAAAAGGGGTTTCAGTCCCCATACAGGGGCAACGGCTCCTCCCACATGGGCTATGGCCCCCCAACATGGGGTTCAGCCCCCACACAAGGGCTACAGCCGCCACACAGGGACTATGGCCCCCCACACAGGGGCTACAGCCCCCCACCTGGGGCCAAATGGCCTCTCCAGGGGCTACCTCCCCTGCAAGACCCACATGCCCCACCCTAGCCCCCTGATTGCTGCCCTACCTAGCCCCATCCACCACCAGCTGCTGCAGCCCCCAATGGCTGCCCCACCCCATGCTCCCCCAGACCCTCTGATGGCTGCTCAGCCCCACCCCTCACTTGCACCCCCAGGTCCCCATGGCTGCCCCTCCCACCCCAGGCACCATCACTTTAAAGGAAAAAAAAGGAAAAAATATGAAAAAAGCCTCTACTTACCCTAGAAGCAGGGGTGGGGGGGCTCTGGGGCCTCCTGGCAGAACCCCCCAGGCAGCATTGGGCAGCGTGAGAGCCTAGGCTGCGGCTGCTAGGTTTGTCCCTCTGCCCCACACTGTGCGGGTGGGGCACCAGTGACACAGATGGCAGCTGAACTGCCGGTAAGTGCCGGGGTTGTGTTTTTGTGGTTTTTTTAAACTGT
>NW_017729025.1:136830590-136836319 GCF_001723915.1 Gavialis gangeticus
CCCCTGACCCCTTACTTATGGCACTGGAGCCCTGGTGCTGAACATGCTGTTTGGACGGCCATGCATTTCAGCACCAGGGTGAGGGGCCAACCACAGAGATGCTCTGGCAGGGGGAGTGTCTCTATGGAGGACCTAGCCTCCAGTTGCCTCAGGGCACGGTCCAGGACTGTGTCCTGCCCCGCTTTTCTAAGCTTTGGGTTTTTTAGACCCCTGGATATCCAGGGGTCTAATTTTCTCCTTGCACTGCAAGTTTGCAGCACGGGGAACATTTTTTCGTTCCTGCATATGCCTCTTGCCCTGTCTCAGAAGGGTTTGAGATGGGGCAAGAGGCACATGCATGCTCATTTGGACATGCCCAATGTGTACAAAACAGCATCCCCAAAATACAATCATTGTGGGACATACCCTGTATATATAAATTAATACCCAAGCACCTGTAATATTATGATTAAGCTGGGTCACTTTAATCTCTAAAAAGGTAGGGAAGAAATAAAATGAAATCACAGATGGCCAATGAGAATTAGGCATGTGAAGTGAAATCCTGGCTCTCCTGAAATCTATAGAAAAATTCCCCTGGTCTTCAGTAATGGTCAAGATTTCCTCCACATAGAGGCTTATATGATATGAGAGATGGAAAATAGATTATTTAAAGAGACAATAGGAGGAGTTATGTTAGAGAGTTGCAAAAAAATAGATGGCAAAGAAAAGGCAAGTCAACTACTCCTGCTTAGGTAGCCCCTTCCATAATATGAGACAGGTGGCATTTGATTAAATTGAAAGGTAATACATGTAAAATTGACAAAATAATTTTCATTACAGAAGCTCTGAAACTCATTCCAAAACATTGTTCAAGGCCAACTGCTCAGTAAGATTCAAGAGAGGTTTGAAGATTATTCATAGGGATAATTAAAGCGTTCATAATTATACTAAGGGATTATAAGACCCATATTTTCAATGTGTAAGTGAGCCAGGTACCGACAACGGCTAAAAAGAAGCTTTCTGCCTGGGTAGGTTATTTCATAATAATATACTGAAGCACTTCTTGTAACTGCCCAGAGCACATGGCATTTGCCACTAGCAGGGCCAAGATACATGGCTAAATAGTCCTTTGGAATGGCCATTCTGGTGTTCTTATCATATTACCTTTATATGAAGAGACCTTGCAGAAAAAGACATAATGCAGGCAATAATTTCAAGAACGTATTTATAAGGATAACTGACCTCCCAGTGAAGTGAAGTCACAGCTCAAAGTATCTGAGCAATACAGGTAGTTATCGAATACTTGGTTGTGCAGTCCCAGCACCTGATCATTGTAACACATTCAGAAATACAAACACTTTATGATCCCAATGTCCATAGCAAACAGGTGAATTTAAATTATTTCTATTCATGTAAGTGTGGGAGAGGTTGTTGGAGTGGCTGCAGCAAGTTATGGATGATGCATGAAATGAAAAAATCCCTGCCCAGTGCACAGGGAATACAAAAAGGGTTATGCGGCCATTGCTGTGCTGTTTTGCAGGATATATGCTATCTAGTGTTAGGTATTAATATGTTTGAAATGCACCCAGCCATCAGCCCATGCACAAAGCTGATGGAAGACTGAATGAGAGAAAACCAGTCTGTCCTGCAAACACACCTATAAAATAATGTATAATGTAAAATAAATAGTCTTTTCTTTCTTGCAAGTCACAGATATGCACATCCTGAATGAAAAGGCTCATCCACTTAGTGTCTCATTCTTTCCAATCCTCAACTGGTGTAAATCAGCAAAATTCCGTTCGTGCAAATTTACATCTATTCAGAAGCTTGTCCTGTTTTTTCATTGGGACAAGGAATGGGGCCAAGCCCTCTGGCCTGTAGATCATAATCGCTTCCTTTTCTGCTCCCTGATAACTTTCTTATTCCTCATCTGTTCAAAGTATCACCTTGTTTTTTTAAAGGTTATAAGATGAGCGTTTTTATGAATACCCCCTTTTGCTCTCAGCACTAGATCTCTTGGCATCAGCATCTGAAACGGTTTGGATTGGTGTGATGGTTGTAGTGTGGCATAGGATTATTTTTATTCTCTTTCTTTAGACTGAGTCCTTTTTCATTAGAAGCCTAAAGTAGTTGGCATGGCTTTTCCTCCTGCTCTTGAAGAGCTCACAGATCCAGGAATGTCCTGAGTCTTCGTATTCCTGTTTTCATCCCTTTCTGAAATTTAATCTTCATCTTTTCTTTATCCAAGTGACACAAAGTAATGCAAAAAATGGTGTGCATTACATCACTGCCTTTGTGTCTGGTATGAAACTGACCGTACTAAATCAAGGAACATTGTTGGCAAAGAAGTTTTACCTTTTAAAAGAGAGACCTGGAAGTAGTAAAAAGAATTCATAAGGATGACATTGAGATCTTTGACCCCTCTCTTCTAAATATAAATAAAAATCCTAGTTTTGATGTCCAGATATGATCTCCTCAGCTGCTCTTATGGGATGCCATTCATGTTATTATGATCTTGTAAATCTGTAAAAATCCTAATCTTGTTTGCTTTTACTAAGATTGGCACAAACTCTGCTATGCTTTGGGGGTCATGGGGTGTCATGAATGTTTTCTTGTGTTTTGTTGTATTAATCTGGTATGTACAGTCTCATTGGAAAGCCTATGTTATTTTGTATCTATTTATGTCACTTTTATTGATGAATATACTATGTTATGTTGTCTAGGTACATCTTTATAATTTTGGATGTGGTTTAGCCAAGGGACTAAGACATGCATAGTTAAAGACAAATGTTACTCCCAGGCACTGGCAGAAGGAGACATTATTGGATTGGACACCCAAAGCATTGCCTGAATTGGGGAAATGAGCTTCTCTATAGAAAAGGCATCAGAGAAATGGGCCTTCGGCCAGAAGAATTACAGACTCCTCAGGGAAACTAGACATTTTTAATGAGCAATTAGAATAATGCTGATGGGAACGCTGGCTTGGAGGCTTTGTACAGTGTAGCTAGGATAGAATTGAGGTCTTTGGATCCTAGGCTTTGGAGAATCCAGGCCCCAGCAGACAGAGGTGGTAGAAACAGCAGGAAGGCTGATCTCTGAAAACAGTGGCAGAACTCTCAGGAGGGCTAGGGTGTGGCTAGATGAGAAAAAAAAGTAGGAAATTTTCATTGCTTTTTTTTTTTCTCTCTTAAAACTTAGGGCCAGCTTTTCTTGTGTAATCCCTTTTCTCCCATATAATAAATCCTTCTGTTGTTTTGTCTCTCTACTGGTTGCCTGTGAAAAGAGCAGGCTCTGGGTGAGTGATATTCCAAGCTAGCCCTTTTTATAGAGCCTAACATTTCTTTCACAACCCAAAGGGAAGGTTCTTTCACAACCTAGGGCTGACAGTCGCTTGCTGCAGCTGCTAGGTCCAGTAAAGAGCAGTGGAGCTGAGGCTTGCAGGGGTAAGGAAATATCCCAAGACAACCACCGTCCATTCCTTGGGACAAACAGCAGGACAGTCGGGAGAAATCTATGGTTCTGGGAGCCCCCTATGGATGGGTTTGTGACAAAGCTGATTACACTCTTAACCTAGTCAGAAGAAATCTGCAGTCAATAAGTAACATCTAATTTTACTATCTAGTGAAGTTCAGATTTTACTACTTTTTCTAAGTATTAACGGGATTTTATGTAGCGCATGTGTTTTTGGCAGAACACCAGACTCTATTTCAATGTGATGTATTATATCCTTAAGGTATCTCCGTCTATTAAACATCTCATCACATTCTTTAATATCTTTTGCAGTTTGTTTATTAGATAAGTTACACACCTATTGCAGCCTGTGTATTTGCTTCTTCAATCAGCCCATGCACGGCTCTTCCTGTTCCGTTATTTCAAACTCATGCATTTGCCCCATCATACCACTTCTGCTGCATACCTTGCATTGAAGCATGATTGCTTGTACACTTCCTGCAAACAAATTAGGCCGTTTTCACTTATGCCTGACAGGTTGTCTTTATGCTTTGGTAGTATAATAACCTGCATCTTGGGTTACTGAGGATACAACCCAGTCTCAGAGCTTCAAAGCATAGACCTCTAACTCTTTTGCTAAAGGATCAAAGCCATTTAGTCACTAACTCCTATTTATTTCTATATAAATTCAGTGCCTAAATATTTTGTGGATTTGGGCTGCAGTGTGTCAATGGTGAGCACAAAGAAAAGCTATTCTCTATGAATGAACAACAGAAGGGACACAGATACTCAATCAATACCTTATACTGGATGAACCTATTTCTCTCATAGCTTGCTCACACCTTTCTAGAGAGTACAGGTTCTAGCAGCCCTGCAGATAGCCACTATGCTTTGCTAGTCCCTTTCTCAACTTTCCTTTAATCTGTGAGTTATACTGCAATTATTGTATCCCTAACTTGTCTATCTCTTCATTCTTCAAATACACGTGGTCAGTAGTCTCACCTGGCAGATAGTTTGGAAACCCTGTTTTCAGGCAATACAAGTCTTGGTCAATGTTTACAGATTGTTTTACTGAGCCTTCTGTAGCTATGAGATCTGTTCTTCCATATCAAGCAAGAGAGGCTCATGCTCACTGAGACAGGTTGTTGAGGAATCTGCTACAACCGCCAGGTTAAACTACACTATATCCTAAATTATCTGAACTTCTTTTGAAAGCACCTTCCAAAAATCTGTTTGGAGAGCTGTAATTGTTCAGGTGTCTGAAGCTATAGCATTTTGTGAAGAGTTATACAGGCTAATGCAGGGGTCCTTAACCTCTGGTCACATCTGGCTTCTGCAGCCATGTTGTCCAGCCTGTGGGTCTCCCCAGGGGTCCAAAAATTGCTGCTCTCCTGCTGCCAAATGTCCAGACCTGTGAGGAGCCCCATGGGCTGGAGAGTATAGCCCTGTGCACTAGATCAAGTGTGCAGGGTGATGTGGGGCCCACTCCTGGCACTCAGGGGTAGCAAATGGTCCGATCTCAACGCATGGAGCTGAGCAGGAGTGGCACAGGGCCCAACCCTGGTGCATGGGAATCTAGCTTACAGACTGGCCCCATGCCACTTGTCTGGCTCACAGGGCCAGAAAGTTGAGTATCACTGAGCTAATGCATGACACATGATATAAAACTGTATCAAACTTAAAAGTGGGTATATCGAATGCAGCAATATGGTACTTTAAGGAAAATAGTTGTTATATGATACGACCAGTTACAACTTAGTAAAACTGAGTTGCTGTTTAGAAAGGGAGGGTTTGGATAACTGAGGATGTATTGTACACAGCCCTTTGCTGTAACATAAATGCCTCCAGCTTTTGTTCTTGACATTTTGTAATGAATTTGTCTAGCAGTATGTGGTCCCCTTCAGTTAGTCCCCCTTGGGATGCATCATAGTTTGCCAAAACCTCTGTGCCAGTCCCATATGACATTAGGGTGAATTCCGCCCTCTTTGTTTCCTCTGCTGTGACCACTTCCTTCACAACTCTACTACTGAGCGAGCCAAGTGGCTTCCTTTGCTCCATTTTTGCCATAGGTTAAGTTCTGCTCAGACACCATGTTATAAGTAGGAACATACTTAATTTGTGGTTTTGCAGATTTCATGGAAACCACAAAATCCAGATTGTCCACAAAATCAATGACAATACTTAAAAAATAAAATGCTGGCTCCCCAGTGTGAGCCAGCAGTTCTTGCTGCTGGGAGGGCAAGACACCAGCTGACAGGGCAGCATGAAGGACAGCAAACAAGGAACAGCTTCCCCCTTGT
>NW_017729025.1:136836493-136860315 GCF_001723915.1 Gavialis gangeticus
CCCCCCCCCCCCCCGGGCCCCTCTGCCAATCAGCACCAAGGGGCGGGGTGGCACAAAGGGCATTCAGCAGTCAAGATGGCAGCCACCTCCTCATCCCTCCTGCCTCGCCCCCCCACCAGGTCTCTCTGCCAATCAGCACTGAGGGGCAGGGCCACCTTGAAATTGGCTCTGCACACTGCAAGTGAGCTGCAAAGACCCCTGTGTTTTGCCTTGATTTAAGTAGGTCCCTAGTTATAAGGGTTGTATACAGCAGCCACTGTCACATTACAAGGGGCCATTAAACAATGTCATTCGCTCTGTGACTGCTGTTACACTGCCTGCAACTATTGCACAGACCCCATAGCCAAATGGTCAACTCATGTCAGAATTCTTATGGCCATGATTCTCCATTGCTTTATACTTTATATAGTCATTTCATGGGTGCAAAGCAGGAAGAAAATATTGCTAGCCGCATAAGTAGAGGAGAATTCTGATTTGGAAGCATTAATCACCTACTATGCATTAGAGGTAAATGACTCCAAAAATACAAGCTTTTACCTAGGTAACCAAAGTAGCACCTCTAGTCATTGCTAATAGACAGTACGTACAAATTGGCCCAAACTATTCCTATGTTGTGTGAATCCACAGACCAGCATATATGCCTTGCTGCTTTGGTGTTTTTGCAGAAGCCTTCCTTTTTGATGGGCATAGCTTTAAATGCAGGCAGGTCTCTTTGCAGTTTGCTGTGAATATTTTCAGAGAACACTTAGAGCTTCTGTGATTATTTAGAAGAGAAGTTTGAGAGATTCATTTTTTGTAGGCCTATGAAAATTCACTCCATGAAACAGTTCATTAGAAAGTCTCCAATTACCAGCTAAATTTATTTTTCAAAAACTTACATTTATTCTTCTCAGAGAGAGAGAAAAAAAGCAATTCAAATCATTTTGAAGTTCCATTCCCTCATTCATTAGGAGACTTAGCTTGCAAAATCCTAATTAAAAAGAACATTTTGTGTTAATGAAAATGTTCTAATTTTTTTACCTTATTAAGTTTCGTTAATTTTTTTCCAGAGCATTCAGCAAGAAGATTGCTCCAAAACAGCTCTGTTCTAGCTTATAGTATTTGATTGCAAAATTTGTGAGACAAAATAGAGCTAAACACATTCTGTGGTGCCCTCCAGTTAACTGTTCAGTTGAAAAATGACCTTCATAACGAAGTCCCCTGCCTTTTCATAGATATCAAGGAGTTACAACTCTAACCTACAGTTGAGGAGGTGGCTTCAGTCTGGTAAACCATCAGAAATTGCATGAGCACCCCGTGGAGTGCAGATATTTATAGATATCTAGGAGGAGTACAGATAACTGAATAATTTGAATCTGAATTCTGAAATAGCCCAGGGCTTTTCTACTGGCTTTCAAGTCCAGCATCCACTGGCATGACATTTAGTCATTAAAAGCTGAAGTTTGCTTCAGTAGCTAATAATTCTGCATCAGACACAATAAAATTGCAAGGTAGAGATCAGGACAGGTTCTGTTAAGCCTTTTCTTTTGTAGAGGACCTAAAAAGACAGCTCTTTTAGATGTATTAAAATAAGCTCTTCCCTATATATATTTGGGTTTGGTACCCATGAAATAAATTCCTTCATTTCTACAGTCTTACAATGCAGACCTTCTGTGGGTATAATTAAGTGCACCTGTATGGAAGTGAGTGGAGCTATGCTGATAGCTGCTGCTTAAATACAGTAATCTGGCCTTTCCTGTATTTTGCATCTCTGACCTTATTCCCTGAATTCTGTCCACTCATTCAAGTCTGATCAGTCAATTTCTAGTGTTCAAAACCACTAACAATTGTCATAGAGATAAACCACCACAAGTATCTTTCCTTTCCCCCCCCCAAGTACTGTATACAGTATGGATTAAAAAAAAACACATTTTGTCCTTACTGAAAGGACTTGAGTTTCTGGACCAGTCGTGCTTTTAATGTCTGGTATCTGGTAGCTCACATAGCTAAAATGCTTGGTTTATCCCATTATCATATCAGGGTTCAAATGTTTTTTAAAAAATAACCCAACCTTTTTTTCCCCTTCTGATCTCACAAAATGGAGAACGAGCCAGTGGACTGAGAATAAATCTGTGGTGATCCTCTTCTGAGTTCTAACATCATTACTGTCCCTGATTTATTATGTGACATTGGACAAGTGGCACAGTTCATCTCCATTTCCTTTTCTGCAGAATAGAATGATGTTGCTTATACTTATCTACAGGGTCTTTTGAACATGAAGTGTTGGCAGGACCAAACACAACACCACTGAAATTATTAGATCATATCCATAATACTTAAATGTGCTGGTGGCGGTATACAGCACCTCCTTTCACAGCAATGTTTGTGCAGGTTGGGCAGGCATCTATCTAGGATAATTTAGGAATTAGTGCATCCTGCATTTGTGCAGGGGCTGGGCTAGATGGCCTCTGAGGTGCTTTCTGACCCTATGTGAGATGACAAACTGATTCTTGATTTATAAGCTCTGATTGGTATTTTGCACAAGAAACTAGTGTGAAGAGTTCCAGCAAGTTTGTTTAGCCATCCTCCTTCCTCACTTGCAGTATGGAGACCAATGAATTTCAGATTACTAAACATACTTATATTGAATCTATTTTCCATGTGTTTCCATGTTTAACAGCCCCTTCCTGGCATTTTCATCAAATTCAAAGGGCTCAGGTCATTGGCAGTGCACAGGAATGTGCTCATTGTTTCCGCTTGCTATAAATTATTGGCTTTGGAATTCTGGTATCAGGATGTCCAGCCTAACCAACATGAGACTTAATTAGGAAGCTCTCAATATCACTTATTTGACAACTTGGAAGCACCTTTGTATTTGAAAATCTGTCTTACCATCTGATGTTACAAATGGAAAGGAGGAAGCTTAGATGAAATTGATCAAGCTGTCTGATGTGCTGCTGATAAGATGTCTGCAGTTCACAATCATCAAGTAATGTTATTAGTGGTATGGGGCGATAAACATCTAGCTTGGTACATAGATCACTATCATGTTAGTTGCAAAGAGGTTTTCTTACATGGCAAAGGCAGTACTGACCTTTGGTTCATAGTGAGCTATCCTTTATCAAGTTGGGCCTTACTAGATAATAAACTGCCAAGGTAACATTTGTTAATAGATTTCATAAGCATGTTTTCTGTTGTAACAGCTTGGTCAGCCGGGCTTTGACTAATACTTCAGTTTTTGTGAGCCCCCTAGCTGTGCATATAAAACAGTCAGTTACAGACTGGTTATCTTCAAGCATGAGCACAAGCAAAGCACTATCATCTGCAATAAGAGATCCCAAATCAAGTAATTTGTTTATTTTGGAGCCAGTTCACAAGAACTGCAAGCTAAATAGCCTGTCATTGGTGCAATTATGCACTCTCATATGCACTTCCTCACCAACTTAAAAAGTATCCACAAGCATGTCAGAAAAAATTATGGAGGACAACACTGGAGCCATTATTTTGATGATGGTAGGATGTCCAGCTTACTAGAAGAAGGGAGAGAAGAAGGGTTCTGCACAGATCAGAATCTATCTACACTGTACTCTTCCTGTTTCATCTGATGACAAGAATATCAGAAGTGCCATACTGGATCACACCAATGGTTCATCTGGCCCGGTTTCTTGTCTCTCATAGTGGCAGGAGGGGATGCTTTAGAGCAGTGGTGCTCATCCATTTGGCTCTGTGAGCCAGTGAGTGGCATGGGGTCGGTCCACAGACTAGATCAGGCCTTTCACGCCAGGATTTGTCCCTGTCCTAGACCTGCATGCTGGGATTAGGCCCTATGTACCCAGCCCCACACACCAGGATCAGATCCTGCACTGGCCCCACCTAGCCCGACATGCCAGGATTAGGGCCCAGTACATCCAGTCTAGCATGCAGGGCCATGCTGTCTGGACTGCAGGTCTCCCAATAGGTCTGGAAATTTGGCAATAGGGGAGCAGCAACTAATGCTGCCACTGCTATATCTTCAGACCCATGGGCCAAATGACAAAGCTCCAGGGAGCAGATCTGACCTGCAAGCTGGGGGTTGAGCACCCTTGCTTTAGAGGAAGAACATTGAAGAGGGTATATGTAGAGCAGGGGTAGGCAATTATTTGGGCTGGAGGGCCACTTACGGAGTTCTGATGAGTTGTTGCGGATGAGGGGTGCTGACCTGGCTTGCCACAGTGCAAGGGTGCTGACCCAGCCTGGCACCAGATGGAGCAGGCAGGCAGAGTATCTATGGAGGTCAGCCTGGGAAACCCACAGGCAGGGCATGCTCAGCTGGGCAAATGGAATGGGGCCATGGGCCAGCGTGGTGTGGCGTCTGGGAGTGGGATAAGTGGGTGGGGCGGGATTGCAGTGACAGTGAAAGCACAGGCCAGGGCTCAAGGCAGATCCACTTCCCATGCATCCCCTGAATGAGTGCTGGTTCCATGGGCCTGGACATGTGGGGAGTGGATTGCCCCAGCCCCAGCCCTGCACTGTCATTGCCCCAAGATCTCAGCCCCACTTTCCCTTCCCACACTTAGGTGCCACTCCCCACCTGGCCGTGGCCCCGTTCCATCTGCCTGGCCAAACGTGCCCTGCCCCTGGGGGGGTCTCAAGCCAGTCTCCATGGAGATTCTGCCTGTCTGCCCACCCACAGGCTCTGTCTGGCACCCCCTGCAGCAGGTGTGGGATGGATGGGCCAAGGTGCCTGGGCAACAGGGCTGTCCAGCAGAGGTGGTGGAGACACTGACAGTGGAACCTGGGCAGAGTAAGCCACTGCCATGGGGGCTGCCAGGAAGCTGAGTCCAGCCACCGTGCCACCCCCACCCCACTGCATGCCCAGGGTTGGCAGCACTAGCCACGTGCACCATTGCCCAAGCTGCCCCCCCACACCTTGGCCACCTTTTAGTTGGTTGGATTCACCCCATGGGCCATATTTTGACCACCCTGATCTAGAGTGATCTATCCCCTGTCATACTCTCCCTGGCATCTACCCATCTTAGTTTAGAGGTTTGTCCCTGACTTTTTTGTTTACTAGTTATTAATGGAAGTATCATCCATGAATTTATTTAGTCCCTTTTTTGAACTTGACTGCTGCCTGCAACTAGAATGTCCTGTAGTAACAAGCTACACAAGTTAACTACACTTTATAAAAATGTACTTTCTTGTGTTAGTTTTAAACCTGTCTCCTGCTAATTTCAGTGGGTGTCCCCTAGTTCTAGTATCCTGCAACTTGGTGAATAACAGTTCCCTTTTCACTTTGTCCATACCCTTCATGATGTTATAGAACTCCATCAGACCCCTTCTCTGGTTTCTCCATCCCAAACAGAATAGTCCTAGCCTTTTTAATCTATCCTGTATGCTCCAGACCCTTTATCATTTTGGATGTCCTTCTCTTTACCTTTTCTAATTCTGTTTCATCCTTTTGGAGACTTAGAGACCAAAACTCCACACAGTATACAAGATGTGGGTGGACTGTGAATTTGTATAGTGGCATGTTGACGTTTTCAGTTGATTTCAGTTCCCTTCTTAATGATGCCAACATTTTCTTAGCATTGTTGGTCACTACTCCATATTGATCTGATGTTTTTAGAGAACTATTTACAATGACTCCAATATCTCTTTCCTGACTTGTAACCACTAGTCCAGAAGCCACCATTGCATATATAATTGAAGTTATTTGTCTCTATGTACATGTCTACATGTATGTTTACACATGCCTAAACGTAATGTTCCTTTGCTTAAGGCGCAGTAAAGCAAGTTAGGTGCAATGTTCCCCCTAAGGAGTAGCAGTCTGTGAGCACGCCACTTAGGTCTGTGAGCACGCCGCTTCAGTCCTGCAGTCTGCTGGTAAGTGTCCTGAAGTAAGTGTCAAGTTGCTAGTGACACTTGTCATGCTTTTTTATTTCTATACGATTATGAATCAAATATGGTGTCATAAAGGATGCACTGTAGTAATCACCAGGTGCAGGAAGGTATGAATTTGTAGTTTTGTGCTGTAGAGGCATAGGGACTTAATCGCACCTCTCTCCGCAGTTCATGGCTCGATCTTTCAGTTGCTTTCTGAAGTTGTTCTAAAACCTTTTGCACTAACCTTTTGGGGTCAGGTTAAGGGGCTTTGAGTGACCAAGATCATTTTCTTTTTTCCTTCTTAATGGTGGGTATTACAACATTGCTACCCAGACCAAATTGTGAGCTTTGCTTTCCTGCTCTAACGTGAAGGCAAATCTGTAGTGTATTGCACTTGACTAATGCATGCTGCAAAGGCTGGCCATGCATCATTGTACCTATCTGCAGTGATCCCTAATACTGAGAATTCCTTGATGGGGAAATGAACTCCTTTGCTTCTGCTGGAGACCCTGACTGAAAACCAGGGGGTTCAAAGTATAGGCCCTGTAGGCCTGGGGGCTGGCGTGGGCTCCACTGGCTCTGGGGAACTGCTCTGCTCCCCCGCATCACCTTGGGGAGCAAGGAGGCACATGGCATCAGGGCTGGGGAGCAGAGGAGTTCCCTGGAGCTGGCAGAGCCTCACGTGGTATAGGCAGTGGCTCTTCCCCGAGGTGAGGCAAGGCGGGGTGGGGGCTGGGGCCGATGCAGGCTCTGCCGGCTCCGGAGAACTGCTCCACAGGCTTTGCTGGCTCCAGGGAACTGCTCTGCTCCCCAGTCCTGACGCCATGTGCCTGCTCACTCCCAAGGCAATGTGGGGGAGTGGAGCAGTTCCCCAGAGCTAGTGGAGCCTGTGCCAGCCCGCAGCCCCCTTCCCCATCTCTGTCCCTGTCCCCACCCTCACCTTGTGGAGGAGCCGCTGCCTGCCCTTCGTGAGGAATGAGGAGCTTACCTTCGGTATGTGTCCCACGCTGGCCCTGGTGCCTCTGTTGCGCTCCATGCCCAGCTCCTCTTCAGGCGGGTGTGCGGCCTTAAAAAGTTTGTGCATGGCAAGACTTTTATGTCTGTGCAGCTGCACACACATGCACCTTAGAGGGAACGCTGATTAGGTGTGCACCTATATATGGACGCACTAATGCATGAATAGCTAAGTTGCATTAGCACACATACAGAAGTGCTAATGTGCATTACTGCGGTGTCTACCCATTGATGCACATTGTGTTAATGCACATTAGTGCATCTACATGTGCGCTAATGCAACTTAGCTATTTACACCTAAATTTGATACTGGCATTATGCAGGTATCAAATTTAGGCTCACATAGCCTTAAATCACCATTTTAAAGATGCATTAAGAGCGCGCACCTGTAGACGTGCCCTTAATGTGCCTTAAAATGGTGATTTTAGGTTAAGCCTGCTTAAAAGAGGCATGTGTAGACACATCCTATGTGCATTATCTTGCACTCTTTGACACTGAAGTTCATCTGCCACTTTTTTGCCCACCCACTTAGCTTTGTGAGATCTTTCTGCAGCTCCTTTCCATCAGCTTGGGACTCCTCTATGTTAGATTGGAAGATATTATTTGTAAATGTTTTGTTTAGTAGAATTAAGCACATTCTGCAAGGCATTTTGTGAGGTTTTGATCAAATTTAAAAGTAATTGAATTTGCTTCAGCCATCCTGGCATGATTTGTGTTCAGTTTCCGCTAGTATTTTTGCAGTCAACTTTTTCCCAAACAAAAACTTGCAGAAGCTGAATGCTAAGCTCACACACAGAAACCTCTACATGGAATATGCTCATCAAAACATGAATCAGAAGCAATACCACGTTACCTATATGACCAATAAACTAACCTACATAGACTGAATTTCAGCTACCAAGTATAGGAAAGGCATTGGAGACTCAGCCCAATCAACCCACGGAGGAAAAAATATGACACAATAAAAGTGAAACTCATTTAAAGTAATGATTAAATCTGAGGAAGTGGCAATCTGTATGCAGACATTCCAAGAGTGGAAAAAGAGACTAAATTCATCAGGTAATAATTTGCTGCCATTTTTTCCTCTCTGCTCTAATATTTGGCTTTAAATATTTAGTCATCTCCACTTCTAAACTAGGATTTTTAGTTTTCATTAAACATCTGTAAGTGTCCATACATATGACATGCATTATTTCCAGCATATTTCTTTTGAACGTTCTTGAATAGTAATGGACTTGCAACCATGTATTTTGTTGGATTTCTGGATCAGGTATAAACCTTTTCTCAGCAGTTTTTGGTAGTTGTTGGGGACCTCTTTGATCTGAAAGTGACCCTGCCGTGTTGAAATGTAGACTTGGCTAACTTCATGGCAGGACTCTTGGAGAATTACAAGATGGCTGTAAAGATGCACTAACCCTTTTCAAGACCTAAATTAAGCTTTAAATCAAAGTTAACTAGAATGCCACCAAGGCTTTTCCATTAAGACTAGCTAGCACACCCCTGCGCTGTGATACACAGAAAACGTAATAAATTTTGGAGCTGGATTGAAACCCCGAAGCTCTGTCTTTACTTTCTAAGTTCATGAAATGTTTCTTTGCTACCAGTGAACAATCTGGTGTTTGTGTGAATTGGTTTTTGAGTGAGAAGACAGACACTAACCTAGAAGGCAGCTGACACAAGACAATTATCACTAGAAACTGCATCTCAGTTCTAGTCCATCATTTTAGTTATCACTGTAGGGCAAATGCAGTGCCACCCTGTTAAGGCAAATAAGATACAGGCATTCGAAGACTCACTTTCTTTTAGCTCTTGCCCTTGTTTATAATTGATGGAAACAGAATGCTGGTGCATGAGTTTAGGCCATCACAATACCTTGAGCTTTATGTAAAAACTGTACTTGAAAACAAGAAATTTGCTCACTGGTAATCAAATACATGGTAAAATTCTCAGTTTCTTCTTGTTTATCTTATCCCTTGTGTTATTCACCGATGGGACAGTCAGACACTGACATCAGGCACTTCCCTCTCTCTTGAAAACAAGCTTTGCCTATTCACAAATAAGTACTTAAAAGCCTGTGTGAAATGACAGGAACACTTTACATTACAGGTCTCAGCAGATCTCGATCAACATCTGCAATGTAACTTTGGCATACAGGACTGTAGAGTTAGATAAACATGCCAGAAGAATAACGTAGGTGGTTTGCACATGAGAAATTTGGTTCAGCAGATGATAGTATTTTAACCAGCTTCAGGGTGAAATCTTCACTGGTCTTCAGTATGGCTAGGATTTCACCTTAGGAGGAGCTCTTGTGTCCAAGACCATTTCAGTGGGAAGGAATGTGTCATTTTAATAAGAAGTTAATTATGAACTTCTGTGAATTTCCTGGAAAGTTTTGTGTCAGTTCCTATGTCAATGGCAGTTCTGGGTCAAAGTAAACACAATGGGTGCATTCAGACGAGTGTGGACGTATGGTATGCGGCACCAAACACCACACACACTGCACATACAGGTGCTCCCCACTCTGCTAATTTGCAGCACAGGGTTTTTTTGACACCAGGAGATCTTGGTATCAAACAAACCTGCATCTTAAAAAAATAGGGTAGCAGCAGCGTCTGCTGCCAGAAACCAGAGCCTGGCTGCCCAGAGCCATGCTCCGGCTGCTAGCCAGGCTCCGTGATTCTGATTGCCATAGCTGCAGCCCCTGGAGGCCCTTGAACCCCAGGTAAGTCTGTTGGGCCCAGCCCAGATGCTGACCCCAGCCTCTTCCACCCCACTCAAGGCAACATGCATGGGTGTTTCCTCGGAACAAGCAGCAGTGGCGCATGACCCAGTGGGTGTGTCCAGATGAGTGGGAATGTGCATTTCCCTGGGGACAAAAAGCAGTAGCACATAGTTTTGCCACTGCTACTTCTCCCTGGGGAATGCCCCTGTATGTTGCTCTGGTGCACAGCAAATTGCCTTGGGTGGGGCAGGGGAGGCTGGGGCCAGCATCTGGGCTGGCCCCAGCAGCCTTATCTGGGGTCGTGTGGGCTTCCCGGGGCCACAGCAGCGGTGATCTGGGTGGGCGGAGCCTGGCCAACATCCTGAGCATGGCTCCGGCCGGCCAGACTCCAGTTTTGGACCATGCATGCCGCAGCCACACATTCTGCCCCACTTTTTTTGCCCCCTTTTTTTAAATATTGGAATTTCCTGGTATCTAATTTTGGATCCACCCTTCACATATACAGCACCGAGAATCTTTTCATGTGTGCTGTGTGCATTTTGCAGCACCTCAAAACCTTTTGAGGCACCGCAAAGTGCACTTTTCCATTTGTCTGGATGCACCCACTAGTGCTGTTTTGCAGTCTAATAGGAAGTAGGGTTTCTATGAAGATATCCTCTATACAATCCCATACTCCATCCCCCAATTAATAGGAAAGGTCTCTCAAAAGCAGGGAAATAGAATCGGCCATTGTTATTCCCTAGATACTAAAGACCAGTAGGAGTACCTTTGCAATAGTTTCTGAAAGAAAGGAGACTTGCTTAGTGAACTTTTCCCCCAAATACTCTATTTTTTTGCTTATATAAATATTTAAAGCATTATTTTTGAAAGCTGTTAGAAAGTAGCATCAATTTCCTCCATTAGAACCTGTTCTATTAGCTGAGCAAGTTGTTACCATCATAACAGCTTTTCACCACTTTCTATTTCATTAGCAATCATTTTCTCTAGACATATGACACGCTACCCACTGGAAATTTAGGCACGTGGGAACAGAAAGCTAAAAGCAGAGGTTTGCTTCAGTGCTTCCCAGCCCACAGAATGATATTAGCCTCCCTACCTTTTCCCAAATCACAGAGAAATGACAAACCTTTTGATGCATGTAAAAAGAAAAAAAACCCTGAAACAGAGTTAAACTGCAAGCCTGACTGATGCGAATTGACATAAGGCATCACAATGGCACACATCAGAGACAGATGTTTTCTCCAATTCCAGTTTAGTTGCTTTTTTTATAGAGTGCACTGCTGATTTGTTAAACTTACTGCTTGTAAAAAGATTTGGGGCTGGAGTTCAAACCCAAATCTCCATGAGTAATTGGCAAGTCGATGGTATTATTCTCACAGGTGGAAATGGGTAATGCAAATTTTTGAAGCAGCTCATCTGTTCTTTCAGTTAATAGGATCTGAGTTCTACAGGAATGACCACATTAGCAACCTCAGTGCCATAACTGGAGGGACACAAATAAACAGCACAATGGATGCCAATATCATGCTATCTAAAACTTCCTAGGCCAGATTCATACCTGGGTTATGCTGGTTTCTGTGAACACAAACTCAGGCACATGCCACTGAGCCAGGAGATGGACCTGCTGGAAAGCTGTGCTAGCAGAAAGCAGCTAACAAAGAAACAGAGTTTCATAGATTCATAGATGCTAGGGTCGGAAGGGACCTCAACAGATCATCAAATCCGACCCCCTGCTAGGCCAGATGCCTATCCAGCCTCCTCTTAAAGACCCCCAAGGTAGGGGAGAGCACCACCACCCTCAGAAGCCCGTTCCAAATTTTGGCCACCCTCACTGTGAAGAAGTTTTTCCTGATATCTAGCCTAAATCTGCTCTCTGTCAGTTTGTGACCATTGCTCCTTGTTACCCCAAGAGGCGTCCTGGTGAACAGAGCATCTCTGATCCCTTGCTGCGTCCCCCTAATGAATTTGTAGGTGGCTGCAAGATGCCCTCTCTTGTGGGTCCCTCAATTTTTCTTCATAGGGCTTGTCCTGTAAGCCCCTAACCATACGAGTGACTCTCCTCTGGCCCCTCTCGAGTCTATCAACATCCCTCCTGAAGTGCAGCGCCCAAAACTAGACGCAGTACTCCGACTGTGGTCTGTCCAGTGCCGCATAGAGGGGAAGTATCACCTCCTTGGTTCTATTTGTCATGCATCTGCTGATGCATGATAAAGTGCAGTTAGCTTTGCTGATGATTTCATCATACTGACGACTCGTGTTCATTTTGGAGTCCACTATGACTCTGAGGTCCGTTTCTGCTTCTGTGCTGCTAGGAGGGTCACTTCCTAGCCAGTAGGTATGCTGGATATTTTTGTGCCCTAGGTGCAGCACTCTGCACTTGTCCTTGCTGTACTGCATCCTACTATGCTCTGCCCACTTTTCTAACCTGTCCAGGTCTGCCTGCAATTGTTCCCTACCCTCCAGAGTGTGTACTTCACCCCACAATTTAGTATCATCTGCAAACTTGGACAGCAAGTGTTTGTCAAAACAAAACATCTTCTTCATGGTGAGGGGGCCTTGCTTGGAATCGGATCTAGACAGGGTGTCTAGTGAGACACAGTGTATCACCTCAGCTGGATGCTGTTTCCCCACACTAAAACCTCCTGAGATGTAACATCACTTGCCATTCTTTGGGATGAATAACCTCTGATTAATATTATTTGTACTGTGGCCAGATGTTAAAATACCATGCAAGAATTCTGAATGCAGGGTAATCGATGACAGCCAACTTATTGCTTCAAAGTAAACACAAGAGTAAAACGGGATGCAGTCTGTCACCTCTTATCCCATTACCTGGGTTAGCTTTGGTGACTCCTTTGTTCCTATGGGTTTACTGCTTGTTTGCTTGGCTCTCTCAGCACTGCCCTCCATCCCCCTATCTCTCTCTCTTCCTCCCTTCACTTTTCTTTTACATTTTAATTTCTCTCCTTCTTATACACTGCTTTTTGAATGTCCTTTCACAGGAGCTGATGAAGTTAGCTTCGGCTCTCAAAAGCTTATGATTTATTTATTTATTTATTTATACACGCACATTATACACACACACACACTTTGGGCAATCTATAAGGTGCTAATATACCCATCCTTTTACTTCAGACTGACATACTACATCTTAACCACTGTTTATTCAAGCAGTCAATTGGCTGATAAAAGAAATTATGCTGCAAAGAGAGATGGGCATTCCAGTGAAACCTAATAGATTCTACAAGGCTTAGACTTGCTATACTAGGGATCATATGCACATAGAGAGAGAGAATCCCTATCTCAAAAGTGTTTGCTACTTAAATAGAGAAAACTGAGAAAGCGTAAGGGAGGAACCAGACAGAGACCAGGTACAGATATTACACCTTAACCGGTATAAGTGATCAGAGGCCAGTCTATACCCATAACAGAACAGAAGTTCAGCACACAGACTGTTAAAAATGGCAAAATATGGTCTAAGATTTTCTCCCCCCAACCCTAAAGGATGAATGTATGTTCTATTTGCTACTGATCTAAACTACTCCGCTTACTGAAAGCCACATGACAGATCAATTCTGTCTCATGCCTTTTGAATGCCTGTGCCTAGCCACAGAGAAATAAAAGTACTTGCCCCTTGTCATCTAGCTCTTTCATGGGAGGGCAAAACATATACCCCAGGTTTCCTGACTAGATAGGCAGGGCATAGGGCAGGGTGGCATCTTAGAGACTAATAAATTCAAAGGGACATGAGCTTTCCTAAGCAAAAGCCTACTTCATCAAATAGGTCAATTGCCTCTCCAAAAGACCATGCTGCCTTCCTGTTCCCTGGGGTAGAGGGAAGTAGATTTTACAATCTACTTTGTTTGCTAATTGATTTGTTTTTCTCCCTTTTTGTTAAAAGACCAGACTGGAAATGACATCAGTGTTTAAACCAAGTGTCAGCTTAACCAAGTTACTTTGCATCGTCTCTATACTTTTAATAGAACACTAGGAATATTCTGTTTTTAAATGTACACACCAAGTATTTCTTACTTGGGCCACAGAATCTGAAAACTAATGTTCTTCAGATCTCTCTAACCAGTAGCCATTGTATAATGAGATACCACTGCAGGGCTTTGCTTTGATTTTTCACATCAGTTTATGCCCTGCAAACACAAAGTGATTTAACCCCTAGAATTCGGACTGCAATATCTGCTCTCAGTTCATTGTGAGTGGCCCGGCACATGCTGTACACCAAGCAGGTATGAGGAATAAGTTGCACCAAGCATATAAAACAAAAAACAATCATTTTACTGATAGCTCTGCAAATCAATAGCCAGCATTGTAACAGCACCCACTACTGTTAATATCACAAAACAGTTTCCATTATAATCTTTGTTTTCATATGCTAATGGATTTCTGAATGATTCCCCTTTTTTCCTGAAATTTACTGTTTTGCTCACAGGCCAATTTTTCTTGGAGCTTTAGAGAAAAATCTGTTTGCCTCATTTAAGTTTGATGAAGAAGCTCACATGCATTTCCCATTTAAAAACTAATTCTAATCATAGTCTTTTAGGCAAGAGTTCAGAAAAAGCAGCTAAAATGGGAAGCTTAGTATAGGCATCATCAACATATGGATTCTTGGCTTTGCTTGGTTTGAGGAAAAATTAGATCAAATCAGCAAAGATAAGACTGAATGCAGTTTCCTAGCCATCAAATGCTTAATTTCATGACCTTAGCACTAGGCTCTTTCAATACAAATGAGCATATACATATATAATAATATCTAATTCCTATAGAGTGCTGTTTCAACAGTGGTTCTCAAAACACTAAAATATGTTTTTAAAAGCAAAACATTTTGGCCAAAAAGGAGTTAAAATTGAATTTTAGTGGCGACCAGCTAATATCTATATAAAAATGTTACGCTTAAAATATAATCCAAAGCATGCATTAGAAACTCTGGAAATTAAGAGTTATAGGTGCAAAATTCTTTGTTATTTATATAATGTGTAAAATTGTGGCACATACTATATACAAGAATGTTGTGAGCTATAGGGAATATATACAAAGATAGCTATATACATATACCAAGTATTGTATCTGCTGGCGCACACATTTTTCCCAAAAATCAGACCCCCCCAAAATAGGGTGTGTGTCTTAAGCAGGGAAGCTGATTTTCTGCCCAGAATAGAGATACCCTACTTTGATTCCTGCTCCAGCTTTGATTCCTGATAGTAGCAGCAGGGGCATTTGTGTTCAGGCAGCTGAAAGAGACAGTTGACTTAAGGACTCATTATTCTTCATTCTCCGGGTGTTAAGGATTGTCTGCCCTTTTTAATGCTCTTGGTGTTCTACTAATCAAGCTCACCTTTCTTCTAGCAAATGTGCTGTCTTTAGGTACTTCTGATCTCTCTCTTCCTATTTCATGTCTTGCAGACTGTTTTTAGCTCTTTTCAAAATCATAGATATACCTATGGAAGCCAGTCTCTGGCAGCAGCTAGGCTTTCAGCTTTTGGTTAAGCATGAAAGGGAGGGTGAGTAGTTGAAAACTAGGCTCTGTCTTTTCTCTGTGCCTTATTTGGAAGGGTGTGGCATGTGACACAGAATACAGTATGTATCTATGGATATGTCTATACATGCGCTGTAATGAGCTGTAGCCTATTTTACTGCTCATTAAAGTGGCACATAAAAACTGTGCTATTATGCAAATGTTCAGTAAAATAGGCTACTGTGTAATTAAGCATCACTTGCACTTGTGCTACTGTGCATGAGTGCAGCCTAATGCACATTTATTTAATACCTCTCACTGGAGGTACTAAATTTAAAGCGCATTAGGAAAAGCACATTAATGCACATGTAGATGGGCCATATGTGTATTTAAAGTGAACTTGGGTTCATGGAAGGTTATGAACCTCTGATTTAGTTAATCTATAAGGTGCATCTCTACCTCGCCTTCTGTCTATACTGATATTGCTATACACATGGACATATATATCATTCTAATTTTCTATTTGTTTGTTTTTTTTTCTCTTTTCTACATGTCAAGTAGGCATGCTCAAAAAGGCAGTTTTTGATGTGTAAGTTTAATAGTACGTATGATTTGGAAAGCTGTACTTTTTCTCCAGATGAGATAATATTATGATACTAATTTGGGAAGTGATTTCTCTAAAATAAGGACAGAAGAAAATACGCAATTTTCTCATAATTCCTCTTAAATATTAGGAAATCTCTCCTGGAAACCTCACGTGAAAAAAACTGCTTATTAACAAAATCCTGTGGTGCTGGCTTGTGGTACTAGCCCCACACTACCCCCACAAACCCTACACCCACCCACAAGCCCCCAACCCTCCAAAAACCCACACCCCTCCCCCAAAACCTTATACTCCTCCACAAATCTCACACTCTCCATACCCAGTAGCCAAATGGGACAGGACCTGCTGGCAGAAGCCATGGCTGCAGGGGCAACTGCCACACTGCAGCCCTTCCCCATGCACACACTGGTGCTGGGACATGCAGCCCCAGCCGGGGGGTGGGGCTCCTGATCCCAAGAACCATTTGCGGACTGAGATGGGCTAGGGGGAGGGGTGGAGGTGGCAGCAGGGATGTGTGTAAGAGAGTGAGAGATGGGGGTCGGGGATAAGGGAGAGCTCCAGGTAGGAGTGGCCACCAGAGCTGGGCTTGGAGCCCCCCTGCCCCCCCAATAGCAGGGGAGACTGGTTTGGAAGGGAAGGGGCTTGCCCAACCCAGTCCCTGAGCCCGAGTCAAGGGCTTACCAGGAAGAGCATGGGGATTGCTGGGACCTGGGCACAGGCACAGGGAGCAGAACAGCAAGGCCACAAAGCAGCAGGCAGTACAGCTACAACTGGACTCATATCCTGGTGCTGGGATGGAGCTGCTGGTGGGAGGGACCTAGTGGGGGGCAGGAAGGAGCTGAGGGGCAGAAGTGAGGAGCACTGTCAGGGCTGTGGGTTGGGATTGAGGGGTAAGGGCATAGGCAGGGAACTGACATATCAGTGCTGCTCAGCACCCCACATCCTGGTGAATGAAGGGGGCAGGGGCATCTCTGATTTTTCTATGACAAAAAACCAAAAGCAAATGCCAAAGTGTATAGCTATTCAGAATGTGTTTTATTATGATGATAAAGGTACTGGTAGGCTTCCAAATTGCTTTAAAATGGTAAATATGTCAATAAAACATTACCCAACTGATCTCTCTCTATATAGTAGTGTTTCATTTTAACCATGGAAGAACATGGATTTTAATAAGAGAATTTCATAGTTCCATGGTTTGTAGGGTAAGAAGGGACCTGAGCAGATCATCAAGTCTGATCCCCTGCCATAGGCAGGAAAGAATGCTGGGGTCAAATGACCCTGGCTAGGTGTCTATCTAGCCTCCTCTTGAAGACCCCCAGGGTAGGAGCGAGCACCACTTCCCTTGGAAGTTGGTTCCACATCCTAGCCACCCTGACTATGAAGTAGTGCCTGCTGATATCTAGCCTGAATCTACTCTCCATCATTATTGACTCCAAGATGAATATGGGCTGACAATGTGGGGACATGGTCAGGAAGGCTAACTGTACCTTGTCATGCATCCACAGATGCATCATGAGCAGGTCCAAGAAGGTGATCCTCCCCCTCTATGCGACATTGTTCAAGCTGCAGTTGGAGTACTGCATCCAGTTCTGGGCCACTCACATGATCAGGGGGCAGCAAGGGAGACCCTATGAGTGGAGGCTACAGGACCTGAACCTGTTCAGCCTTCACAAAAGAAGGCTGGGATCTGGTGGCCATCTATAAACTAACCAAGGGGGAGCAGCAGGGAATGGGAGAGTTCCTGTTCCCCCCCAAGCACTACCGGGAGTAACTAGGAATAACGGCCACAAGTTGATTGAGAGTAGGTTCAGGCTAGAGATCAGGAAGCACTACTTCACAGTCAGGGCATCTAGGATGTGGAACCAACTTCCAAGGGAAGTGGTGCTTGCTCCTACCCTGGAGGTCTTCAAAAGGAGGCTAGATAGATGCCTAGCTGGGGTCGTTTGAACCCAGTACTCTTTTCTGCCATGGCAGGGGGTCGGACTTGATGATGTGCTCAGGTCTCTTTTGATCCTACCAACTATGAAACTATGAAGGGTCATCAGGTATTGATCTGGCAGGGCCAGATTCAAATACATTTAATTTAATTGGCGGTTGTGATTTAAGGAAGTGGGGTATATTCAAGGAAACACATAAGTCCATGTTTAAATCAATCCCTATTCAGGAAAGTAGTATTTAAGTACCTGATTAAAGTTAACCATATGCTTCACTGCTTTACTGTCTAGGGGTGTTCTCCTGCATTGGAGCCTAAAAGCAGTTTGTTCTTCAGGGTGGTATGTTCTCATTTCAGATCTAGTAATTTTTTCACAACTATATCAGTGTTTGAGCTAGGATGGTGGCTTTTTAATCTCATCAAATATTCTCTGCCTGGTAAATAGCCTACTTACTAAGCAACAATGGGTCTGATTCACTTCACAGTTCTGCTTACTTTCTGTGTCTTTTCTTTAGATCTCCCTGAAATAGACTAGAAAAAACAATAGAAGACTAAATCTACCTATTTACCTAAGCTTTCTTTACCAACTATGTTTAAATTGCTACATCTCTGCTGTTCCTTATGGCATGGTTGGGAAAAGGTATAGTTGTCCTTTCACAATTTCATTGTTTCATTGTTTCATAGTTTGTAGGGTCAGAAGGGACCTGAGCAGATCATCAAGTCCGACCCCCTGCCATGGCAGGAAAGAGTACTGGGGTCAAATGACCCCAGCAAGGTGTACATCTAGCCTCCTCTTAAAGACCCCCAGGGTCGGAGCCAGCACCACTTCGCTTGGAAGTTGGTTCCAGATCCTAGCCGCCCTGACAGTGAAGTAGCGCCTCCTGATGTCTAATCTGAATTTACCCTCTGCCGGCTTGTGACCGTTATTTCTAGTCACTCCTAGTAGTGTTCAGGGGAACAGGAACTCCCCCAATGCCTGCTGGTCCCCTCTGACTAGTTTGTAACAGGCCACTAGATCCCACCTCAGGCTTCTCTTGTGGAGGCTGAACAGGTTCAGGTGCCTGAGCACCTCCTCATAGGGCCTGCCCTGCTGCCCCTGATCATGTGAGTGCCCCTGATCATGTCCTCTGGCCCCTCTCCAGGTTGTCCACATCCCTCTTGAAGTGCGGCATCCAGAACTGGACGCAGTACTCCAGCTGTGGCCTGACCAGTGCCACATAGAGGGGGAGTATCACCTCTTTGGACATGCTTGAGAGGCATCTGTGGATGCAGGACAAGGTGCAGTTGGCCTTCCTGACTGCATCCCCACACTGCCGGCCCATGTTCATCTTGGCATCATTGATGACTCCAAGATCCTTTTCTCCCTTTACACTGACGAGAAGGGAGTTCCCCAGCCTGTAGGTATGGTGCTGGTTGTTTCTCCCCAGGTGCATCCCCTTGCACTTGTCAGTGTTGAATCCCATCTTATTCTCATCCGCCCAGCCCTGTAACCTGTCTAGGTCCGACTGTAGCCTATTCCTTCCTTCTAGCATGCCCACATCCCCCCACATCTTAGTGTCGTCAGAATATTTGAAGAGGGTGCTTTTTACCCCCTCGTCCAAGTCACTGATGAAGAATTCTTCCTAAAAATTTTTTTTAAAAAGTTTTGCCATTTTTTTTCATTAAAATATGCAACTACTTTACCTGGTAACCAAACAGTAAATTCTATAAAGAGTTACAATTTCATGATTGGCTCCAGAGATGTATGATCATAGGCAATATAATACATTGTCCATCGTATTTTACTTTATGATTTCTACTGTGAACATGCCTGTTAAGCTTGCCCTCCTCTAGTGGTAGAACAGAGAGAGTTACCTTTCCAGAGATAGTTACCTAGTTCTTAAATAATGGCTGAGTGTAGACAAAGTTTGAGTAGCATGTCTGTGCAGGAGGGTGGAATGGAGGATGTTGAATACCTGGTAAATCTTGTTGCAGAAGAAAAACATATTGCTTATGCATTACACTGAGATTTGCTGCTTCAGATTTGTGGCCACATAAATATGCTTTCTTCCAGGAGTGACTTTGGGAATAAAACACCTGATATGGAATCAGGAGAGCAGAAGTCTAGGAATGGGCTTCCTTAGTGTCCTTGATCAAATCACATGAGCCTTGGAAATAAAGGGGTTTGATATTTGGGCTTAATACAAAGCCAACTGTCCCAAACAAAGATAGTATATTATTTTTTCTTTCCTTACAGAAGTGCTGCAGAGCTAAATTAATTGATATTTCATTAAAATATATTTAACTGGAAGGAATTATATAAATTCAAATATTTTTAATACATGGCTTGGTATTTCAAACAAGTATTTTACTAAATAGGATCAGAAACAAAGCCCTGCTCCTGCAAAAATTAAAGGGTTAAAAATGATCTAATTCAGTAGCAACTAAAATACATGCATGAAAGCAGGTAGGTTTTTGAAAAACAGTACGATGCATCTAAGTGAAGCACTTGTACTCTGTGATGGACTGGTTAAAGCTGTAAATGTCATTGTTAAAATGAATATCTTTAACAGCTAATATCTATTAAAATGAGGCACTTAGGCACCAGAAAAGACAATTTTAAACCGTTAGTGCCCTAAATTATTTTTGTATAATCTAAATGAAAAAGCTTAAGAATTAGATGGCACAGTGGGTTAACACATTAGTCTTCTAGCTCAGAGTTTTTGCATTTGTATCTGTCATAAGAACACAAGTGAATTGAGATTGATGGTGTCCAGATCAATTCATCCAAATACACTTTGGCAGAGCTGGCTGCAATTGGCATTAAATTTAGCCAAGAACATTGCCCATAACTATGCGGGGGGCAATAATTTCTTAGGGTGATATCTTTTATTGGACAAACTGCATAGTTGGGACTACCAAATTTTGAGTTTGGGCAACTGAAGTCCTTATGCAAATTTGACTGAAGCCAATGGATAAATCTCCAGTGATTTAAATGGGCTTCAGATCAGTCTTTTAATGAACTGTTTTGGGGTTGTAAGCATGTTAGCATAAATAAACTTTGCCTTCATTTAACTTTCATTATTGTTTAGAAACAAACTCTTGTACCAAAGCCAGAGTGGGGGCTGTATATCAAAGTGTTAAATACTTCAAGTGAGAATAAGATGTTTTCAAGGATAGGACCTACATGATCACAAACTCAAAACTAGGGAAAGCATAGTAGGGTGCCCAGGAAAAGCTAGAAATAAAAATATACATTATCAGATATTAGGGTAGAATTTATCCCTTTGGCCTTTATGGGCAGATCCGCATGTGCACAGGGGTGCACCTGTAAGCTATGTCCAGACAAACACAGTTGTGTGGTATGTGGTGCCACACACCGCACATTCAGCTGTTCTCTGCACTGCAAGGCAACACGGTGATGGGGGGGAAGATCCCAGGGTAAAAAAACCCCACCCAAACAAAAAGGCAGAACAGAGCAGCACGCACAAGGGCAGCACACGCTGCCCAAAACCAGAGCCCAGCTGACTGGAGCCATGCTCCAGCTGCTGGCCAGACTCTGAGCAGCAGGATCCTCGCTGCTGCAGCCCCAGAAGGCTCCCAGCTTCCCCTGCCAAGGTGACCTGCATTCCCCAGAGACAAATAGCAGTGGCACAAGATGTGCTGCTGTTTCTTGTCCCCAGGAAAACAAATGTCCACACTCATGTGGACATGGCCATGGAGGCACAAATAGAATTTTTCCCCATCGGAGGCCCCTGGATGTGCACTTTGGTGCACAGCAAATTTCCTTGGGTAGGGGTGGGGGTGGCCCTAACAGTATTGCTCGGTGTCCTGGTGCAGCATGGGTGAAGATCTGGCAGCATGAAGCATGATCAGTAGCCAGAGTGTTGCTCTGGATGGCCAGCCCTCCATTTGTTCTACTGCTGAGCACTACTGACATGTGCTCTGCACTACTTTTTTCCCTGGAGTTTTTCTGCTACCAGGATTTCCTGGTAGCAAATTTGCACCTTTTCACGTTCCCTGCATGTGGTTTGTGACACCACAAAACAGTTTGTAGTGCCACAAATGCACATGGTAACCCACCCTATGGATGCATTTGCTGTAGCTAGCCTGAGATTGTTGAGCTGACTGCCAATATAATTAAATATTTCTTTTGTTTGATGAAAACATAATAGCCCCCTGGTGCCCAAATAATATCTGAAGTGCCAACTGCTGGTCTGTTGTTTGATTGATTTCCCATGCTTACATATACCTGTAGCTAATGTGAAAGTAGCTGCCAAATACATCATCCCTTCTTAGCTGCAGTGCACAACTATTTTCAAGACCTGAGTATTCTTCATTTCTGATTGGGGGAGAACGTGAAGTCCTTTCTCTTTTCTTTCTTCACTTTTTTCCTTTCTATGCATGCCCAGCATTTTGATTTGTGCAGCATGTCAAGGTGTGGCTGGTTGCTTGCATCTCTTTCTTGTGTTTTGACTGTACATTCACCAAGTCAGGCTGGTACAACCCAACATCTGAGGAGTTAGATCCAGCCCCTACACTGAATCTCACAGCAGATACAGAGAAGGGAGGGCAGTATTGCATATGGGGCAACATAGCTCCTGCCTAGAGGATGTGTGGAGATGGGCTGTAATTCCTGAAGCACAAATTCTCTTCTGGCTTTCCTAGGAATGACACGATTTCATGCAGCTTCCATTTTGGGTTGCTGGCTAAATGCCACAGTATTGCCCCTGAAACATGTTCTTCTTTGATGGATGGTGCTGTTGTTCCTTTTTTTCCTTCTGTTCTACTACTGAACAGCCAGGATCCCATGTGTCTCTTCTCCAGCATTAACACATAGAAGAAGGAAACCTCTTTTTTTAATTCAGTCTCACTTCTTTAATTGGATTTATGCTGTCAGAGTGCAGCCAATGTCCCTTTGAATCTGCAGTCTTCTGTTTATCCATATAACAGCAAGCACAACATATGCAGCATTACTGCAAATGTCTCCACACTCTACCCCACATACATGCTTCTTTGGGGCTTTCTTACGCCTCTACATCAGAGCACAGTTTGGCAACAACACAATCTTGCACAAAATATTTTCATGAAAGTGGCAGTCTCATTTTTATTCAAATTCCTCTACCATTTGACCAGTAAGTCTTCATTTCTCTATACTGGGAACTGTCCCTGAAGATCTAACATTTACCTGCGACGCCCCCATCTCTGCACCTTCTCCTGTCCCCCACAATTCTCAAGATGAGAAGAGCAAGGTAGTTGAGAATAATGCCACTGAGATTTGAAGAAACCTGAAGAAACACGTTAACCTGAAGAAACAGTTTTTGAGCTATTCCTGCTGTGTACTGGACGTAGAGACACTTGTCCCAAAACATACCCAACATGCCTTATTTTCTGGTTTGGATAATGTCAGGGAGGTGTGATTGTCCCTTTTATGTATCTGAGTTTATATGCTACTTTAAACTATCCTAGTGCCTCAGTGTAAAATGAATTGTTTGGCCCTTGTAGAGCTTAGTGAGTCCAGTGAAGACAGTCAGGCATGGATGAAAGGAACTAAACAACAAGTTTTATTGTGGAGCAGTGGACAACCCTCTGCAAGCCTCCAGTCTGCCTAGCTAACTATACTAACTGAGGCACCACTTCCCAATTCCCAAAATCTGTAGCCTTCTAAGTAAGAGAACATCTCTACATTATAACTTGTATCACTTCATGCTTTGTGGTCTATATAGGAAGCTATGTACTGCCATATATGTGTTTCTGTTCATATGCAGAATGTTCTGTCTCTTTCATACAGACTCATATTTCTTGTTTTCTTTTACCTGAAGAATAAATGAAAAGAAGCAGAAGAATGCAGCTGTAATTAGGGAACTTCTGGAAGGGCTAGACATTTTTAAATCTGCAGGTCCAGATGCCTTCCACCCAAGGGTGTTGAGGGAACTGGCAGGGGTCATCGTGGAGTCCTTGGCCCAGCTGTATGAGCATCTGGCCAGGTGCCAGGGGATTGGAAACTGGCTAATGTGGTCCCAATTTTCAAGAAGGGGAGGAAGGAGGACCAAAGTAAATATAGGCCTGTAAGCCTCACCTCAGTGCTCAGGAAGATCTTGGAGAGAATCATCAAGGAGCACATCTGTGGGGGGCCTGCAGGGGAGATCATGCTCAAGGGCAATCAGCATGGGTTCATCAAAGGCAGGTCCTGCCTGACCAACCTGATTGCCTTTTATGACCAAGCAACTAAATCCTTGGATGATGGTGTCACCGTGGA
>NW_017729025.1:136861087-136863868 GCF_001723915.1 Gavialis gangeticus
CTCATCAGGGGAGATCAACAGCAAATAGGTAGAGCCCTTTTCTCCCCAGCACCACCTGGGGTGACAAGGAACAGTGGTAATAAGCTGATGGAGAATAGGTTTAGGTTAGAGATCAGAAGGCAATTTTTTACAGTTAGGGTGGCCAAAATCTGGAACCAACTTCCCAGGGAAGTGGTCCTCACCCCTACCATGGGCAAATTCAAGAGAAGGTTGGATGATCACCTGTCTGGGGTCTTGTGAACCCAGCATTCATTCCTGCCTGTGGCAGGGGATCAGGCTAGATGATCTGTTCAGGTCCCTCCAGACCCTAGCTACTATGAAACTATGCATGTTTGTTACATTCTTTGTATGCAAGCAAATATTAACTTTTTAGTAATGGATATATATTGGAAAGTAACTCACAGTGTGTGTTCCTCCTTCCAGTAGCCATTCTGTGTGATGAGAAGGAGGAAGGCTAGGGGGGCAGGCAGGAGTTAAAACAGATTATCCCTCTTTTAGGAGTGAGAGCTCTAAAGTGGTCCTTTGCACATCCCATTGTTCACAAGCGTGCAGTGGATCAAACAACTTAGTGATGTGAAGGTAGAAATACCAGCTTTCTAGAGGGCAGAACTGGCAGCCTCAAGGGCCTCTTGTACACATGATGGGGGTTTAGTCCCCTAAATTGAAATGGTGGGTTTTTAGTTGCAATGAGAGCCTGCCTGCCTCTCCTGCAGCTGTGGGAGGGAGGAGAGCTGCTGGTGGGCCGAGTGGGCCTCTGAGCTGTAGCGGGCCCTGGTCCTTCCCTCTGCTGCAGGAGTGCCCCCCATTGCTTTTTTTCTTTTCTTAGGGAGCCTGCCCACACGAGCTGCCATTGGGCTGTGCAGCCCCTGAGTTTTGGGAGGACCCGGTCCTTCCCTACACAGCGGAGGTGACCCCAGGACCACCCAGGTGGGGTGTTAGCTGTGCAGGTACTGGCCCATCTTGCAGGCAACACCCACCAGATCTGAATCTTCCTTGATCCCAAGTGCTCAAAGCCTGCCAGGCGCTGCTCCCCATGTGGACTTGGGGAAGAGTTGGATCTGGCAGGTGCTGCCTGCAAGCTAGGGCAGCACCCATACAGCTAGCACCCCACCTGCGCATCCCCAAGGGATGCCAACATCATGGAGGGGAAGACTGGGCCCCCTGCAGCTCAGGAGCTGTACAGCTTGGCGGCAGCTCATGTGGGGAGGCTCCACTGAAGAAAAAAGAAAAAGTGGCAAAGGGCCTGATCCTCTTTTTCCCCTGTGCAGCCTGCCCACTACTCCCATGGTTGGAGGGCAAGCTGCTGGCAAGCCCTGAGTTGCGGGGGGCCCCGGACCTTCTCTCCATTGTGGCAGCATCCCCTGGGGCTACACAGGTTGGTAGCTAGCAGGCGGGTGCTGTCCCAGCTCACAGACAGCACCCAGCCTAATCCAACTGTTCCCTGAGCTGGGGCAGCACCCACCTGCTACTAGCCTGCCTCTCCCATGGCAGGGGGAGGTGAGCTGTCAAAGGCTACAGTGTTACAAATAGTTACATTATAAACTAAACTACATGTGGATGTGGTTTAGTTTGCAACACAGCAAACTCATCTAAATTGTAAAAAGCCACCCGCCCATGTACGGTGTGATGCAATTAAACCACAAAAACAGCCAATATTTGTCACGTGTACAAGCACCCAGAAGTATCAGATTGTTCTAACTCTCATTTCCCATCCAGTCAAGCATTAGTGGGGATCAAGATGGCATACTGATATGTGCATCCCCAACTTTTGCCAAAGGCTAATGAGGAGCTGCCTGTATTTGTTGTTTGGTAGTAGTAATGCTGCAGAACCACAGCCCATCTTGCTCATTGAAACTTTATAAGAAACGATATATGACAGCATGTATAACAGGAAACTGCCACCATAGGGCCATTAAATATATTCAGAATGCTCACAGATTCATTTTAAGATGAAATAGCAGTTAAACTGATCCTATTTCACACTGAAAATGAATGTTTTCAGCAAAATGTGATATGAGTAAGGTGTAAAGACTACAGAACTGTGAAAGCTGCTCCCTTGTAGAGCAGAGCTGCAGTGTACTGTGTGGTGAGTTGTTTCCTACTCTCACAACCAGCACAGACATCTTCCCATTTGCTTGCAGACTTCCATTCCACCCTTGGCACTGAAGTCGTGTGGTGGTTATCTGTATGCCGCTGAGCACACTGACAGTGTATTAGACTAATTTAAATAGTAAAAATAAATAATTTGTCACTATAAATACTGCATAATTCCTCTTAAATGTCCATTTTAGGATGTCAAAATGATTTTTCTGGCTAATATAAAATTATTTGTATTGCACATATTTAATTGATGCTTTTAATTACTCTTCATATACTTTAATAGTTTTTGTGTAGAAAAGTGCTTTCTGTGCAGTAAGCTGCATCTCCAGTCTGGAGCAAAACTTGCTTAAGTCAGGTTTTCGCCTGTCTTTGTGTAGCAGCACCAAATACTGAATTAGCTGGAGTCCTTACAATAATCAAGGGAATAATTGTGGAGGTAAAGTTTGTTGTAAGGAAACCAAATTAGGAGAGGGGAAGCACCATCATTTAAGAGAAATATTTACTATGATCCAATGTATTTTCAGTCCTTGTTCTATTCAGTAGTGACTATTTAACCATGTAGTTTAATTATTTAAAAGATACTGCAGTTTATCCTTTGTAGATTAGAATCCTGCTTTATTAGAATGTTAAAAGCCAGGCTTCAAAGAACAAGGAAATAAAGGGGGGGGAGCGTGTGTGTGT
>NW_017729025.1:136863982-136864835 GCF_001723915.1 Gavialis gangeticus
TGTGTGTGTGTGTGTGTGTGTGTGTGTGTGTGTGTGGTGGGGGGTCTTGCTATTTACAATGCAAGGAGCCAGATTCACTGATTTCTACCAGTCTCAGTGCAAAAGAACCATAAGCCAAATCCAGCTACCCAGGTAAACAGTCATTGCTCACGAAAGTCAATAGGAGTCCTTATTCCTGAATTCAGCATACAGTGGACCAGTCTGTTGCTGCTTTCAACAAGAATCAGGCAGAGGGCCTGCCTCTGCTCACATTAAAGCCCACGGCAAACTCTCGTTGCTTTTGGTGGGAGCAGAAGTGGTCCTGGAAAAGTCTCGGACCACACTTCCCATTCAAAAATGCACCTTTGCGGGCAGTGGAAGTTACTTAGCTTCTTTTTTCAGTCTGGAACAGCCTAAGATGTTGACATATAAAACATCCAAATTGACCTATAACATGCTTAATACTTTAAAATTAAACACCTTTAAACATTCAGATATGTGGGGAGCTGGAGGAAACGCAAGGGCAACATTGGACCTCTGCTGAACCAGAACAACTGACGCCCAGGAAAAAGCCAACCTATTAAATGGGTACTTTGCGTCGGTCTTTCATCAGTCCCGTGGGACGCCCATGCCCGCTACGGGACAGGGAGGTCCAGGTGAGGGAGATCCCCTGCCCTCCATCAGTGCTGACCTCATGAAGGAACACCTTGACAGGCTAGATACCTTCAAGTCAGCTGGCCCTGACAATCTACACCCCAGGGTACTCAAGGAGCTGGCTAGCATTATAGCCCAGCCTCTAGCACAGATTTTTGAAAACTCCTGGCACTCAGCTGAAGTGCCCTAAGCCTGGAAGAAGGCCAATGTGGTGCCTATC
>NW_017729025.1:136869835-136871347 GCF_001723915.1 Gavialis gangeticus
GAAAAACCTGCAGCATCCTTATAGGCTCGCCAGTGCTACACTGGCTAGCACTACGGAAGAAAGAGACTTGGGGGTCATGATTGACCACAAGATGAACACTGCAATGCAATGCTGTGACTAGTAAACCGACCAAAACACTGGCTTGCATCCATAGTTGCTTCTCAAGCAAATCCCAGGATGTCATTCTCCCCTTGTACTCGGCCTTGGTGAGGCTTCAGCTGGAGTACTGCATCCAGTTTTGGGCTCCACAATTCAAAAAGGATGTGGAGAAGCTTGAGAGAGTCCAGAGAAGAGCCACATGCATGATCAGAGGTCAGGAGAACAGACCTTACAATGACAGGCTGAGAGCCATGGGGCTCTTTAGCCTGGAAAAGCGCAGGCTCAGGGGTGACCTGATGGCCACCTATAAGTTTATCAGGGGTGACCTCCAGTATCTGGTGGAACTTTTGTTCACCAGAGCGCCCCAAGGGACGATGAGGTCAAACTACTACAAAACCGTTTCAGGCTGGACATAAGGAAGAATTTCTTGACTGTTCGAGCCCCCAGGGTCTGGAACAGCCTGCTATCAGAGGTGGGTCAAGCACCTACATTGAACACCTTCAAGAGTAGATTGGATGCTTATCTTGCTGGGATCCTATGACCCTAGCTGATTTCCTGCCCTTCGGGCAGGGGGCTGGACTTAATGATCTTCTGAGGTCCCTTCCAGCCCTAATGTCTATGAAATCTATGAAAACATTATATTTAAAAACAGGAATGGTTAGCCCATTTTGAAAACTGCAGCTATGTCTTTAGGGGCCCAGCTGGATGGCAGAGAAGCAAACCTGAGAACCTGCAAATGTTTATATGATTTGCTCATTGTTTGCTCCGTTTCACTGTTGACTACAAGTTCACTTGAGCAACTGCAGCTTCATTTATGCAGCCTATCATAAGCTTTACTTCTTCCCTTCTCCTGTTCTTCCTCCTCCACTCAGTAGCTAATAGAGTGAACACAGCTGCTGAAGAGATAACAAGATAAAAAATAAAGGTGCGGTTTTCAAAAGCAGCTAATGCTAGTGTTACTCCACTCCCATTGAAGTCACTGCAAGTTTTGCATTGCCTTCAGAGGGTGCAGGGAGAGGCCCAGATGAAGTACCTTTGAAAATCCCACTCTGAAAAACTATGGTCTACCATGCCATCTCATTCCTCATTTTTACTAGTGAAAGGAGAATCCTAAAGGGCCTCAAGGATGCTGACAGAAGTGACATTTGTTGCACGATTGGCTTCTTGAAAGCACTCTACAGCTGTGCCCTGACAGAAAAGCACAGCTGCAGAGCACTTTAAAGAGGCCCAATTGTGTGACAAGTTAACCCAGATTACATGAGTGTTCAGATGAAAGCACTGCAAAGCGGAGTGCCTTCATTAACTTCTGTCTGATCAGGGCTGTCTGCAGGATGGGAGTAGAGAGGGAGCTCAGGCTGGGGTTTGACCAGCCTGTGGTGGAGGTGGGGCAGGTAGATTGGAGCCCCCTGCCTG
>NW_017729025.1:136871357-136872026 GCF_001723915.1 Gavialis gangeticus
GGGAGGGGGGGCAGGTAGATTGGAGCCCCCTGCCTGCCTCAGGGAGGGGGTGCGGAGCAATCCAGCTCTTCCCCCTTCCCCGCCCCCCACTGCCCCTCCAGTGCAGGTTAGGAAAACCCCAGTCTATATAGCTCCTCCTGGATTGGCTCCAAAGTGAAACTTGATTGTCCACCCCTCTGACCCAACAGTGAATGTCTGCTGGGCTGAGGGAGTTGGTGGGGTGGGGTGGGGTGGGGAGCGTCACTATAACTCATGGCACTTTCTGTGAAGCACCATGAATTACAGGGGGGAGTTGCACATTTGTCAGCACCTGAAGGATCTGTTCAGTTTGTAGTCTTGCAGCTCTCTAAAGCCTATGGACATGCATTCATGTCTAGTGTGGCAGTGCTCAAAATGATGGTGAGAATGGGAGTGTACATTCCAGCCTGCAGCCTCCCCCTCTTAAACATTGTCATGAGGCTTGTGACACTTGGTGTTTTCCTTACTGTCCTAGCTACTGGAATCAAGAGACTGCATGAGAATATTAGTTTTCTTGAAAATTATATAGTAAGTTTTGAGCTCTCATGGTTGCAAAGAAAATCTTGAAGGAGTAAAGTGGACCCAAAAGACCCAGAAACCAAAAGACAAAAAAGAGAAGAAAAACATTATGTTTTGTTTTGTTTTTAAAAA
>NW_017729025.1:136872161-136877996 GCF_001723915.1 Gavialis gangeticus
TTTTTTTTTTTTTTTTTAAAAAAAACCCCCCCCCCCCCCGATCTCTTCATTTTAAAGCCAATTTCATGATTTTCTTTGGGGTCAACAATACTAAATTAGCAGGAAAACACATGTATGCAAATGTTTCCATTAACTCATTTGAATTATTTGGGCCAGAAAACCTGTGAGCTCAAGCTTTATCCCAGTGCTATGACCTCTTGGTACTGACCAGGCCAAATATACAATGAAGACAGCCTCTGTTTCTGAATTGCAGTACTTACACTTCCTGTCTAGTCCAAAGTGGTGCAGAGACAGCAACAAACAGTAATGGAATCAAACTTAACTGTAAATGCTGTTTCAACTTATAGTTCTGCACTATCTATGTAGCACTTTTAAATGTAGGAAATCAATTTCTCTGTTTCTAGTAGGGGGCAAGATCAGGTGTGTGTGTGGGGGAGTCAAGATGGGAAAAAAACTATGTTCTGTCTCTTGTGGAGATTTTACAGTGTATTTATGCTTTCATTGTTGTTTTCTTTAGTCTAATATAAAGATAAACTACACAGAAAGCAGAGTAGCCAGGCGCCACTGCACAATTATAATTAATTCACTGTTAATGTTTCAGACATTGTTACAGTGCACGCTGGAATTGCTGGGGTGGGGGTAAGATTAGGTTGAGTTATTCATGTACAAACTACAGGAGAGTCACATTAAACACACACTCTAATTAATGTTTTCAGAATGAACACCACAGGGAATATTATGATTTACCACTCACAGTATTTATGCTTTCTAAGTTTGTGATATAGTTTCATCTCAAGTTGTAGATTTCAGCATATACAATACCCTCACCCTAGTACCATAGAGTATAAATGTATATAGCACATTCACAAACACTGTCTTACAGAATTTTACAGTCAGCTTCAAAAGAAAGTTGGGCTTAAACCAGACCCATATTTGACTCTCCACAAACTGTGGGGAAATTCTGATTTTGATCTGATTTTAGATGGCAGTATTGTGACTCCATGATATCTCTGCTTAACAACAATTTACTATGCCAAGCCCCCACAATGTGGTCCTCAGCGTGGCCTTACAAGGTGAAAAACACTATGACTTAGTAGGTACAAGAACAGCATTTAAAACACTGGTGGCCAACCTTTTCAGCAGGTGACCCACTAGTTAAGTCCAAATACGCCACAAATTTAGCCCCGCACACTTCCCGAGTGCCACTCTGCTTCCTACCCGCTTCCCAGTCTGCCATGTACCAAACACAGCAGCTGCCCATGCTACTTGTGGCATGCATGCCATGGGTTAGCCACCTCTGAGTTAAGAAAATCAGGATGGCTATTTAATTTCTACTAAAGCTGTGGGAGGGGCAAATGAGGCCCTGTTCTGAAACTGCCTGCCATTAAAGAAGACAAGAGGTACCATGTAAGGAAAAGTATCTAGCCTGTGGAGTACTTCAAAAGAAAGAGGCAAGAAGAAGCTTTGCATCCCAAGAAGCATTGATAAGCGTCACTTGCCTGATGTCACTATTTCTTGCAGTGGGAAAATAAAAGCTGTTGAGGACTGTGACCAAATACATGACAATGTATACTACAATAAACCTTTATATTTAACTAAACCACTAGTGTTCATATTGGGTTCATCTACATGTGCAATTAATGTGCAGCAATAAACTCTGGCACACACTGTACTGGAGTCTGTTTCTCTGAGGCACCATTTTTGAATATGTGCCTAGGACCACAGCCTGTTGAGCTGGGTAACAGCAGGCACGGTTGGCAGGGGACCAGGAGACCTCCAGGGAATTAGCCTGCCAGCCCGGGGCTGCTCCAACCCAGCTTAACATGCTGGCTGGGGCATAAGGGTCCATAAATGCATGGCTAGCTGGCAGGCAGCCCCTGCACTGAAGCATCCTCATGCCCTAGCTGGCCCCATCAGCATCTACATGTACATTGCTGCAGAGTAGAAAACTTTGCCATAGGATAGTACCTGTGTTGACAAGTACTAACCTACAGTGGCATCAATTAGTTTACTCTGTCCTAATAGCACTGTACGTATAGACTCTGAGGGCATTTATAAACATACCTTTTCATCCTGTGATGCACTGGAGATCTGGCAGGACAGAGCAGACTGGATTAATCGAGTCTGATCCGCACGCAAGCTGACATGCACTTTGCTGTGCACGTGCAGTTGCACAAGTGATGAAATGCACGTCAGTGCACAGAAAATGGCAATGGTGTGCTTTTTTAATTAAAACACCTTCAATATGTTTTAGTTCAAAAGCACACCACCACCATTTTCTCAGCACTGATGTGCATTTTGCCACTTATACAACTGTATGCACCACAGCACCAGGTGCTTTTAAAAACACCTGGCGTTGCAGCGCAAGCATGTGTACAAATGCCCTGAGACATTTACTGCAGAGCTAATTAGGCAACTCTGCAGCAAACTTGTGTAGACACACCCATTTTGAGTCCAATGTTCAACCTGAGCCTCCAAAAATGCACATGCTAACTGTATGCTTGAGGTGCAAAATTACTACTTGTTTGTCAATTTCAATTTTGCAGATCAATCTGAAGCCAGTTGAAAAAATCTCTCTAGTATATGACTTTTTATCCATGAGATGATGCTGAGCCCCTTAGTAAAGAAGTAATCAGCATATAGTCAAAGCAGTCCTGAGTTGGGTTCTTTTAAGGGAACTTACCATTTCCAAATTTATCCTTAGGCAAAATGTTTTTTGTCTTGTTTTATAATCTCCCTTTGAAAATGGACCAAGGAACATCACAATGAAAAGACATTTGGATTAAGAGTCAAACACAGGATCTTGCATTTTTGGCAATTTTCTGTTTTGTTGCCAGCAATATATTTTATATTGTACAACTATTTATATAAGAAGACACAATTCACATTAATTTTCTGGTGAGCCTTACTCTGCTTTGGAACACCATTAGAGTACTTATCAATACTACATTTTTCATCATGGACACAACCCACATATCCTAATTTATGACCATCTGGTCTCCAAGTAAGAACAGCCCATATGATCAAACTGTAGTTTCACTAGATCAGCTAATATATCCATCCTGTGGTTTGAAGAGGATGACACACAAGTACTCCACCAAGCCTTAACCACCTCCAGGAGAACTTTCAGAAGAAATGGGATACTTAGCAACTTTTGTATGTAGTGTGCATTACACAGATCTACTCGAATTGTACCTGGCCAGAACTAGTCACTACATTTATTTGCTCTTTGGTGTTTGTTAATGGTAGCTTTCATTTAATTTAGGGCTTGATTTGTTTACAAACTAATAAATATGATTTATAAAAAGTGCCTGTGGTTCGCTAATTACTGCACATATGGCGTTTTCGTTTTGTAAAACTGGCATTTGCATTCTATTATGATTATGTCTCTGTTCACCAGTGCTAATTAGTCTGATTAGAGAGATAACTTTAACCATTATTAGAACTAGACTAAGGGAAGTCTGAATGTAGGGGAACAAAAGTACATCATCAGCACAGATAGTTCAGCAGCACAGACTGTGTTACCCACGAAATGTTTAAAAATGATATATTTTTTGGATTTTGCGCATACATAGTAAAGAGTGGAGCATCCACATTTAGCTTCTTACAAAAATCCAATTAAACACAGTTCTTTAGCATGAATTTGTTAACAGAGTTAATCTTTCCAATGAATACATAATTTGGAATCTGTGTCTAAAATGTTCTTTTGAGGATAAGCATATTAAAGACAAAAAAAAGTTTTTCCTGTCCTGGATACCAGTGTAAATATGGAGGAATAAGGACTGCTGGGTGTTCATTTTCCTTTATGCTGGGAAACAATCACAGAAATCAAAATGGACAAGTGAAAATATCTATAGGGAATGATCCTGTTGGGATGGAGAAATGAACTGGCTGGCCAAGCCATTTTCCCCATGGTTCTATGAAGATTAATGTATAGGCTAAAAGACTACAAAAACAAAATGAATACCCCCTGTTCATTGTCCATGCTATGGCATCAATTGGTGCCTATTAAGGTACCAGTTGGAGTCTGGTATTTTTTAATAGTTCTTTGCCATTTAACTAGCTCTTACCCTACTGGCATTTAACTAGCTCATATCTTAAAGCAGTAAGTAGTCAGGAGTGTAGTACCAGGGATTGACAAGCAAGAGCCATCATTTGGGATCCCCTGAATAATGTCTTATAGTGAAAAAGTTAAGTTTGGATCATTTTTTCTTAAGATGGAAAATAAATGACACCTTACCTGTGTACCTCTGGACACTTGTGCTAAGGTAGCCACTTGTTCTGTCTTAGCACATCACACTGTATCAAGTAAGTCATTGATCAGCACTTTAGGACACTGGATACAAAATGCCATCTTAATACTGTACTTCTAAAAAGTGTCAGTAGAGCTCTTCTTGTAACATTAACATGGCAGTGTAATGCTACTAGGCCCTCTCATTTTCTTTTTTTATTTGTGAAGCAGTTTGTCAAAGAAACTGAAAAGTTCTTTCCATTCTAAAAAGAACTGCAGGAGTACTGAAAAAGACATAAAAGCAGGAGCTGAAGGAGGAGCACATAAAGAAGTGGTAAGCTGGAAGGCGATAGTATTTTCTCAGTACTGAGATCTACTGCATACTTCCTGACATAGATTTCAAAAGAAAGCAGTATTTATTTGCCTGTAATTACAATTCTGAAATGTTAGTGTGGAGTAATTATTGTGGAAAATATTATTGGTGTAACTGTTGGGCAAATGTTTCTATAAAAAAGGCACCATTTCTTCCTCTACAGCAGAATATGTATTGGAGGGTTATACCCTTAGATGGTGTAAATCAGCATAGCTTCACTGACTTCATTGGCATTATGCTGATTTACACCAGCTGAAGGTCTGGCCCTCTAAAATGAATATTTATGCCATGCCAGAGAGGTTTGAAATCCTTTTTTTTAATGAGGATGAATACAGAGTGGGCTGTGATCTGCTCTGTGCTGACGAACCCAAAGCCAAATGTGACCTCCTCTTGACCTTTTATGCATTTAAGTCAAAAAAGGCCATTCAGATACATTCCACTGGAGCTTAAAATGCCTATATTTCAATTCCAAAGGTCAAGCTCTCTCTTCACTATACTGTATGACCTAGTCTTTGTCTAGTGCTATTGATGTTGGCTGACTATGCCTCTTATACCCCATTGACTGTTTACTATTTTTCTGGCTAATGTAAGTGAAAGAGATAATTGAAATGATTTTGAGCTATGTGTCAGTTCCGATTTTGATTATGCCTCCTGTGCTTAGTGCAGCTTTAGTGGCTCCAAACTCATTAAGTTTCCAGGAAATTTTAGATTACTATGTTAACTATATCTTAATTAATGTATTTATCTTAAATTCCACTCAAGCCTTTTTGAAGTTATTTTTATCTATAGGTCTATCTCTAATATCAGTAAATTAAATCACTTTTCCTTTAACTCGTGTGTTTTTCCCCCTTATGCTCCTTTTTTACAGGCCCAATTAAGTAGAAGGGAAGTAAAGGGAAAATATTTTCAGAAAAGTTCTACCATGTGTGTTCAAAAGCAAATTGCCACAGCCACAGCTGAGGTAAATAAGCATAAGTCCACTCTAGTTGATACGGTCAGGAATTCTCTCTGTTTTAAACTGACCTGAAACTTAGATTCATTGAAGTTGGTCTGGTTTGCAGCAGCTGAGAACATGGTCCAAGGTGAAATGCTGGTCAGATCCCTTTGTGTGAACTGTGGGTATGTTTAAAATTTCTCCATTGCTCTGGTCTTGAAGTGGTCATTATGCTGGGTAGTGCCACAATAAAGGGAATTAACACAATCCTGTCAAACAGTGTGACAGGCTCGTAAT
>NW_017729025.1:136882996-136884963 GCF_001723915.1 Gavialis gangeticus
AGTATGATTACTGGCTTCTTGAAGTGGTCATTATGCTGGGTAGTGCCACAATAAAGGGAATTAACACAATCCTGTCAAACAGTGTGACAGGCTCGTAATAATACAATTACAATTTCTCCGGATAGAATCACAAGGTAATCACCATCTCTAATAGTACCGCTACTTACTTTATATAATAATAATTCATAATAAAATATTTTTTAGCAAATTGTGCTTTTTTTCCCTCCAAAGATGAGCTTGAGAACATAGAAACAGATGAAGATGTGAGAACATTCGCACAAAATCAGGAGAATGCTTCCACATAACAGCAAAAACAGTAATAAAGCCTCAACAATTATATTTTCATTCTTGTTGATCAACAGAGCTGAGAAAATAATTTGCAAGGAATAATTTACTGAGGGCCAGCGCTGACAGCCTTACTCATTGTGAGTGGTGCTGTCCTGCACAAATAGTCCCTGTCACAGATAAATCTTTAAAAGGTTCAGATCCCAACCATGGCCTGTGTCTCCACATCGTGTGACTGGAAGGGTGCTAGAGAACCCAGTGAGTGCATCTACAGGAGACACTTTACTGTGGAGTTGACTAATTAGCTCTACAGTAAAGCATCACCATCCACATGTGCGCCTTTATTAGGCTGCAGGAAACTAATTAATTCCACCGCAGGATTGTACTGCCTGACACAAATACTATCCTATGGTGTGGTTATTAATTCAACTGCAACACACATGTAGATGCTGACAGGGCTGGCTAAGGCATGAGGGTGCTACAGTGTGGGGGCTCCATAGCACATTAAGTTGGAGCAGAGCAGCTCTGGGCTGGCAGGCTGACCCTTGGGGCCCCGTGCCAGCTGGGGCTGTGCCAACCTAGCTCAATATGCTGTGGTCCTGGGTGCACATGTAAACGCTGTGCCTGGGAGCAATAAACTCTGGTGCCAACTGCACCAGAGTTTATTGCGTTGCACTAATATCATGGGTAAATGCAGCCTGTCTGGTGGAAATACAAAAAGCTAGCAGCACTTCTAAGGAGCCATAACTGGGGTATGACAACCCCAAGTACCAAACTGGTAGGTACCAAACTGGAGGGCACAGAAATATCAGCTGCTGCACTGCCAGTCTGGCTGCCACCAGCATCAAAAGCCCAGCCACTGGTGCTCAGTAGTGTAACTTTGGTGGCAGGGGAGCAGGGAGTGACCAGACCAGCAGCCCCAGGCACCACCTTTTGTTGGGGGAAGGTACAAAACATAGGCAATGTATAGAGGGGGCACTAGGGGGAACATGTCCCCCCGAGATTGGCCGCCTCCAGCTTCTGCTGGTGGTTGCCAATTGCCACCCGCCCCGTTGCCGGTGGTGTCGGCAGCACCTGTGGGTGGTCCCTACTTGCCGCTTGCCACCCCCCCCCACCGCTGATACCAACACTGATATCTGCAGGTGGTCCTTGCTCACTGCTGCTGACACCACCACCGGTGTTGGTGGACAGTCCTCGTTTGCCCTTCACTGCCATGGTGCCCCGCAGTCTCAGAAGGCACCAGTTGTTCATGGTGCAAAAGCATTCATTTCCACTGTGGTGACTGATTGAACTGCCACAATCAGCAAGGCAGGAGCCAGTCCTACCACACCTTTACTGATGCTGTTCCATGGCTACCACCAAGGGCACAACAGTACCCAGGTATGCCTCTACAACAAGGTTGGGGAAAATATGGCCCATGGGCGAGATCTGGCCAGCCAGGTCATTCTATCCAGCTTGTGAGGCCCCTGAAAAATTTAGAAATTAATATTTATCTGCTCCTGGCTGACTGTCAAAGATGACAGGAGCCAGGGGCAGTGAGACATAGGGGAAGCCTGCAGCAGGACTAAGCAGCTCAGCAGCAAGGCCCACCTGGCCCCAGCCCCTTCCCACCCACCCCCCAACCAGAAGCTTCTGGCCTGGGACTGTGGGACTGTTCCTGCCTCTCTCCATCAGAGAGGGAA
>NW_017729025.1:136885852-136889897 GCF_001723915.1 Gavialis gangeticus
CCCCCCACATACACCTGTAGCTGCCATTTCCCATCTTTCCTGCCCACTGCCAGCCACTCTAGCACCATGTAGCTCCCGGCTACATCGCTGGACCGTGGGAGCATGGACCCCAAGCCAGTACCCCGAGGCTAGGAACGGGAGAGTATGTGTGTGTGCTGGGAGGGAGGAACAGTGCGTGTGTGTGTGTGTGTGTGTGTGCAGGGAGGGAGGGAGGGACAAAGTACATGTGTGTGCATGTATGTTAGTGTGTTTGTAGGGTGAGTCCCACATGCACACCCCACCATACACATGCACCCACACCCCCTTTGCACTGCCCTATGTGCAGACACCCACACCCCCTCACACACTCGAGCCATGCTCCTCCCACATGCTTTCCCCACAAACCCTACACCCATCCACACCCCACTTATCTATACACATACCCAAATCCTCCCTCACCCCACCCTGCCTATCCACCTCCCCACAAAACCCCTACACACACACACCCTCTCCCATACCCCACACACTCACAGCCCCCCACAAACCTATACCCACCCCCAAAGAATACAGGTGACAATTCTCTCATGGCTGGTAACTCAAAGCAGAGAGAGTAAAGATGGAGCATAGCAGTAGAACTTCATTCTGAACTCTAAAAGTGACTTTTCCTGCATACACAGGACTTGAGGCACATTGGGTGCATCTACACATGCACTTTACTGCAGAGTTGGATGGCTCTGTAGTAAAGCATCACGGTCTATGCATGTGCCAGTAGTATGGTGCAATAAATTAATTAACTCTGCTGTAGGATAGTATTGTCTGGTATAAGTACCTTCCTACCGTGGAGTAGTTACATGTGCCAAAACACATTTAGATGGTGACTGGGACTGGCTGGGGCATGAGAGTGCTACAATGTGGGGGCTGCCTGACAGTTAGCCCTGCATTGTAGCACACTCCAGCCCCAGCCAGTCCCTCCACATCACATTGAGCTGGGGCAGAGCAACCCTGGCCTGGAAAGCTGACCTCACCCAGGGCCCTCTGCAAGCACAGGGCTGCTCTGCCCAGACTTAATGTACTGAAGTCCCCAGCACACTCAGGAGAAATAAACTCTGGCAGGACCTGTGCTACATGCTAATTGCATGTGTTGATGCACCCACTAATTTGTTCTTGTAAACTGTGAAATGTCTGAAAATGCTATCCCATCCCATGGTAAATGAGGAGCTTTTTCTTTAGGGTTGGTAAGCTGAGCACTTGTATGATCAGTAAACTCACTTATATTTATAAAGGGCCTGATTGAATTCACACACAAAAAAACTTGTTCTTTCTGCATTTAGTCATAGTGTCATCTTCTCCCTGGTGCCTGGCCTGCTGAAGGGAAAGGCAGTTGCTATACCAGTTGGCGAGATAACAGGGAAGGTACTGCTCAGCCCCTGATAGTCCTGAGACAGAAGATGCTAAAGACAAATTCTTCAAAGAATTTAACTGTGAAAATCCAACATGGCTTTACTAAGCATGTTTAAACTGGGATTTTTCTAAACTTATAACTTGGCCTCATGTGGCCATTTTTTCCATGGGAACAGCAGAGGGTATATCCTTCATGCCAGAACAACCCCATTATTTGCTGGATTTTAAATCTCTGGTCTGAAGTTTGGAAGCACAAATGCTTCTCATTTAAATGGTGGTTAAAATATTTTTGATATGGGGAAAGATATGACAAGCATTTTTTCCATCATTTTAATCCTCAGAAATGTCTCCAAAATCAGACATCCAGAATGTAAAATTTTGATCTGAAGTACTGACATTTTGTAAAGTAGGGAAAACTAAAAAGAGAGTTTTTTCTTTTTGTTTTAATGGGATATGTCAGATAACTGTTACTGTTATGCCACCAGCTCCACCTATTATTAATACTGACTAAACCTTTGATTGCTTAGCTAATTAGATTTACTGAGAGTTTTTACATGTGCTCAGGGGGGCACTTTAATTAGAGAGGCTCTCAAGGAGCCGCTGTAATTAAAGCGCCTGGAGCATCTCGTGTATCAGCGTCGCTGCACTTCAAAATGGTGCCATGGGTGCTTTGTCTAAAGCTCGTCAAATAAGCTTTAGTTAAAGTGCCTCCACCACCATTTTGAAGTGCAGGGATACTGATACATGAGAAGCAGAGGTTGGCTGGAGCATGATAATTACCACGATCAAGCAGACTTGTTCATTGGCAATGCGTAGGGGGTGAGATTGGCTATGCCCTGAGATTGGCCGTGCACCCCCTGGAAGCACCAGCCACGAAACCAGAAGTGCTGGCAGAAGTGCACTTCCGATTTCACTGCTGGTGGTTCTAAGCTTGGCGATCGGATGCTGAGGAACCCCCTCCTCCCCCTCATCAGCGATCTGTTGCCCATGGACTTGATTAATCATGTCTGCTCTGACGTGCTGTAATTATAGCACATCAGAACAACCTCCCACTTCAGGTACAGGCATCCACTGAGTGTAAATGGACAAAACTCCACTGAAGCCAATGAAGCTATGCCTGTTTGCTACAATAGAGCATTTGGCCCTTTGTGTTGTTATCACTTTTCTTTATCTATTTCTGTTGAGCTGTCCTGCTAATGCATAGGAACCATGTGCCTTATGCTCACAGTCACTGAGTAGGTTCTAAAGCAGTGTTTCTCAACCTGTGGGTCACAACCCAAAAGTAGGTCATATGAATATATGAAAGGGTTGCAAACAAACTTTTAAAAAAATGGATTCTCCTTTAAATGAGAAAAACATGGAAAACTGTGGCTTTTCCCTTGCATACTGGCAGAGTTCCAGGCTGTGAGGGGCTGCTTGGGCACCCTGCATACCCCCCACCCCCACACACCCACCCCCTGCCCCACACACTGAGGGGCTGGTGCCAGAGGGTGGGGGACAGCAGGTCAGGAGTGAGAAGCACAGGGTCGGGACTGGCCACTGATATTTACAAATGGGTCCTGGTACAAAAAAGCTTGAGAACCAGTAGTCTAAAGAACTACGTAAATCACAGTTCTTCCCCAAAACTCAACAAGTGAATACTACTGAATACAGCAAAACAATTCTCTGTCCAGTTTTCAATGTCACCATCATCATAATTTCTCTAGTGTATGTGAAAAACATCCTTGTGAAGAATGTGCCCATAAGTTATTAACCCAGTGCCAAGTTTCTCAAGCTCAGTAAGGTCCAAGGTAAGAGCAAGACATTATAAGCATGCACCATCCAATTCAGCCCTGGTACCCTGCTAGCACACACCCTCAGACTCTGTACTTTCTGAAACTCTAAATCAGATCTTGGTATGTGGCCCCAGCTTTTCTGAACAGAATGAAATTGCTAAAGGGGAGGGCCTTCCCTTTCATGGGGGAAGACTAGGGAATGACCAGCTTGGGATGCAAGATAGAAAATATGTACAGAGGTAACAAAGTTCTATGCCAATATGTGTAGGTAAGGGTGAAAATCTGGCAAAACAGAGTAAAACAGTTTCTAACCTGGTTTGACTAGCTTGTAGCAAGCATAAAGACAATACTGGGTGACGGGTAGGAGCAGTAGTTTTTTCTTTGTGCATCTGCTATTTTTTTATGATGTGATGTTTCATAGTTTCATACTTTGTAGGGTTGGAAGGGACCTGAGCAGATCATCAAGCCTGACCCCCTGCCATAGCAGGAAAGAGTACTGGGGTCAAATGACCCCAGCAAGGTGATTGTCTAGCCTTGTCTTAAAGACCTCCAGGGTAGGAGCCAGCACCACTTCTCTTGGAAGTTGGTTCCAGATCCTAGCCGCCCTGACAGTGAAGTAGTGCCTCCTGATGTCTAATCTGAATTTACCCTCTGCCAGCTTGTGACCATTATTCCTAGTCACTCCTGGTAGTGCTTGGGGGAACAGGGACTCCCCCAATGCCTGCTGGTCCCCTCTGACTAGTTTGTAACAGGCTACTAGATCCCCCCTCAGCCTTCTCTTGTGAAGGCTGAACAGGTTCAGGTCCATAGCCTCTCCTCATAGGGCCTGCCCTGCTGCCCCCTGATCATGTGAGTGGCCCTCCTCTGGACCCTCTCCATGTTGTCCACAT
>NW_017729025.1:136890174-136916416 GCF_001723915.1 Gavialis gangeticus
CACGGGGGCTTTTGCGCCCTCCTGCCCCCTTTGATCCGTGTTGGGATTACCTCCCTTTGGGCTTGGAGGATCATCTCATTAAGGAGCAACCACTGTTCTTGGACACGTGGCTCCCCTACCCTCCAGGACCTCAGTGCTTCCCCGACTATTTTTCTTAGCTCATTGAAGTCCACCCTCCTGAAATCTAGGGCTGCTGCCTTGCTGCAGGCCTTTGCCACCTTGTGCTGGATGGTGAATTCCAGCAGGCAGTGATCACTGTTGCCCAGGTGGTCGAGCACCCGCAGCCCCCTCACCAGGTCATCACCCATGGCCAGCACCAGGTCCAACAAGGTGTCTCCCCTGGTGGGGCTGTGCACCTCCTAGGTTAGATGGAGGTCCTGCATTTTGGCTATGAACTTTTGGCTAGTTCTTTTCCTATTTTACATTGGGGTTTTGTTCTAGAAATCTATCTCCTGGACTTCTATTTCATGGACTTCTACTTTTTAAAAGGTTCTTGGCCAGGGGAAACCTTGTGCCTGGGTAATGTAATTACCTATCATTTCAACAGTACAAAAATAGTTTTAAAAAGCTGGACCACTTACAGAAGTCCTTCTTGAAAAAACTTTGACTTAAATCTGAGGAGGTTCTGTGCTGTAGCCACTGGGCCTCATCTAAAATCCCGTGAAGCCAGTGGCAGTCTTGCAAAAATTTGGGAACATAAGGGAAACCTCTAATAACAAAGGCCCATGTAGCAACTTCTTCATTGAACCCCCTACAAATTATTAGTGCAGGGGATGTGGTTCAGGAGGGGTGATAGTCTCTCCCTGAGCATGGGTATTCTCTCCCTGGGCTGAGGGGAAATGAAATGAAAAAGAATATCTCATCTGACAGTTGTTAATCACATTACTTAAGACACCAGTAGAAGGTGCGAGTGTGGTGGGGATGGGGGTCAAATCCTGTACAACAAAACAGAAGACAAGGGACCTGGTGGTTTTTGAGTACCTTGTCCATCCTGTTCTCTCACTGCTGCCTTTGTCTTTAGAGTCCCTTCTGGTTCCTGAAGTTTAACTAGTAGTTAAGCAATAGGAGCTGCAAAAGCAGTGTCAACCTAACCTGTGAATCGACTGTCTTTTGTTAGTTTTTCACAACTTTACCGCTATTTGAATGCACTCTGGGCACAAAGTAAAGTATTAGAATTCTGTCATGCAGGGAAAGGGGTAGTAGGCTGGGATGCTGAGAAACTCTTTCAAAATAGGGGGAGGTGAAGGGCTGTTTTCATCTACCCCAGTTATTCAAAATGATAGCTTTTTGGTGCTAGCCAAAAAAAAAAAAAAAGCCTGCAGATTTGTCTCCTGGATATTTCCCCCCATTCTCTGATCCTCTTTGGTATTAATTTGCAATGACACTCAATCAAATCTCCTGAAAATGAAATCAGAATTGTGCCCTTTTCCAAAGGTGACCTTATTAGGCTCATCTCTTTGTAAATGTTGAGTTTATTACAGTAACAATAAGACTAGATTCTTTAAATCAGAACATTGCAAATGAAGGAGACATGGTATAAGAGAAAATTCCAAGACCTCTCATAAGAGATGCAGCTTAAAAGCTAATTTCAGCCTTCTGCACAGCAGCAGCACTTTACCATATCATTCCCTCCAAACCTAGCTACAAGAATATTTATTCTTTATTTACTCTGAAATTTCAAAATAAGCTTTTGAACAAGCTGTGATTTTTTTATTTAGTTTCCTTACGCTCAGTGCACTGCACAGTCAGACTGTTTTCTTAATTGAGTATAAGTTTTTTGTTCCCCTATTGCGAAGCTTCAGATGAGTCGAGAATGTGTTACCCAACGCTTTAATGACTTGGACAAAAATTTGACTTAAAGCATCATTATTTGGGTCATTGTTTTACACAAAGATATCTTTGTTCTTTACTCTAATAAACAAATAATTTCCAGCAGCTCAGGATTCCTGGAAAAAAAATCCTCAAACAACCTACCACAAAAGGCAGCCCAGCAGGCTCAAGAACCCAACAAATATCTGAGTACAGCCCCATGTACATAAGCAACCCTACCATAATAAACCGGTGTGTGAAGCCCAGCATGCAGGAGCAGTCCTAGAATTAAACTGTTAAATAAAACCTGTAATTGGCCCTGTGATGGAAGTAATAGATTTCAGTAAGGAAAAGGCTTAGGAGTTTCCTTATTTAGTTTTACATTCAGAAATATTGACTATTGATGAACATAGCCATTTCCAGGACTTTCAACCCTCTGTTATTTTTCACCCCCATTTTTATTGATTCTGCAGCATCCAAGCCAGGTTGACACCTCTTTCTTTAGCACTCGTCTGTTCCTCTGCAGCCTGTCACAAGGCACCTATGTGACCTTGTGCCTAGAAAAGAGTGAAGAGCAGCTGCCAATCACCAGGGCAGCTCAGCTGCGGGTTGCTGGAGTAACCAGGTTGGTCAGGTGACCAGAAGGGGGCAGGGCCGGGCCCTTATAAACAGCCAGGGTGGAGCCTGGCTAGCAGTTCCTTTCGGACAGTCTGAGGGTAAGAGTTCTGTAGGAGGGCTAAGCTGAGCAGTGCAGCCGGAGCACGTAGAGGGCTGCATTATGGTGAAGGCAGAGAGAAGCCTGACCAGGAGGCTTTGGCCAGAGAGCCAGGAGGGCCTGGACTTTATGTGATGGCCGGTAGGCTTATGGTTTTGTTACGACCGGTAGGCTTATGGTTCTGTTGTGTATATCATCCGGAGGACCGGGTGAGGCTGTAGGGGTGTGAGGAGGCCTCACGGGAGCTCCCCAGTAGTCTGGGGGTTCCTGGGTGCCCTGTTTGGGCACCGAGCAGCGCCGGGAAGGCGCGGCGGCTTGGCAGCACTGGGGTGTGGTGAGTGGGGGAGAGACCCCAGCCCGTGAGGGCAGTACTTGGCCCAGTGAGGGCATAGGACCCTGAGAAGGGTCAGGGGCCAGGCACGGCTGCGTGCCATCTGAGCCCCGGCGCCGGCGAAAGCCTGAGACAGGGCTGGTGTGCAGGCGGAGAGAGCCACGGGCGCGAGTAGCGCGGGAGCGGGCTTGGAGAGAGCCACGGGCACGGGAAGCGCATGGCATAAGGACCCCGAGAAGGGTCAGGGGGCCAGGCACGGCTGTGCGCCACCTGAGTCCCGGGTGCGGTTTGGCACGGGACAGGCCCCAGCGAGGGCAAGAGCGCGAGAGGTGCAGACACAGGCCCCAGCGAGGGCAAGAGCGCGGGAAGCGCGTGGCATAGGCCCCAGGGGGGACCAGCCTGCAAGAGTGAAGCCCGGGAGGGCTAGTATTCTAAGATTGGAGACACAAGAATGTCCAGAATAACTGCGAGGCTTGGGGCGTGCTAAAGGGGAGGTAGGAGGCACGCATAGCCCATAAGGCTGGGGTGCACCAAGTCACCCTGAGATCATAGATCAAAGGCAGCCTCCCATATTAACTATAAAGATCAAAGACGTGGCGGGCGAGAATTAAGAGGGTGCTGGATCTCCTAATTGGCACGGCAGGGGAACCTAGCGGGATCACGGTCGCTCATAGGCCCCATGCCGTGACACAGCCCAGCTGCTAACCTTGCCTTGATGATCTCCTGCCTTGGTCACTGTGACCTTCTCCAAGATATCAGCTTATACATATAATCCCTTCAGCTAAAATTATCTATCCTTTCATCAAGTTACTGGTTACCCTTGCTGAGGATCTCTCCATTTATACCCGGAAAACACTCCTACCTGGGTCACAGTCAATGACTTTTATTGTTATATAGAAGCTAGGGCATGGTGGCACCCTATAAAGTAATTGGTTCAGAAAGCCATGATTTTTTTAGGCAACAACCTACTTTGTCACATTCTAACACTCATGGATTGTTGTTCATGAATACTCGTGTCTCTCTATATCAATTATTTCCATATGCTTAGTACCATGCCACCCTGTCCTCACCCTGCCTTACTTCAGACTAATATAGTTTACCACCCAATTCTTATAGAACAAAATCCCTTCATTAAGAACCCTGTAGATCTCTGAATATTCTAGACCATCTCTAGATACTACTAGCTTTACTGTTGGGCAGAAAGTAAAGGGAAGCTTATGGTCTGGAAGACTCTAAACATGATGAAAATGTTACTGGTCATTCAGAAATTATATTTCCATATGTTTGGGGAATGGAAAGTTTATCACACCAGTGTAATGCACTTTGCAAAAGCACCTGCTTGAACAGGTAAAATAAGTGGGAAACAAAGGGAAAAATGAGGTTTAGAAAATAATCAGACGTTCATTTGATGAAAAGACTGATAAAAATATATTTCTGAAGGGAAGACATTATGATATTATATTCTAATGCAGTATATTATTTGAATTACTGATAGACACCTAGTGGCTTTCAGTGGTAATTACAATTATCTTAGTAATAGTCAGAATATTTCTAAGAACACAAGGCCAGATCAGTAGCTGGTGTTTACCTGTGTAGTTTCACCAAGTAGCTGATTTAAAACATCTAAAAATCTGGCCTTAAGTGACTCAGCGACATATATATCTATATATGTCGCTGAGTCACTTAAGGCTGGATTCAATTTCTCTCTTGCATTCTATTTTTTCACCTTCATTAGTTACATGATGTCATCGGTCCTATAGTGTCTGCATTCCTTAAACAATCTTATACAAGGGCTTACTTGTAAAAAAAAAAAAAAAAAAAAAAAAAAAACCCCCCAAAAATTTCCCAAAAAAATCTTTTTGGCAAAGGGGGGTTTTCTAAAGGGGGGGTTTTTTTTAAAAAAAAAAAAAAAAAAAAAAAAAAAAACACCCCAAACATTTCCCAAAGTAATCTGTTTGGCAAGAGGGCGTCTGTCACAGAGGGTGCTGTATTTCAAGGCATCGGTCATTAACCATGCTTCCTGAAGGACTTCTCTTGCCTCTCTCCTGAACTTCCATCACTAGAGAAGATTTTTTTTAATGGTTGTTGAGAATTAATATAAAATACTTCATATTTCTATGAGCACTGTCTGAATGAGTGCACTGGTGTGCACACAAAGTACAGTGAGTAATAATTGCATGCAATGTGGCAATTGCATTTTATGCTATATTCTGCTTGTATCAGCTTTTTCATTACATTTGCAGGAAAAATTGTTTCCAAACCCCTAGGTCATGTGTAGGTTCTCCCTGCCCCACAATTGCATGCCCCATCCTGCTTGCACACCTGTCTCTAAAAATAGGACGTATAAAAGCAGGATGCAGCTAGTCAAAGGTAGCGAAATAAAAAAGGTGCTTGGATATTTTAATACCCCAGAGCTACCCTTGGCAGTTGAAATGACTACAATGAAATTTAAAGCACATCTGATTTACCTGTTGTTTGTGTGACTCAAATACCTATGTTTAATTTTGTCTATGGATTGGAAAAAGTTAATTTCAAGCCTTGTTTCTCTTGCTAGCAGCAACAACCTTTTAAACTGAGTATTACTGGTGAACCATATAGAGCTGGTTAAAAAAATGCTTTTCAGTTCCACCATGCAGTTGTTCGGACGACAATTATGGCAGCTGAAGTTTAATCATAGTGTTTGATAGCTCATTTTCTCAATGTCAACACAAGGCACTGTTAAAAAAAAATGAATTCTTTCATTTGATAAGCTGGCTCCAGAGCACTGGGCTCATTCAATAGGAAAACTCCTTCACCAGGCTGCAGCATGCATGTTTTTTTTCTTTTTTCTTTCTTTTTTTTTCCTGAAAGCCACCCAAGAAGAGATTAATCACGAGGGGAAAACTCAGCTTCACCCTCTAGCTGCAGGTCGCAATTTTTATTTGTATGGAATTGGCTTTTGGAAAGCTGAAGGCTGCCTGAGGGCAGGGACCTGATATAAGAAGAACCTGAGAATGAAGCAGCAGGGATTGATTAGCCTACTTCATATCCCACACTCCATAAGCACACTCCAACCGCAATCTAACACACCGCTGAGCTGAATAGACAAGAGAAATTGGATTCCTTCCTAATATTTAACCTTCAAGTCAGCTCTAACAGTTGTTGATATGTTGTTCTACCAGCAAGTAACAGTAGCTTTTTTATTCCAGCACCCTCACGCGCGCACAGACATATATACAATTTTATAAGTTATGTGCTATGTATTTACATATTTTCCATTTTCAGTCTGTTTCAGAGCATGGTTTACCTAATCCATTTCAGTAAAAGTTTCAGGGAAGAACAAACTGACCAAACAATTACACATAAAATTGTAGTGATGGAAGGGGGGAAAAAAAGAAATAAAAAGTAGAAAAAGCTCATTGTCTGTTTCATGCCTTTCAAGGTCTTTTTCACACAGTCATTTTTCTTTTACCTGTAATTTTCCCAGTTCATTAATTGTGGGAATTGTCTGGATTTTACCCAGTGATATGGATGCTGCTGATGGTTATGTGAGGGGTGGGGGGATTCTGCTGTCCTTTTTTGTGTGGAGAGATGGATATTTGGATTTTTTTTAAGTGATATATATGAGCTAGGTCAGCATCCAAGGCCTGACCCATCCAAAGATGACATTGCGGGGGGGACACCAAATGAAAATGAGTCTCCCAAGGGTGATGTGGGTGGCTAGGCTGCTGAGCTGGCTGGTTGCCTACAATCCCTGGCAGCTTGTCAGGCTTTTTGGCTCCCCATGCCGTTCAACTCTTTGAAATCCCTAGCAGGCTGAAAGACTACCTGCTCCCCAGGTTATACAGTTTCCTGGGATCGCTGTCGGGAGGGAGGCCTCAATATCTTAGTTACCTGGACACCTGGCTGGATCTCCTGCAGCTTGGTGTGATAGGCTCTAGGGCTTCCTGTCTCCCAGGGCTTTTTGAGTTTTCTGAGCTTCATGCGGGCCCTCCTGGTGGGCTGCTCAGTGGCCGAGGATTCTTGAGCTCCCTAAGCCACCGGTCTGCCTGCATGGCCAGTTCCTGAGGCTGCCATCCAGCTTCTGCCTGCCCCGTGCCCTGACAACAGGATTGTTGAAGAATCCCACTTCGGTTCTCCTGAAACAGAATTTTTCCAAATATTTCCGTCCGGGGGAAATTCGAATTTCTAACTAGGGAATAGAAAATATTATGGAAATTGGAATTTTCCCATAGGACAGAGATTCCTGTTCCCATATTGTTCAAAGCCTTGGCTCTTGCAAAGTACTTTTTGTGGTACTGGAATGCCATAAAGAGACAATTGAGGACCTCTTCTAGTGCACTTGGATTCATGAAGCCTTCTTGTATCTCCCAGCAGTCCAGCAGAGTCCTTTAGTCCTAAAAGTCCTTATGTGTTGATGCAGAAGCTTTCTCAGTACCATAAAATTCATCACAGAAGTCATCCCTGGCCTAGTAGCATGTGCTTCCTTAAAAAGCAGCTGTAACTAAGCAATATAGCAAACCCCATTGTGAAGTGCCAGGGAGCTACAATTCTCCCAGCAAGTTTTTTGGCTAAGAAAAGATAAAACTGATCTCATGACTTTCTAAATGAGCTGTATGTATTTCACCCAGTGCTAAGTGGGGAGTCTAGAGCCTGGCATGACTATTCCCCTTTTTAATTGTATTAGTATGAATAGTGAAAGCCTTATCATGAAATACCAGTACTTTGTTTACAGACTTTTTCAACAGCGAGGGGGAACTTTCCAGGTAAGAGAGTTTCTCATTGCAACCTCAGGGATAATGGTATAGCATGTTTACAAAAAGTGATGCTCCCCTGCTATAGAAGGCATAGAGTTATGTCTGTGATGGAGAATGCAGTGCTGTGCAGCGATACCCAAGGTAGCCTCGACCTAGCTCAATCAAACACCAGAAGCAGCCTAGTCTCAGCTCATATACTCTGCTTCTCAGCAAGGCAAAGTGGCCTAAATGGAACACCCTGCTAGTATGCACAGACTCCTTCAGTTAACAGAGTTAGCTAAGGCTTTTCTGTACAGTGTATAGCCACAAAACAAGACATATATGCATCTGTTGCCAACTTAGATGTGCTCCTGAAGATGATGGGGCTATAGGGTCTGCATCTTGATGCCGAAAATATTGGGGTTTGCATTGTGCTGACATCCTGTAGGAAAAAGTAGTCTTGGCAAAGCCTGTCTTTAGCCTCTCTGGCTACAAATGGGTTCTGGCAGTTGAGTATAGAAGCTTAAGTTATCTGTATTTTTACTGTCTGTGGGAAACTAACAGGTTTGGCTGGTTCCTCTTCGCTCCTTGCAGAAAGTAGTTCCAATAAATAAGTGGAATTCTTTATCCAAATAATTCTCTTTTTCTTCCTTTACTCGGCCTCTTTTCAAGGAGGTTAGCACAATGGAACCACAGTGAAACCTGCTTGTAGTTAGCAAGGTTATTGCAGAAACCTATGCTGGTCTGGAACTCCCACAAATCAGCAGACCCATATTTCCTCAACAGTCATAGGGTATAAAGCCTGGCCTTCTGCTTTCAGCCCATATCTGTCTACTGTACACAGCATAACTCACGTAGGTCTTTTAGTGTTGGGGATTATCATTCTGAAGTGTGTGATGGCTACTAATGCCACTATTACATACAATCTAATGAAGAATCTGCTGCCCAAATAACTACTGCTGCAAGCAAAGTGTAATTTGCCTGTAAACATCTTTAAGTAATTTTTATGATCCAGCAGGTTGAGTTTTGTAATTAAATAGCTAAGTGCAAATATTAGGTTTTATTCCTTGTTCACATCTCTGACCTGGATTCAGATTTAAAATGCCAGGAGTGCTCAGACAACATTCACCTCAACAGCTTTTGTGGCAAATGAAAGAAGTACCAGCTCGCCCGTAATTTTCCTGCCTGGCTGAGGTGTAGCAAGGTGGATGAAAAACAACTGGCAATAGCTAAACACAGGGAAGGTGGAAGTAGTACTTGTAGGAAGAAGGAAGCATTCTAAAGCACTTGTTTTCCCTGTCCTAACACGAAAAATGTTGAGGGTGTGTCATAGATTTCATAGACATTAGGGCTGGAAGGGACCTCGTGAGATCATTGGGTCTAGCCCCCTGCCCAAGGGGCAGGAAATGAGCTGGGGTCAGATCACCCCAGCAAGATAAGCATCCAAGCATTTCTTAAAGGTATCCAGAGTAGGTGCTTGCACCACTTCTGGGGGGAGTCTATTTCAGACTCTGGAGACTCAAGACGGTAAAGAAGTTTTTCCTTATGTCCAGTCTAAAACAGTCTTCCAGCAGTTTGTGACCATTAGACCTTGTCTTCCCTTGGGGTGCTCTGGTGAACAGATGTTCTCCCAGTTCCTGATGCACACCCTTTATATACTTGCATGTTCTTCCAGTTGTTCTCCCAGATGTTCTCCCAGTTCCTGATACACCCCCTTATATATTCTAATCACGCACGTGGCTCTCCTTTGGACTCTCTGTCCTCACATTGTTAACTGAGCATACAGCCTTGGGTTCCATTTGATCACTGACATTGACAGTGCATGCTTAAATGCGGTCTTGATGATCTGCTCAGGTCCCTTCCGACCCTACCAACTACGAAACTATGAAAAGCAACAAAAACCCCTACTCCAATTTGTGATTGGCCAAAAGAAAATGTTCTTCCTGATTGGACACAGATCTGGCCATGGTCATCCATGCCTTTGTGACTCTCCAGACCCAAAGATTAACTCAGTAGTTACCAGAGAATGAAGCAACATTCTTAAAAATCTTCCAACTGGTACAACATGGAGCAGCATGGTATGCTAAGCAATATGGGTTGCTATGATCCTATCTTTAATGTTCTGTTCTCTGCCCTGGCTTCCCACAGTGTATACACATGTCTAAGTTAACTTAAAATAAGACAACTTAAGTTGGCTTAAACCACGTTGGAGTGTAGACATGTACAGCTCTTTGACATGGTGGCACCTATCTTGGTTTCAAGGTGTTGAGGTGCAATATATCTCAGAGTTATATTATCTTGCGCCGCATTTAAGTTGACTCTGCTCCACATAATGTGTGTACCCTCTGACAGTTAGGTTGACTTAAAAAAGTTACTTTGATTTAACTGTCAGAAAGCTGGTATGAGTGTATGTACCCCCAGTGACTATAATGCAGAGTCTCTGTCCTGGTAGTCAAAGTCCTCCATGAACTGAAGGATCTTTCTGTTCTCCTATATCTCCTACTTCCTTTGGCAGCTGTGTTCTACCAAAAGAGTAAAACTGTTAGCCAGTGGAGGGAGGTTTGTAGTTATAGAAGATGGAATGTATACAGGAGCCAGACTTCTATTAAGTGATTCCTATAAATAAGCAATAGCTATGGATCCTACTTCATCTCAATACATTCTATACACATGTAACCATCTTGGCATTGTGCGGCCTATCCATGTCAGTACCTGGTCCACAGGGTTCTTGTTTTGGTTTGGGTTTTTTTTTGTTTGTTTGTTTTGTTTTCCAGCTCTTGGTTTTAGAGCCTGTTCTTTTGAATCCTCTACAGCTTGAATGGGTGATTTTTAGCTCAAAAGATCCCTGATTTAATCCCTGGTGTAGGCCATGATGGAACTATCACACATACACAAGCCCTATTAACTAATAGGCTTATTTTTCCAACAAGCTAGGAAGGAATAAAAAGTGTGTGAGAGAGAATTCTATTTCTAATTTTATATATTGGGAGGTGCATCCTATGATGATAGGAGGAGATAGTAGAAAAAAGTCATAAAAATGTGGATTCCTACAATCCAAATGTATTGTAGAGACATAGGCAGACAAGGTTCTTTGGGTGAATCTGGTATCTTTTATTAGACCAACTTAAATAGTTGGGGGAAAAAATTTAAGCAAGGCTTCGGGTTTAAAAACCCTTCATCAGGCAAAGGAAGTTTCAGCAGTTGGTGTATGCTCTTCCTGGATGGAATGAAAAGTAAAGAAGCCAGAGGCTGGGCTGGTGTGCATGCAAGACAGGCAATCAGTGAAGATGTCAAATGAGGAGTCAGTGGGTGACAGACAGGCTGGGTGGGTGGGAGAGAAGGGGGGTGAATAGTGGAGAGGCACCTGGGGAGTCAGATGTCAGGCAGGTTATAATGTCATAAATCCAATGTCTATATTTAGTCCACGATTTTTAGTATCTAGGAGGTTGATGAAGTGAAGTTCATAGGCTTGTCTCTGAGAAGTGTTTTGTAAGTTCCCTTTGAGGATTAGAACTGAGAGATTGTAGGGACATTAGAATTTATGTCAAAATACCAAGAAAAAGTTATTAAAATGTTCTCACTTTAAGAGGGTTTAAAAGTTTTAGTGTAATATAAAAATCAAAAGAGTAAAGTTGAAATGAAGCACTTTGACCTTGTCAGTACAGAGGACTATGATAAGCCACTTGTATATTTCTGGGGGAAAAAAGGAATGTTTTTGCTTTGCAGGAAATTTTGACTTTTTGATCTGATTTGGGGTGAAAGGAAATGTCAAAAGTTAGAAGTCCCACAGAATGAAGATTTCAATCAGCTATAATGATGAATAGACAGACTTCACAGTAAGTAGAACAATTCCTTTCTTCCTCCACCAGGGAAAACATTGATGCCCCCTTTTTTTTTTTTAAATACACTTGGTTGCATTTTTTATACTTTATATGTTACTGTGGCTCACTTGATTCTACACATTCACAACAACCTGCTGGTACTAATGACTCCCTGTGCTGTGTTAGTGATATCTGCCAGCCAATTTAGGATCCTTCCCCTGTGAGCACGCATATACTGTAGCAAGTGCATAAGACTACAGGTTCCTGAAAGCTGTTTTATTAACTTGAAATATAAAAAACATGTTTGTGTGATGATCCCAGCATATTCCAGTAAACTTGCCCTCAGTGACAGCTGGAGAGCTATACCAGAGCACCAGGAAGTTGAATTCCTTTTGAAGGATGTAGGAGTCTCCGTGACGAGATGTATATTACTATAAAGGTGTAACTTGCAAAATTAACAACTGGCATTCTCGTCATGGGATGACTCAAGTGGAATTCTAGCACCTACGTTTCTATTTCACTGGTACCTAGAGGTGTAGGCAGTGTAAAAACACAAAGCTAGAGGTTTTTTAGGCACAAACGCCTTGCCCTAGGGCAGAATTCTGATTGGCCCTTTGCACAACTTCACTTAAGTCCTGCAGTGTCATTAGGGGCCTGGCCTCAGGAGCATGATCCAAAGAAGCTGTAAGGGAAGAGGGGCAGAGGACAGCTCAGCTTGGATAGATCCCACATAAATACTCTTCCCCTTAGCATCTACTTTGTGCCACTGTGAAACACAGGGTACTGGATTGGATGGACCTTTAGGCTTGTCAGAGCAGCAGGCTAGCCGAATAGCCATCAGCTGGCCCATGGGCAGATCCGAGATATTGTAAAGAAGGATGTGGCACCAGAGACTGGTGCTGCAGGGGTGGCTGCACCCTTGCTCCTAGATTCCCTCCTCCCCTCCCCCACTAGGACAGCCAGACCCCAACCTGGGAGCAGTAAATGGGGACTTGCTTTAAATCCCCAAATCAGGTAAGAGTATTCCCCATGACTCTCAGCACCCCCTCCACAGCAGACCCAGAAGTGGGCTGGAAATACTTATGGTCCATTTCCAGGTTTGCTGCTGAGCACATGGGGGCGCCCCCTCCGCACTCCTGTGGGACACTCCATGCGCCCCAGCATCGCACTGTTCATGAACCACGCTGCTAGCTCAAGCTATGTAGAAAAAACATTTAAAGCTGTTTTTATGTCCGAATCACTGATTCTCCAAATCAGCATCAAATCTTCAGATTCAGATTTGGCCAAATTGAATCGGGGACAGTGATCCAAATTAACGAATCAAACTACTGTCCCTGATTTAGGCTGAATCCAAATCCAAACTGAATAGGGCCCACTTTGCACACCCCTACTATCTTCCCTACGTTTACTATCTGGTAGTCACCTGCATGGAATCCTGTGTTACTTTTATTCCAATATCAGTGTACAAAATGAATTGTATTGTATATTGTACCTGGAGATGTACTTGGAGAGTGCTTAAGGGGTTTTTATGTACTCTATGAAATAACCATCACATTGCATTTACATCAACAATTACACATGACGCTTAAGGAAAGTGTACTTTCCCTTGTGACAGTTCTCCCCTTGTGTAATGACTGACCTTTTCCTCAGCTAAGTGAAAGATCTGAATGTCCCCATTTATTCATCTCATCCAAATGTTTGAGTGCTTAAATTTAAAATGGATGTATCGACTCACAAGGCAACAAGTCAATACCTTGGTTGAGGAATAGCCAGTTGGTAAGATTTTGTCCATTTCCATGCAGGGCCTGCAGCAGCATATTTCTGTTGGAGTCAGGTTAGGGATGCAATAATTACATCTGCATCTTGATTTATTCCCTGCTACTTGGAGATAAGCAGCATCAAAAATTCAGTGCGTTTACTGTGACCTAATGAGGATTCAGTACAACATGATGATCTCTGGCTTAAGTTTTGGACAACATTTTTTCTGAATCTGTTTCTTTTCATATCAAGAAAACAGAGTATATAGTGTATCTTGTACCTAGAATGAAAGAAACATCAGAGTTTGAATGGACATTAGGGGTGATTTCCCCAGCTAGATGCAGTATTTGCAGTTCCCAGGCTATCCCAGAGTGATGCCTACCCAGCTTCTTGAAAACTTCCAGGGAATGAGATTCCACATTTGCCCCAGGCAGCTTGTTCCTTAGCTCTGTTGCTGTTTTGCTACTTCTTTATGGCACTCTTTCAAATATTTGAAAACTCCTATCATGTCCTGCTCTCCTCTGCCTTTCTCCAGACTAAACATACCTAGTTCTCCCAGCCATTCCTTGTACAGCCTGCATTCCAGCCTCATTATTATTGTTGTCACTCATGTTTGGATCCGCTTCAATTTTCTACATCTTTCTTAAACTGCCATGCCCAGAACTGGACACAGCTGAGGCCTAACCAGTGCAGTGTAGTGGTAATATTGCTTGCCATATCTTGCCCAGAGTTAATGCAGCCCAAAATCACATTTAGTCTTTTGCAAGAGCTTTTCTTTGGGACACTTCAGATTAACTTTATAGTCTAAGTTAAAGAACTTCAGCTTATCCCTTCTCCTGTCAGTCCAGTCACTAATATCTATACTTTTGGGGGCTATAGATAAGAAATAAAAAGGATGTTTGGGCAACTGATTTCTGCTCTGGGCAAGCTGTTCTCAATCAGGACCTGTGGAAAGATGGTTCTAAGGCACTCTATGATTCTGGCAATGTCTGGAAATTAAGGTCTCTAGCAGACCTTAGGAGAGCCTAAGGGTTGTTCTGAATTATGCTGAAAATAGTAATCCTTTATGTTAAGGGTGCCCAACCTCTGTCCCATGAGCCAAATATGGCCTATGGAGCCACTGCATCTGGCCCTCAGGGCGCCCCACAGGTTGGATTATTCGGCAGCAAGGAAGCAGTGGCCATTAATGTAGCCACACTCCCTCGCCAACAAATTCCCAAACCCCAAGCCCCGCACTGCAGGTCCAATCAGGCTGCAATCCCTTTCCCAACAGGTTGGAGTCACACACCTCCACTTCTGGATCAGGGCCAGGCCATGCTGCCTTCCCTCCCATTGTGGTGGGCCATGCCCCCTTTCCCCCCCTTTCCCCCCATAAGGCTTGACCATGCCCCCTTCTTTCTCCCTTGGGTCAGGTCAAGCTCCTTTCCATTTCAGGGATGCATTGAGGCTGGCCTGCTCCACATAGCCACATGGTGCCTACTGTGCCCACCTGGGCGCCAAATGGGAAATACGGGCTGAATCTGACCTACAGATCGAATGGGCGCTGCCAATCCAGCTCGCCAGGCAAAGAGGTTGAGTACCACCGCTTTATGTGTTTGAGAAGTACCAGAACATGTCATGTTCTAACCTCCCTGTCTCTTATGCCTAAGACGATAGCAAATTACAGTTGCTTATGCCACCCTAGGATTTTCTGTACAACAAGGGCAACCTGAGTTGCCCTCCTGCAACAACATTTTTCCATTTGCCTCACTTCATGGGAGCAAGGGTATTTTTCCTGCCCCTGCAGAAAATCATGGCATAAGTCATGGCACACAAGTACAAATGTATTTGCAGTAGTTTAAGAGCCAGATTAGAAAAGTTGGTGGTGGGTTTTGGGGAAGGTGCCTGCTCAATCACTGATTTAACATTAGATCAGAATTTTAAATCAGTAATGATATCTCTGTCCATCACACTAAAACATGATGATAATTCCTGTAAAGTTAGTAATCCTAGTACTTCTGTAGTGTTATGTAGTAATACTTCTGACCAGTGTAAGCAAAGAGATTTGGTTATTATGTAGAAGAGTTATAATAAGAAATATGACTGCAAAAGCAAAGCAGTCAGTTGAAATTGGTCTATAATTAAATGCTTAGAAAATTCTGTGCTTAGCTCATTTTAAAATCAAGTGCTTCTTTGTAGCAATTTCCTTTCTTTAATTACAATTTCCTGTCTAGTTTGACATTTACAATGCAATCTTGGGGGACATGTTTGTGATTTATTATTCTTGCTCCTATCAGGATATCACTCTGCAGAAATGAGTTTATAAAATAAGAGCTCAAATTATTATGGCCTTTGACCAATAAAGCTGGCTCATAATTTCAGGCCTGAGAAAAGATTAACATTTTTGACAATCAAATGCAGAATTACCAGTGGGGGACAATTTTGAAAACTATTTCAATTTTCTGAAACATTGTACATTTTTAATAAGAAATATATAACTAGCTATATATTGGGACCAGACTTAGAGTAGAAAGATCCACAGTGAATTGCAAGGCAAACCTGAAAGGAAGACTTTAACATCGAACATTGTTTAGCCTCCTTTGAACTGAATTGAAAATGCTAAATCAACATTAGTAGAAAATTGCCTAATGGAAAAGATGTAAAAGCCCAGATTGCTTTCTCCTTTCTTTAGCATTTCTGACTATACGGCCTAATTCATACGAAGGAGGCAGGGAAAATATTTTTTGTAATTTTCCCCCAAAATTTTAGATAACTAATTATATTCTTAATTGCCTACTAGGGCTCTTATTTGGAGAAACAGATGTCCACTGCTTAAATGCGTATTACCCAACCTATTTTGCTGTCACTGTTTCTTCAGTAGCTTCTAACATGGCTAACTCTACCTCTTTCTTCCAATACAATGTACCTTTAGTTCTATTACAGGTAAGCATCCCCAATCAGGACAATACATAAGCACATCTTTAAATCCAGTTGAATTTGATGGGACTTAAGCATATGTTCAATTTAATGCATATGCAGTATGGAACAGAGTCAGAGAAAGGAGTGAAATTGAGTCCACATCTACTCACCTCCCTGAATTATGACCTTATTAAAAAGTGAATTTCATAAAACCTGTATTCTCAAATGTTTACTAAGATAAATGTGGTTGCAAAGTGTTAATGTCCTTTAAAAGTAAAAAAATAAGTATTAAAGAAATTCTGCAGAAGGAGCAAGGAGGGGTAGAAGCCTGCCCAGGCCTACTGACCTGCACAGTGAAAACACAGTTTGTACAGATAGTGACACACAAGGGAGCAACTGGACTAGCATTCATGTCTGTTTACCTTTGACTCCTCAGTTTGAAAGGCCATGTACCCATTCACAGCTGGATCAATCTGCTGAAAAAGTCCAGAACAAGGCCTGAACTCACCCCAAGGCAGCTACAGGGAAACACCTTAACCTTGTCACCACTATTTTACACAAAAGATGTATGGAGAGGGCAGAAAATATAAATTTTCAAAGGTCTCAAAAACATTAAGGGTAACTCCCATTTATCTTAAAGAGAACTGCTAGTGCTCATCACTTCTGAAAGCCAACTTGCTATTATTCAGATGCCTAAATATAAAGTGAAGTACTTAGCTTTAGGCCCAGGTTTGGAAATGATTTCCCTCAAGTATCACATTAATAACCTTATTTTACAAATGGGAAGTGAGAAGCAGCAGCCTGCCTATGGCCACCTCAGTATCAGGTTAGTGGTAGACCTGGGATCATGATACAGGAATTTTTGAGCTCTCAGCCGCAGCTCAGTTCACTAGCTCACACTGCCTATCTATAATGAACCTGAGGTTTGTGTCCTTCATGGGTGATGCTTTCCATGTCTGTAATATTTAGTAGGATAAGTTACGTATGTGCTGTGGCTTAAAATAAGTGCTTTTCCCTTCAGGTCTCCTGTTTTCGATTTAGAGGAGCTAAAGGAGAGCTGAGAGAGGGAGGTTAGAAGAAAAACAGAATTATGTTGGTGTCATGGATAATCTAGACCAACTTTTCTCCAACTGATACCATGGCTGAATTGTTTTAATTGTTACTGACTAGGTATGAATAAGGCTAGCAATGGTGACTCCCCACCTTTTTTCCACAGCTTGCTTCATTACAGGGAAGGGAATTGGGAAACTTTCACTAGCAGCAACGCAATGTAACACAGTTCAGGTTAGAGGTGGCAATGGTGAGATAGTCTGTCCTAGGAGTATTCTAATAGTATGTTCTAACAGTGGACTGGATAAACTTACCAATGATAGGCCATTCTTTGTGAACTGGATAAAATCTCTTTGAGCACTGATTAAGGCCCACCTACCATAGATTGCTGACCTGTGGTCTAACTGGTTGTAACAGGGACCCTAGCCCTGTTAGTAAGAGACAGGGTGGTCCTTTTAAATCCAGAACCTTCCAGTCACAGCCGGCTGGTCAAGTAGGGGTTAAGGCTCAATCCCTGCCAGCCAATCAGGTGACAGGGAGAAGAAGGCCAGGATCCTACAAATGGCAAGTGGAAAAGGCCAAAGGGGCAGCAAAGAGGGGGACTCTCAATGACCACAGTGTCACAGCCACAGTCTCTTTCAGAAGAATGTACCACTCTGTGAGCCAGAAGCATGATCATCTAAAGTAAGCAGGCACATTGCCTCTCTTATTTCTTTATTATCAGTTTTTCCATTATATGGCCATAGAAGCCTATGTTTTGTGTTGGATGTTAATACCCAGGGGATTGGGCTGAGGCTATCTGGGGAAGGAGGAGGCCTCATTGGGGGCCCACTGTAGTGTGGGGAGGATGCAGTATTCAGGGGTGAGCAGACCCCAGTGCCAGAGAGGGCACAATATTTGGGGGTGAGCAGACCTCAGTGCCAGAGAGGGTACAGGAGCCCAAGTGAGTTTTTCAAAGCGAAAGCCTTGGAGTCAAGCCCTGATTAGTGGATTTTTGAATAACAGGCCTAGCTAGAGAGAGAAAAGGTAAGCCCACAGTGGCTGAGACCCCAATATAAAGAGGAATTTATAAATACCATCTGCGAGGCTTGGGCTGCGGTGTAGGGGAGGAACAGAGCCACAGATAGCACCCCCTGGCATTGGGGCAAGAAAATGGGCAGCATCCCACCTAATTAAGATAATTAATTAACAACAAGGCATGGCAGGCGAGAAAGTGGGTGGTTGGCCCAGAACAGGTGGGTGGGGCCATCGGTAGACAGACCCCAAGCAGGCCCCCTGCTACACTGGTCTAATGCCAATGTTACCTTGTTCCAAAGACAGGGTTTATTAATGTGTGGCTTCCACAATTTAATCCCCATTACTAAAAAAAAATAAGAAGTGCCATACTGGTTTAGACCAGTGGTCCTTCTAGCCCATTACTATCTTTCTGACAGTGGCAGGAAGGGGTGCTATAGAGGGCGAGCATTGAACTGGATATCTCTATGATCTACCCTTGCTGACATCCACAATCCACCAGGCAAAATTTCAAGAAAACCAAGCAGCTCACAGCTCTCATAGGTTTAATGAGGAGCATCAGGACTAAGCCCCCACTGTGCAAGATGTCATAGACCCATATTGTACAACCATAGAATCCATGATGTGGAAAACTTTTTTTTTTTAACAGTCAGACTAATCTTGTTGTCCAATATGGGCAAAATGCCTATTGATTTGAAAGGGAGCATTACCTATAATAAATCATTAGTCAGAGGGGTCGACGTCAAATACAGAAATGGTCATTATTTTTTCCTGGAACTCACACGATGTCTGAATCCTTCTCTCATTGAAATCAATGGGAGTTCTGTCACTAAGTTCAACAGTGGGCCCAAGGTTTATTATTTTATAATGTATTTATTATTTGTGTAGCACCAGCACTGTACTTAGTGTTTTATAGGCACGCAAGAAATCCAGGAACCTGGTTCCAATTTCCAACATATTTTACATGAGTGTCACTCCACTGGCTTCTGATTTACACCAGTGAGAGGTCAGAATTAGGTCCCTGCTCTGAACATTTTACAATCTATGTGAAGAATGTACCAGAGCAGGAAAGGAGGATGGTATGCAGCAAACAGCAGTGCAATTGGCCTGAAAAGTTTAGCACATGTTTTGCTAGTTCCCGAATATTTGTTTGGGTTTCACATACTGCCCAGGCAAAATTAATTGTCTGCACATTTTTCAAAATTTAGCCCAATGATCCTTTTTTTTCCTGGCCTGGGCATGCTTGGGACTGCCAAAAATAACGCCGAAAGACATGGTGCATGGAAATTGGGATTATCCCTGTAAAGTAATAGTGGTATTCTCATGCACAAAGAATGAGCAGGCTGCCGATTGTAATATGTTTAGAGGGTCAAGAGAAATCTATAAGTGGTCAACAAACAAGACAAACATTGGCCACCAGACAGATGGGAAAAGCAACATCCATTAAGTCCATTAAATTTAACATTGAAATCAATGTTTAAACCACAAGAAGTAATTAGTGTAATTCATATTACAGACCTTTGGATTTTTGAAACCAAGTTTAATTATATTGAAAAATGACGGCTTCATTTTCCCTCTACAGTTAGGTTGCTACAGTGTTTCTGATTCTTTTATTAAGGCCGGGTGCCGATCTCAGGTTTTTAATGACATTAAGCAAAGTAGTGTTTCAGCCATTTAGGGAACAATAAATCAGTTTAGATTCTTTTTGAATGGAGACAACACAGATCAAGTGGCTTTTAAATCATTTTCCTTTATCGTTTCACGTTGTTAAGTAGAGCTGTTCACTTGAAACAACCACCCACAAAAGAAGGAAAAAAGAAAGAAAAAGTTGTACAGTGGTATGTGGATTCTCTGGCTCTCTTTCCTTGCATCAGTGGACAATTCATGAGCTACTGCTAAGCTTTGGAAAGGTATCCCTATAATCCTTTGCCAATACAAACTCCACACAACTTTTACAAGGTCTTTCATTAGCAGGCTCAGGTTTGAAAGAAGATCAAGTGATACTGTATCCCATGAACTCAAAACCTTTTGTGTTATGGAAGGCACTGACAAGGATAGTGTGGGGCTATGAAGACACAATCATGAAATGCTAATTTTCACAGTATTTTCATTGCTAGCATCAAAGAAAAGCAGAATGCTGGTCTTCTTAATTTCAAGCCTCCTCTATGTTTCTCTTTTCTTTTACCCTCTTCTATTTCTTCCCTCTATAGGAGGATTTTTATGGGCAGCATTTATTAAAGGCATTAGTACCAAAACGTGCTATAGGGAGAAACTGCAATGGTTTCCCTTTTCTACTTCTGTTAGCGCAGCACTGTCTGTGCTCTTGAATAATCAATGTAGAAATCAGTACCTGTAGCTCTAATACTGTTCCTGGTTCCACTTTGTATTTCCCAGGAGGGCAACCTTGCTTAGCACCTCCTTTCCTATTACACATAAGCCAAATAATAGGAATGTGAATAGTCAACTTCAGTCTGAATTCATGACACCGTACAGTGGGTATATGCTGAAACTGTGAACTCTACCTTACTGTGCTTTTTTTTTCTTTGTGTGTTTATCAGTGGAGTAGCTCTAAGGACTTCATTGTATTAAAATACAGGTTAGTTTGTGACATAACTCAACAAAAGCACACTGCATAAATAAAATATAGTAACATACTAGCAAAAAAGAATGAAAAAGGACCGTAAGCACAAAAAATCAAAATTTCCTGGTTTGTATGTGGCCCTATGAGGCTGATGAACTCTGCTTATTACCAGGTATGACTGCTTTACTCTGGAACAGGAGACGAGAAGGGACCAGGCAGATACAGGGTTAGGGGATCATAACTGGAATGATATAATAATTGGGTGAGTAGAGGAAAGTGGAGGGGTTTTGGTTATGGTGATCAGGACTATTTTGGTTGAAAGTGGTTGTGCATAGCTATTTACTTAGATACATAAAAATGAGAAAACACAAGCTCTGGGGTCTAGGCAGCTTACATGTTTAAAATAGAAGGAGCAGAGAGAGGTAAATAGCTGTATTAGTCTGATGTCAGGCAGAAAGCAGGATAGATTTGCACCTTATAGATTAGCTAAATCAGAGATATAAAGGATAAACTTTCATGAGCCCAAAATCACATCATTTGACTGATGAAGCTTGGGCACATGAAAGCTTATCTATATGTGTCTGACATACATCTTGTCATTTTGTGATTAAAATATAATTGCATAAAAACTCCAACACTTCCCCCCAAAAATAAAATAGCCACTCAGACTGCTAAATACTGCATCACTGCTGCAAATGCCATCCAACCCTCCATAAGGCCCTAAAGATCAACTCATTTGTAACATTTCAAATTAAGAAGCGAATTCCACAGATGAGTGTCCAGGATGGAGAATGCCATGCCAGTAACACTTTCCTTTTTCTACAAAGAGGAGCCAGCTTGAAGTCACTTCTGCTGACTACAGATGTGATATGGTATGGAGAAAGAGACCATCTCTCAAATGCATTACAAACCACACAGCACTTAATAGGTCAAAACCAAGCCCTTGAATTTCACATGGCCACCAGATAGCTGATCAATGCATACATCAGAGCAATAGTGTTCCACTTTTTGGCTCCATAGGCTTGTTGAGAGATGCAGGGCTAGTTCATGGACCAGATCTGGCACATGGAGACAAGTCTACGGGTGTGATCCAGCATACTGCTCTGGCTGCACATGCTAGCCCTAAGCCACATGAAGCCTGATCTCATGTGCTGAATTGGCCACTCGTCACCACAACCCCACAAGCTGAATCTGCCTCACACTAACCCTGCTCCACGTGCCAGATCCAGCCATGTGCCAACCCACCAAGAACAGCCACTATCTAGTACACAGAATCACATCATCTGGTCCACAAGGTTCCCCAGAGGTGTATACATTTTGGCAGCAAGGGGAGCTGCTTTTACCACTGGCATTGCTCAGCCACTGCCATATTTTCAGATCTGTGGGGAGACCCCTGGGCCAGAAGACCTGGCCTTATGGACCAGAGGTTGAGCACCCCTGTCTCAGGGTATTTATGTCATATTTTTCTGGCAAGTTGCAACCATATATTAGTGAACCTCCAAAATCTTCCCCTTCTCTATCTTTTAAAATAACTTGTAGTGTAAATTTATTTTAGTAGCCTGTGGCAGCAAAATATGCATGCAAAAAAAAGTCAACATTTCTGGACAAAGATGCAAATACCCTCATCCCCACTGTCATTAAAGCATAAACTCTTAATGACCCTACTGGGTTCACATCCTTAATTAATGTGGCAAATATCATCCTCCCTTTGTCTTTATATGCTTCCCCACAACCATTTAATACTTCAGTCTTTTGCCAACAAATCCATGGCTAGCTAGCCCATATGCATGCCCCAATTTGTGCCAACCACTGAGCAAGGTATGCAGCTGCCCTTCCTGAATAAAATGAGATTAAAAATAGGACATCTGGCTGTCACTGTCATCCTGAAGACACTGTGGCCCTTGAGCTTCCAAATGGCCCCATATACAACATCAAGGGGGACAGGATGGAGCCCTTCCCCTGACCCCTCCTGCTTCTCCCCACCCCCCACAGGACAGAGGCTACAAATCCAATATCTGCCTGGACAGCTGGCTTTCTTCTATTGCCAAGATCAGATGATTATGAATGCAGTCCTGGTGACAGAACCAGGTTTGTCCCCAAAGTGATCACTGATAACAGTCAAGGATCTCCAAGGCAGTCAGATTCTCTGGAAATAGTGTAGCCACTGCTTTGAAGATACAATGTTCAGACTCATTGCAAGTTGCCAAGGAAAAATCTGGGAAAGACTATAGCACGCAATTCATGGAATAAGCAGGGAGGACTATTGTGATGTATTTAATTAAGACAGTCTACAGAACCTTAAATGGAGAGTAGTGAGTACGGTACAGAAGATGATGAGTTAGGACAGTGTTTTTCAACATTTTTTGATTTGTGGACCCCTACAAAAATTTGAATGGAGGTGCAGACCCCTTTGGAAATTTTGAATGGAGTGCACCCCATTAACTTGTAAGTGTGGGTATTCACATACTTTTGATTGATCATAGTCATCTTTTGCAGACCCCTTAGACATAATCTGTGGATCCCCAGGGGTCCACAGACCACAGGTTGTAAACCACTGTGTTAGGAACAGGATTTTTTTGTAAAGTCAGCTCTTTGGATGAAATAAATTGAATAAAATGGGAGAGGAGGACCCCAGAAGGTAAAAGGTAAGACTTAGAACAAAAGATGTTATGCTTAACTTGGGAGACAGTGAACTAAATACCTCCTTCCTGCCTTCAGTTCATAGCTTGCAGAAGTCAATGAAATAAGCTTTGATAAAATAAATCCAAGGGGCAAAACCATGCAGGTTTTGCCTAGTAGCCCCTTTTACCTGAATGGCTGTGTAGCGTGGCAATACTTCCCTGCTGAATTTCCAGGAGGCCTCCAGAAGTAAAGTGCACAACTGCATACAGAACCCCAGAATGAAGTTGTTTCAGTCTGAAAACCTTGGCAGAGGGTTTTCTTTTTTCCTGAATATTTGCCCAAATGGTAACACTGTAACAGAATCTTTGGCCATACTTTCAGTGCTAGAAATGGGATTAATTTCTCTATGTTCAGATAGTACAAATAACCGCACACGAACAGTTTATGTAATAGCAGGGGGTTTGTTTTGCCTTGGCAACACATTTTGTCTGAAGCGATGGAAGAAGCTGAAGTAACATGAATATTGTATTTAGCTTTCTTCTTCCACAGAAGAAAAGCCAGTGTTTCATTTGGCATCCTCCTTATATTAATGTGTTCTTTTGCATTGCCTCCCAGCTTCAGCCCTGGAGCTCCTAGGTGAGAAGGCCAAAAAGAAACAGAAATACAAACCCAATTTCCCCAGGAATGGAGCACATTATTCTCTCTTTTTCTTTTCCATTATTCAGCAAATACACTTGGAAGGTATATTGTCTGAACCAGATTCTTAGCTGGTGTAAATTGACAGAGCTCCACTGAAGTCCATGAAGCTGTGCCACTTCAAAATAGCTGAGGATCTGGCCCTTGGTATTAAAGGGCTTAAATAATATAAGATCAGCAAGCCTGAGGGAGGGTGTTCCAGCTCAGCAACTAAGATTAGTGGGGTTGGAAAGCTGGAGTTGCTGACCATCACAAGGGATAAATTGCAAAGAATAGGCATTGGGGACATCTCTGCTAAGAGGCTGAAGCTCTTCCCCTGGAGATACTTTGGAGCACATCTTTGGCATCTTTCTGTGTGAGGCTTAAGATGATTTTCTCTTTCTTTTCTCTTTTTTTCAAGTGCTGGTTTGTTTGTATGTTCTCTACTAGGGGAAGGGGTGTTGCAAGTACTGGTCTTGCTCTGTTTGAAAATTTCTTTGGGCCATGTTATCCCTAGGGCTTCATCTTTTTGATACCCTGTGCATGCTCTGCAAAATGTAGCCCAACATGAAGGGCAGGATTCTGTATAGAAGGCTGGAGACATGCTCTGGAGAGCAGGCCAATGGTTCTCTGTGCAGTCATAAGATAGATCCCCGGCTAATGCTTGCAGCTGACTGCAGTGCATATGCAAACCATGTGGAGAGGGAGCTTCATAAGACCGACATATTATGGCCCAGGCTACCTGAGTCTGTATTATGCTTTCTGACATTTTCACCTGCTCTTTCTCCAAAGGCGACTACCAAGGTGCAGTTTATGCCCTGCCGCTGATGGTGGGTGGAGGGAAGAAAGAGGCTCTCTACAGTTTCTCTTCTCAGTAGCACAAGCACATAGGGCAGAGCTTAGCTTTATTAGATATTTATATTGTTGAGGACACAGAAGGCCTACAGACAGTGGTTCATTTTTTATTTTGGTTTCTTATTTCACTAGTTTTATCCTTTTGCTTACTAGGCAGGCAGGCTGTGGGGCTTTAAAAAGGCTCTGGGGTACAACTGAACAAATAAGAACTAATATATCACAAGAACCAATATATCAAACAAAAGCATTCACTGTTTCTGCTTTTGGAGTTTGCCTGAGTGGATCTCAATCTCCACCCACTTATTAGCTGTTTGAATGCATTCAACCAAACTTCTGCATGGTGCAGCTTGTTATAAAACTTTCATGAACAGGCAATTCTCTGCAACCATCCCATGCTCAGTATTCCAAATCTGAGTTGCGTTGTCTACTAGCAGTTGGTCAGGCCAATTTCAGATGAGCAGACCAATGAGCACATCTGGCTCAAATAATCCCACGAAACTTTAAAATGCTCTTTCCACTGGTTCCCATCACATATGACATCTAAAGTACACTCTGCACTATTTATTATCATTGTCATTTGCATTACTGTTATGCCAAGTGATCCCAGCCAATGAGGCCCCAATATACTTAATTAATGTACACACTCATAATGAGATGCAGTCCCTTCCGCACACCAGGTTTACAGTCTAAATAGGTAAGACAGACACAGAGGAAATAGAGGCAGAGAGAGGTGGAATTGGTCACATCTGTGTTAGTAAAACTCGATCACTTGAGTGTTCTGGAAAGTAAATAAAAAAGGAGCGTGAGTTGGGCCAAAGCAAATTCATTTTACAAACTGAGCAAACATGTGCAAGACATTCCCCGGTGTCCGCTGAGGTCTCACAGATGCCTGCATCACTTCGATAATGAACTTGTTCACTAGTTTACTTGGTTATTTGTAAACTAGTGACCTGATTCTCTGGTATGTTTAACTCCCAGTTCACACCAGTGCAATCCCATCGACAATAGAGCTGAACCAGGGCAAAACTAGAGACATGCAGCATGCAGTAGAGAACAGGTGCAAAGGGTCCTTGCTGCTATGCTTTTCCCTGGAGGTCCTTGTTTGATTAGCAAATGAATGTTGCTTCTTGACCCAACTTTGTTCTCCATGTAAATGTGCAGTAGCCTAACCGTAGCCTTTTCTGGGCCACAGATACACATTGTGAATTATGGCCTCAGTGCAGCAAGGTGTACTGAAGGCATGCACTAAATCCAAAGCATAGCACACAAGAATTCAGCCTCTGACTTCATTAGTACTGAAACCTAAGCTTTGAGATAGCCATGAAGCAGGAGCTGAGGGAATTGTTACATGTTACAATTCACACCTGCGAAATCTAAAGAACATAAGGCAATATTAAA
>NW_017729025.1:136916898-136924974 GCF_001723915.1 Gavialis gangeticus
TCTGGCCCTTTAAGAAAAAAAAGCCAAGAAAAGCCCTGGGACTCACTGCTCTTGGTGCAGTCTCCTCGCTTTGGGGGCTCCTGCAGAGCCCCCGGTGTGGCAGGAGGAAGCAGGGATCGCCCCCTGCCATCAGGAGGGGCTTTTTTCTTCTTAAAAGGCCAGAGCTGGCCCATGCGGGGCACCCGTCATGGGGCTGGGAGGGGAGGGGGTTGGGGTTTGTGCAGAGCCCCCCATGCAGTGTGGGGCAGTGGGGGGCAGCGGGGATCGCCCACTGCCAGGCAGCACCTGCTGAGCCGGGGCTTTTTTTTCCCCAAGTGCTGGGAGCTGAGGCAGCCATTGCCAGGCTGGGAGAGGGGCAGGGGATTGGCCTGGTCTGGCTGATTTGGAGATTTGGAGATTCAGCTGCTGCTGAATCTCCAAATCAGATTCAACCGAATCAAATCAGGACAGTGATTTGAATTACTGAATCGAATCACTGCCCCCCAAATTGGCCGAATCCGAAGCAAATACTAGCTGCTTTGCACAGGCCTAGTTAATACCCTGTCTAATGTGCACAGCTATGGCTTGCAGCTAGAGGACTTGTGAGCAGGGGCATGGCTAGGAGCCCTTGACTCCTCTTCTGGTTTAACATGTAGACACTCCCATCTTAACAGCATTTAACATGTGAGAAAGATAACATCTAACAATACCCTAGGCTCTCTTCTTTTTGTAAGCTTTGATTGTGCCCCCTCAAGGTCACAACTGAGAAATAATGACTGGAATCTTCTTGGCTCAATTAGCAGGTCGCAACTCCAAAGATATTTGAGGTTTTTGCCACTCTGAAGTTCCTACAACTTATGACGCTTTCGAGCGTGCATTTATGCAAGACATTGGAGAATCTACTTGAACATCTTGAGGCTTGCCAGTGAATAGTCTATCTCCACAATATTCTTCTGTGGCAGTGGTCACCAACTGGTTGATTGAGATAGACTGGTGGATCCTGGAGCCTCTTGAAGTTGATTCTGGGCTGGGGGCACTGAGCTTGTGCATGCATGTGTACACGTCCCCCCTCCCAGCCCAGCAGATCAGTCAGTGGTGGAGGAAAGGAGTGGAGGCCTGGGGGGCACATGCAGCAGGGCATGGGGCACAAAGCCTAGCCACAGTGGCAACTGCCTCTGCCAAGCACAGATTGGGAGGGGCATGTGCTCCCCATGAGGCAGTGCCAGTGGCTGCAGCAGCTCTGAGGTAGGGAATGAGGCAGTGGCAGGCCCTGTGCAGCTGGTACAGGGCGGGGGATGGAGCTGTGAGTGGCACGGGGAGGGGGGGCATGCAGCCTGGGAGGGCATGGGGGGTGCATGCCCCCGGATCTGCTTGTGGGGTGGGGCAGGCTGCAGGGTGGGGTCTGGCCTGCCCCATTCCTTACCTCCCCATGATGTGGGGGAGGGGACAGATCAAGGCCCCAGTGGTGAGGGAGGGAGTGGGGCTAGGGCTGGGGCCTTGATCTCCTTGGCCTCCACTCTCCTCCCCACAAACTTACCCACTGAGGGGGGGGCGGGAAATAGATCTTTGGTTCCTAAAAAGGTTGAACCCCTGTTCTATGGGGTGAATGGAAAGTCCAGTACTCTGTAGACAAATAGGGCACATCCAGATGAGCGCAGTCATGCAGTATGTGGCTCTGCAAACACGTTTGCAGCACCGCATACCACACAGTACAGTATTCTCCGTGCTACAAGGGCACACTGCCCAAGTGTGTGCTGCGCCCTGAGTTTTTTTTAACCCTTGGATATCCAGGGGTCAAAATACTGTGAGGGGGGAAAAAAACAGAGCAATGCATGCTTGGCCAGTGCACGCTGATGAAAAGCAGAGCCAGGCTGCCTGGAGCCATGCTTTGCTACCACCCAGGCTCCACACAGTAGAATCGCCACAGCTGCAGCACTGAGGGGCCCCCAGGTAAGGCTGCTGGGGCCAGCACAGTGCTGGTCCCAGCCTCCCCTACCCCACCCAGGAGAACTTGCCACGTGCCAAAGCGCACATGGCATGGCCATTCCCCAGGGACTAGTAGTGGCGGCTCAAGGGAATTAAATCTCCACGCATGTCTGAATGCGCCCATGGGGCCTGTTGTCACTCCCTTAACTGAATTCCCACAGTGTGGGCAGTCTCTGCCTTAACTTTTAGTTGTGACTTTCCTCTCACAGAAGCAGGCTTTACCAACTGATCATTTGTCTGAGAAGGGAAAACACAAAGACAATAAGGGGTCGGGGGCACTGTGTTACACAGAAGCCAGTGAGCACAAAAATCTTTCCCCTTGGAGCTGTGCACTGCTACTTCCTGTCAATCACAGCAGGCAGAATTGCAGCGGTACCAGGCAGACATAATGTGAGATGCAGAAAGTATGTTTGCAGGCAAAACCTAAGCAGATTGTTTGACTACAGCCATGTTATAGGTGGGCATTAGTTTGTCACTGTCGTCTGAACACAAAAGATACTGTGACCATTGGACCATATCCACTGCTGATGCTAACATGGTGCACAGCTTTAGAAATCAGTGGAGCCTGTTTATACCAGGTGAGTATCTGGTCTACTCTAGGCACATCTATACATGCCCTTGACTGCACAGTACCTTCAAGTACTGCATAGTCCCGGCAATTGCATGGGTCATTTTTGATCCTACTGGGCAGTAGTGGTGGCATCACAGTTAGTGCCTGCCAGCAGTATGTCACTGTAGCAACAAGCTACATTGCCGTAGTTTGTCACTACGGTGATATAGCATCTCATGTAGACATGCCCTCTTGTGTTTGAACATCCACTGTTAAAATTACTTCTGGGGTTCAAAAGTGTCTTAAAATTTAGTTGGCTAGGGGTAGGGAGATGGGAGAGAGAGAGAAATAATATGTGCACATGCTCTGCTTATGGACTGAAGGTATCTAGAAAAGAGTCCACCTGAAAAGCAGACAAGTTTGTGACTTCTCCAAGACAAAGCACTTGAGAGACAAATGCACTTCCCAACAAGTTTTCTGACTCTTCAGTCAATCAATTTAGTGCAGCAAAAACATCCAGCGAAATTGCCCATCCGAATTCTTGATAGTAGATAATTAAGCCCAAAACATTAGCGCTCAGATATTTCTTGCATTGTCAGTACTTATCTGCAGAAGAGCTGCTCACCAGGTCTTTGCAAATACATCTCCCTTTGCCAAACAGGGAGATGGAGCTGTGACTTCCCAGCTGTTTTATATTCAATGAGGGTTGTCACTGGAACTCGGAAATTCATGAAGAGATGCAAATTTGCAGAGATCATCACTGTGAGGATGATGACTCTTGCCAGATTTACATCAATCCTATAATGTATTTTTCTCTTTTAAAAACTGAGATACACTTTGGTGATTCGTATGGAAAATAAAAACCCTGGCATTTTTTACTTGTTTGGGTGGCCCCAAAAGTTAAACGGTTACCTGAAAAGAGCAACTGCCATTCTAAGAGAGTATTGATTCTCCGTAGTGAAGAGTACAGATGTTTTATAGTAGCAAATTTCCTACAAAAGCATAGTTCACAATGATAGCATACTACACTGCAATGAAGAACCCATGAAAGGGAACAAGTATTCAAGTAACCACAATACCAGAGCTTTATACTAAGGCTGCAATATCCTGTGTTCTGCTAGGCAGGGTTTCTACATTTGAAATGCACTGTACATTTTAATGGTAAGAACAAAAACAATCATTCCTTTCTATGTCCTGGCTTGTCTTCAGACATTTATAGGGCATGAATAAACCATTCCTTTGCTTCATTCAGTATTTGTAACTATCTCTATAATTACTGTGTACTGACATAAGACATACATACCCAGAAGTTTATAGATATGGAGGTTGACATAAAATTACCATATGGTATAATATTTACATTAAGTACATCATACTAATTGTTTCAAAAGCAGAAATAATCACATAAGTTCCTGAAAAATTATAGGACTACATATTGGATAATTACCATGTAATTACGGAGACCAGAATGTAAAAAAGTGTCACCAAATGTATCTTCCCTGTTAAACATGTAATGGTCATAAAATATTAAGGGAAGTTAAATCAATCCACTGAAGATACACATTTATAAATGTGGGGGTTTTTTGTAGGTCACAGCAATTTCTAGAAGAACTTGCTGCAAATTAAAGAGCTTTGACCTGCATGGCCTTGTTATACCCCTGTGAATGTGACAAAGTTATGCTTATCAAGTTTCTGGCATACAACTGAATCTATACATGGAAAAATAAAGCTTAGTGTTAAATAATGCCTAAAAGCAATATAAAGCATCTTGTCTCCTTTAAATGGCGTCTTCTCAGGAAATGCACAAAAATCAATAAATTATAGTAGCTCATAATCTCATTTGAGGGATGCAACACAACAAAATTTCAATCACCTCATGACTTGTCTCTGTTTGCTGAATTGTCTTTTCAGTTATGTCTGAAGGCAGAAGTAAATGTTGGGTGTTTTTTTTCTTCTGGGCCATTGTAAGGGAAGAAATGTATCCAGAAAAAGAAGGGTACCATGCTGAAACAATGGCAAATTGCCAGCTTTGAGTAGTGCTTGGAGAAGCTTGTGAACTACCATGGAGTATTTGTCTCTAGGTCAGAGATGGAAAAGTCTTACATTATATTTGGCTGTCCGGCCCATCCCCTGGGGCTTGTGTAGGATTGTTTCTTACAATATATTTTCTAGTATTTTGCCCAGGCTAGATTAGTTTGACTTTTTTAAAAACAATATATATCCCCACAACAATGGTACCTCTACCCTGGGCATAGACAGTTTACACATTCTAAATTTATCAGCTTGATGCTTATCTGAATGGGACTTTCACTTTTAGTCTACAGAATTTTGGATCATTATTTGTAGTTTGATAAAACACTGCTGATCATCTCCTTGTGGATCCCATACGCAAGGAAGATGATGATACTAAACAAATAACACATAATGGACATGATCCATCTACCCCATGCTACCTCTCTAATCCCACTTCCACCCTTAGCTATGATGCTCATGTCCTAATTTATGCTCTTTATGGATTAAAAAAATAGTAAAACAAAAATCTAATGATTGAAAAGGGAAAATACCCACAAATAGTATTATTTATGTGCGTTACTGTAGTATCACAATCAAGGTCAAGACCCAAGTGCTTTACAAATGTGAGGGATCATCCCGACTATAAAATATTTACAATCAAAATAGATGGAACCTGGAAAAACCGGAAGTATCTCCATTTTACAGATGGGAAACCAAAGCACACAAGTCAAGGCGCAGCAGTCCATTCTTATTCGATAAAGCATTTACGTATGTGCTTGTACACTTTGAAAAATTGTTACAAACTCAGGCACATGCTTAAATGCTTTTGCTGAATCACAGCTATAGATATGAAGTGACTTGCCAAGGTCACACAAGAAGTCTGTAGCATAGCTACAAACAAAAACCAGATCTTCTGAGTCCCAGTCCAGTGCTATAATCACAGGGTCACTCTTCTGCTGGCTTTAGAGGTCTGGCTAGTCCTCATTAACTTGAAATCAGTTTTAAAATACACACAGCATTTTTCTTTATAGCTATCAAGCTCATTCTTATCACTTTGACTGAAATAAGTGGCAGGTCTTGTTGTTCTTATTGCCCCAAGGCTGCATTTCCCAGCTTGTATAGCACATAAGAATACTTAGGTCAATAGCAATCAAAATAACCCAACTTTTAGCGGCAGTCGCTTTTTATCATGTATGTCGTCTTTTGTCTTTTTTTTCCTTCTCCTCTATCTCATTTTGAATTTTGGCCTTCCTTATTACAGTGACAATTTACTGTAGCTCCTGATTGCATTTTCCAATAAAGCTTGCCTGAAGAAATAAAAACAGATCAAAGCAAAACATAGAAGATGTCTTATTTTTAATCCAAATTATTTGGTTCCAAAGGTTTTGATCAAATTAAATGCAGGGTCAGATTAGTCTGTGATTGAATTATGTAAAAGGCACTAAAGGTACATTGGAAATCAAGAGTTGTCTATAATTGGGTTCTAATACGAAAACAAAGTTATTTCCTTTTTCATAGTTTTAGTCGCATTAGATGTCAAAGACTTCTAAACAAGACATGCCATAGTTAAGGGGAAAAGGAATTTTAAACATCCTAGAAGAGAACTGTTATGAAAAGTGGAATGATCAGATAAACTGCTTTTCCTAGTTTCTGAATGGGCATCTTGCAGGGATCCAGCATTCCAGCCTTACCCACTTTTCAGGAAATCCCACTGCAATCAGTGGAGCTGCTCATGGAATGAGATATTATTTCAAGTGAGTAAAGCTTAGTGGGACCTGGCCCAGTGTATTTAGCTGGCCAATACAAGTACCCTACTCCCAGCTTAAAAGACCTGAGATCTCACAGTGGCCAGAAGAAACATTACAAGGACACATTGAAGAATGGATGCTGACAACAAGATTTGGGTGGAGATGGCTGCTGACCAGTTCCAATGGCACCACAACCTCAACCAAGCAGCAGGCTGGTTCGAGGTAAAGCCTCTCACCCTCAATGCAGAGAAGAGAAAGCATAGAAAAGGAAAGGAGAAAAATCCCAGGCCACGGCCTACTCTCCCCTGTGGAAAGACCTGCAGCTTCTACAGGCAGATCCGTGCCTCAAGGATTGGTAGAGATCATCATCAAAATAATGGATTGCTGACAATGCATAATGTACATATGTTCTCATGAATGGGTGAACTGAAAGCTTTCACTATTCAGGTGAGCTCCTTTACACCGAGTATTTTGAGCTCAAGGATGTTTGCCCTTAATGTGGCCACCTCTCTGACCACATCACCTATCTTCCCTTCTTTTCCTTTCCTCATGGGCTCCATCCTTTCCAGGTTCACATTTCATCCCCTAACAGGTGTCTGTCTAACCTTTTCTTAAGAGCATCTAGCGACTGGGACTCCACAACCCCCCTAAGTGGTCTGTTTCTCTGCATAGCTATCATTGTAGTAAGGAAGCTTTTCCTTATATCTAATCTAAATCTCCCTTGTTGCAAATTAAGGCAATTACTTCTTGTCCTACCCTGGTGGACATGGAGAACAATTGATCACCAGCCTCAATTTAACAACCATTTACAAATTAGAAGACTTATCCTGGCTCCACCTATCTTCACTCACCCCCTTCCAAGTTTCCTCTTTTCTACCTGACTGCTTTAACCTTTCCTAAACCTCCTTCTCATTGCTCTCATCTAGATTCTCTTCAGTTTGTTTGCACCTTTGTTAAAGTGTGGTACCCTAAGCTGGACACAGTACTCCAGCTAATTTCTCATCAGTACTGAACTGTCTCCTGTATGTTACATACGATGCTCCTGTTAATGTAGCCCACAATAGGATTTGTCTTTTTGCAGAAACATCACACTGTTAGCTCATGCTAACTTTGTGGTCCATTAGATTTTTCCTTTGATCATCTCCTTGGCTGCTTTTCTCATAGCCATCTTCACCGTTTTGTCCATGTTCCTTCTTACCATCTATTCATACTGACAGTCTAAGTGTAACGGACAAGGAAATCACCTTACTTGAGAGAACAAAGTCCCAGGGTGAATTCAGCCAGGCATGGTCTCCTGGGAGACCACGTGATACAGGCTGCAGAGTTAGGAAGCCCAGCCACAGCACCTCTCTTGCTCCTTTTCCCCTGAGAGCCCAGCCCAAGCTGCTCGGAGGAGCACCCAGCCCTTCTGGAGACTCCCCAGTGAAGAGGACTCTTCTCCAAGCCCCTGTGTGGTGTTAGGTATACTAGGGGGGAGGGGGGACTGGAGAGAGATTGATCCAGCTACCATGAGCTCTGGGTGGGAGGCAGAGCTAGGGGACATTAGCCCTTCTCATGTAGGGCAGGGCCCCTCTGAGGAATAGTTAAGACCCATGGGAAGGGGTGAACTTTGACTGCCTGGAAAGCAGGAGTGTGCGGGTGTTGGCAGGGGAGATTGCCAGTCCCAGCCCAGACCCTGCTCCCTGTGTGTCAAGGGGTGAGGCGGGTAAGCTATCTTACAGGGATTTTGGCGAAGGAGCGTCTGCCTTCAGCACAGCAACCTTTGCGGCATGTCTCATGAGACCTTCACAGCAAGGACCT
>NW_017729025.1:136929974-136935604 GCF_001723915.1 Gavialis gangeticus
CAGGGGTTTTGGCGAAGGAGCGTCTGCCTTCAGCACAGCAACCTTTGCGGCATGTCTCATGAGACCTTCACAGCAAGGACCTGCCCACACTTCCTGCGGGAGGGGCACCGGGTCCAGGCTACTTGTGCACACACCATCCAAGACCATTGTCATGTACAATGTTATTGACTGAGGGTGTGAATAAGTTTCTGACAGTTTATCAGTTGTGTATTAATTAGTTTCCTTTTCTTTAACACTTTGTAAATAAAGTGTACCTGGTTGTAAATTGTGTGGTGTCTAATCAAAGGTCCAGGGACACTAGGTGCCTTTCTGCGAGGGGAACCTCCGCCACTCCAGGAGGGCAGGCAGTTCCAGGCTGTGGGCACCTCCAGGGATCTGGAGTTGGGTTGTGGCTCTGTGGGTAGCCCCCACAGCTGGGGTTACATAAGCAATAATAAATAACTGAGGTGAGGATGATTTAGGGAGTGCTAGCAAGGATTGTGTGCTCAGAAGGCTGCACTCTGGCCATGTGGACTCTGGGGTGGACCAAGTGCTGTAGCAACAAGCGGTGGAGCAGGGCAACCACCCCGGGCACCAAAGCGAAGGGGCACCAACAGGTGCTGCCCAGCTGGGGCAGAGTAGGATGGAGTCACGAGCAGTTCATTTGTGGGGGCACAGGGATGGGGGAAGGGTAGCTCCTGCCACTGTGTGCACTCCTGGGCAAGCATGGGGGGGCATGTGCTCCCTGGATCTGTGTGCAGGGCAAGGGTGGGCTGCTGCTGTGGGCTTTGCCCCAGGTGCCAAACTTTGTTGCTATGCACTGGGTAGACCTTCATGTAATACCATTTAACTCACCAACACTTTAGTGACAGAAAAACTATGTCTAGTGAGTGTCTGGAGGAAGAACTTTTAGGCCAATAGCCTGATGGATGGATGCTTACCCAGGGAACAGGAGATTCAAGTTCTGAGTCCCCTTCACCCAGAGGGAGTCTGAACTTTCATCTCCCACTTTGCAGTGAAGTACTCTAAATGTTGTATGCAACAGGGAACCCCTGCTCCTGTTACTAGTGAGGCTTGAGAGGGCAGGCAGTTAAGGGTAGCAGTGCAGGTAAACTGAGTTTGGGACTGATAATGACAAGCAACTAATGAGTGGCAGGCTGCACTCAGCCACTGGGTGCAGCAGACCTGGTCAGGTGACCGAAAGGAGGCTGGGTTAGGGGATTTAATCCCATCCTGGGGCCATACAAGGGCTTCAGGGGGGAGAGGAGCTCTGGAAAGTGTGGGTGCTTCTGGAGCTGGGCAGGTACATGAGCTGCCCTGGGAAACTGGGAGAGAAAGACTTCTATGTAGGTAAGGCCTGTGGGCAGCACTTACCCAAAGAAGGAGACTTCTTGTTCTTGTGTGGAGTCTGTGTCTTGTGCTTTTTGGTTTGGTCTGGACTTTGGTTTGAACTGGAGGACCAGATTGTGGCTATAGGGGTGGAAGAGACCATGATAGCAGGGTGCACGATCCTTCCCCCTCCCCCCCACCAAAGGGGCCAGGAGACAAGTGAAGGGGCAGACTCTAGCACTCCGAGACACAACCCCAAAAGAGGGGAAACTGCTGTTGAGGCCAGGTCTATAACCCAGAGGCCGTGGTCTTTATCAGTGGACCAAGGTGGTTATGGCCAGGGAGAAAAAGGGGCACAAGCTTTGATAGCTGGAGCCCCAACAAGCCTTCAGAAATGATGCTGACTCTTCATGCATTACATTATACCATAGGCTAGACATTGCTCAGCACATTCTTTAGTCCACCTTTTGAAGCTGACTCAGTGAGAAGTCAGAAGAGGAAGATATGTGGGACCAGAAAACAAGTTTGCGGGGAAGGTGACTAAGTGAGATGGATGCTGTCCTGGAGGAGAAGTAGTCCTGATTTCTGGCTCTGCTGCCAGTGGGATAGAAACTATCTTGCTGTTGTTTATTCATCTTATTTAAGAGTGTTAAGTACAGTATGCAAAAAATATTTGTGTACATAAAGGTGAAATAAGTTTTAGTCTTTAGTGTTTACATAGCTAAGCACAAATCTATAGTAATTGGACTCATGTTTCCTTCTGGTGGATAAGGATGGTACCCGATTTCAACTTAGTACACCTTGGTTAAATATCTGGGTCTACCACAGATTTTTTCTATGGCCTTGGGCAAGCCAGTTGACCTCTCAGTGCTTCAGTGCCCCATCTGTAGAAATGGTGTAAGTGGACTTCCTTATTATTGCAAGATGAATCCAAGCAGATAAGATCATGCAGCATTCTTTATACATTGTTAGAAGCCTTGTTAGGGAAAGAGGTTGAGTTGTCAAGGCAAAGACTGAAGGAGCCATCCATGAAGTAGATGGTCTGGGAGGAACAGTCTCAGGGGTCAGGAGATGATGGAGCTGAAAAATGAGACCCTGGGGCTGATGAAATAAAGGGAAATTAGTTAGAAGAGGTAGGGCAGAGAAGCAAAGAGAAAAAAGATATGTAGAAGTTCTTTTTTAACCAAACTACCCACATTTGGGCTGAGAAGAGTCTAATACAAGTATATTAGTCCAGTATGTACCAAATATAGAGAAATACTCATGCATTAAACAAATATATTATCTGCACATAAAACATGCATAAATACATACTGTGATGACCAGTATTTTTCAGTATTCATCTGTATATGAATGACATACATTTTCTATAGTATAGTAAACCTATTTATATATGTATGGGAATATTTAAGTGTAGGCTGGGACACATACCTATTCCAGCTTCAAGCTGGAAGTCACAGTGACCTTTAATGGAAAATGCACCCCCACAACAGCTTTCTAAATAAATAAATAAAATAAGAAAAGGAGGTAGGGATTGAATTTCATAGGTAGGGATCTTGAACCCTAGCTTACTTTGAGAGAAGTTGCAGAGAGAAAGAACTCCCTTAGGCAAAACACAGCCAAATTAGAGCTGTGTCTGCTAAATTCAATGAGAAAAGAATAGAGGATAAGGAAAGTAATTTGAACAAATATTCATTAAATAAAGTTCCCTGAGAAATGTTCATACAGTGCACAGGAAAAAATGACTCATCTTGATTTTTTTTTTCCTTTTTTGTTTAACATTTATTCTTTAGAGGCGTTTGTTCTATTATTCCATCTATTTTGACTTGGTGCATTTGCAAAAAATGTTGTCTTTTTAAATAGTTTTATTTCTTTTAACAGCTTTTGACATCTTTTGTCAGAAGTTCCTTCATTTTGCCAGTTTATTTCTTTAACATCTATTTGTTTAAGTGGCTTCCATTGTATTAATTGATGTGTTTGTGTCTGTTCACAGCAAATGCATTCTCCTCACAGGGATTTTAACAGGCATTTGTTTAAGTGGGTTTTGCTTTTCTATGTCTATTTCTGCTTGTTTTTCTGGTAGAGAGGGAGACATTACTAACATGCAGTCGACATAATGAGTCCCATTAACTCCCAGTTCAGCTTGCTTTTTGACCACCTCTCTTTTAATGACTGTACTTTTCTTGACTGCGAAGTTTGGGGAATATGAAAACCATTCGCTCTGCTGGATTTTAATACGTGTTTACATCCCACTAAGTCATTCCTCTTTGCAGAACAGTACCACCTTTCAATTAATGTTACTTTAAGCTGTAAAAGAACACTTACTAAAAAAAAGAAATAAATATGTGTGCAGATATGTATTGAAAAGGTGTGTTCTGAACCAGAATTTTTACAACTATGCTGAACAGTTTTATTAGAAGCCAAGCAGCATTTGTGTTCTAATATTTTAAGCTTTTCCATTGATCTCCTGTTAACTGAAAAACGAGAATTAACCTCAATGACAGTGCTAGTAGCTCTGCAGTCTATTTTGGCCTGTTCTTTAAGTAAAAAGAGCAACCTAGATGAGAATTTTGTGCTTCACTGGATATTGAAAGATGAGGCAATAAACTGCTAAACTTGAGTAATCACAAACTCCCAGAGGAATGCCTCAAATGGGGTTGGTCAAAAACCTTGAAATTCTAGCCTTCTGCACACTGCCTGGGCTTTAACATTTGATGAGAGTCATTATAGTGGGGGACTGAATACAAGTGTCTTCTGATTACAGACCTTCCATTAAAAGTTCCCACCAGTGTGCCTTTCCATAGAGGAGCATCAATGGGATTAAAATCTCAATTCACCCCAGTCAATTCTCCAGTAACACGATTTCATTAGAGGCAGGCAGGGAGGAAAATGGACTAGAAAGCACTGAAACAGCTGGTGTATAAATTATAAAGTGTACTTTCTACTAAGTGAACACACCTTCCGCTCAGCCACATTACTAATTAATGTGTAGGGTAGCCGATTTTATGTAAATTGTATTCTTCCTCTCTCCTGTGCTTTGGTTAACAACAGGTTCTTCTAAATCTTGGAAAAAGAAAGATTATGCAAAGCTATCATCATATGAAAATAACGTATTAACATACTGCCTGTGAACTGTATCCAATCAGTTCCTTTTCACTGGCGTGTGTACAAAACAATTAAAATCAAATTTATATTGCACTTCTTTAATATATTCTGGCATTAATATAATCAACGAACAAGTGTTAAATAGTCTTACAGACCTATTCTGCTTTAAAACGATATGTTTGTTCTTGGGGTTAGGGGATATTTTCAGCTTCTTTAAAGGGACACCTTTTTTAAGTTCTAGATGTATGTACATGACTAGAGCAGCTATCAATTCATATAGATTCTGCCCCATTTTAATGTTATCCTGTTGTGACTGTTTTATTTTAAATGTATTTCCAGGCTCGATCAGCTGTCCTCTGTGTTACCTGCAGCATATTTGTTTTTAATTATTGGATGTCACTCAATAATTGCTCATAAAGGTTAAGATACCACTGAATATTACAGATGACCCTCCGGCTGATTGTACAACCTGCTGTTACTGTGTCAGTTAACCAAACATAAGTACACCTAGGGTGGTCTCTACTTTGCATGTCTGCCAAGCCCCACCAGCTTTCACCAAGGAGCCAAGAGTCTTCATGTGAATGCCATATTTTCCCAGCTTGCCATGTTTCACCAATCTGAGCATCACTTCTCCTTTTCTATTTTCTATAATCTTTGTCACACTCATCTTTGAGAACTGACAGGAAGACCCAGCACATTCCAGTTGTAGCTTTCTGTAGTGCAGACTAGAAGTCCTCAGAAATCAGCAATCACTGGAAAGGCTTTGTGAGATGCATACATATGGAGACTAAAATTTGTGCAGAGAGAGAACATTCTTCAAACTATAATCATAAATCCTATGATTATTTTTTTCTTCCATTGACAGCTTTGGCTTTGGCCACAAAGGTCTATCCATTTGAGGAGAACAGGACAGAACATATTTTCTAGGAGGAATAAATGAAGCAGACTGTTATAGCAGCTCTGAACCTTTTTCTAAACTAAAACTGCTCTTCAAGCCAAGAGGTAGTTGAATGTATAGGCTTTGTGTATGTGAGTGAGTGAGTGATATAACCCTATGGCAGCCTGGCATAGAGAGGATGTGTGACTTACTAGTGCAAAGGAAATGTTTTCTTTAGCTCAAATGGCCGAAGGGATTTTAGAAGTGAAAGACCAAGGATCTGTCCTTGTTGTGTGTGTGTGTGTGTGTGTGTGTGTGTGTGTGTGTGTGTGTGTGTGTG